>NW_024522539.1:299103-369896 GCF_017590135.1 Pyrgilauda ruficollis
ATGGGATGGATGGGATGGGATGGGATGGGATGGGATGGGATGGGATGGGATGGGATGGGGTGGGATGGACGGATGGGATGGGATGGGATGGGATGGGATGGGATGGGATGGGATGGGACGGCATGGAATGGCTGGAGAAAGGCACAGCTTGGCGCCATGGCCACCCCTTGGGCATTTTCCCACTCCGGCTGCCCAAAACCCCCCTGGAGCAGAGCTGTTGGCACCGTGAGGGGTCTGCTGGGATTTTGGGAATGTTCTTGAGTCACAGAGTCCTGGGATGGGATGGGTTGGGACCTTAAAGCTCATCCCATCCCACCCCTCCATGGGCAGGGACACCTTCCACCATCCCAGGGTGCTCCAAGCCCCGTCCTGCCTGGCCTTGAACACTTCCAGGGATGGGGCATCTGAGGAGGATTTGAACTCTCCTTGGAGAGCCCCACTCCATATTCCAAATCCTGCATTCCCTGCTCCAGGGGGTGGGAGTAGAGACCCCATCCAGGTGTTCCCACCCCCCGTCCCGCGATGCTCTGCAGCTCCATCCCCCCCCAGGAGCTCCCCTGGGACCCTCCAGAATCCCCTAAACCCATCCCAAAGCAAACATTGGGATGAGGAATCTTTAGGGATGGGGAGGGAATTGGGTGTGAGCCCACCCTGAGTTGGGGCGGGAACTCCTTCTGTGGTGACAAAAGCCACCCCTAATTAGCATAATTAATGACTTTATGGCCTCTGCATGCTGCAGCCCTGCAGCTTCCCTCTCTCGTTATCTCTAATTAGGCTCCCCAGCACCATGAGCGGGGTGGAGCCATCCGTTATTCCTTAATGATCTCCCCATTCCCAGGAATAGCTGGAGGGATATGGAGCACAGGGACACAAAGGGCAGCTCCTTTCTCCAACGCATCCCTTCATCTTCTGCGGGAAAAAAAAACAAAAAGAAAACAAAAAAGGAAAAGCCTGGGATGTGGATGGCACGCAGGAATTGCTGTCATCCTGCCTCAGCTCCTCCTGGAGTGGTTTATTCCCTCCTGGACCAGGAATCCTCCTGGGATCCTGCAGCACAGGAGGTTTTAAGACATCCAAGGGAAGCAGGGAGGGATGGAACTGGCTGGCATTGGGATGGGGAAGGAATATCCCATTTTTTGGGAGACAAAACATCAGCGCTTCGTTCCCCTGAGGACTGCACATTCCAGGCCTGAAAGGCTTGCTTAAAACCCCACAGTCCTCCATCCAACAGCTTAAATCCCGGGATCTCTCCCTGCATCCATGGGCACTGCAGCTCCTGCACCACCCATGGGTCCTTCCCAGTTCCAGACCTCCCCAGTTTGGATGAATTGTGGAATTCCAGAATGATTTGGGTTGGAATGGATGACTTTAGAGGTCATCCATTCCACCCCATTCCATGGGCAGGGATAGCTCCCACTATCCCAGGCTGCTCCAAGCCTCATCCAACCCGGCCTTGGACATTCAGGGATCCAGGGGCAGCCACAGCTTCTCTGTGCCAGGGAATATTCCCAATATCCCACCTAGCCCTGCCCTCTGGCAGTGGGAATTACAACCCTGCCATGAGGTGACACCAGCAATGAGCATTCCAATGGTTTTCCAAGATTCCAAGTTCCCTCTTCTTGTCCATCCCAGCCTGGGCTCCGCATCCATCTCCACTTTTTCCGCGAGCCCTCGGAGCCTGGGTGGGATTGGATTCAAATGTGCCAAACAATCCTCATTTATCCCTGCCAGCTCCCAGCCTCCTCCCTCTCCACTCCTGTTTTCCTCAATCGCTACCTTTATTTTTGCAATGTGTCTATAATTACCAAATGTTCCGAGATTCCGCCCAAAATGCCTCCCCTTGGAATCCGGGGATGTCTCCTCGCTGCTGTCAATTTGGGTTCTAAATGTTGTGATTGATAAAATTAAACTGTGAAGCGAGGCACGAAATCTGTCTCGTAGACACCACTTCTTTTTAGGGTTGGCACGAGGAGAAAACAACGCCAGGCAGGGGGAAAAAAAAAAATCAAAATCACCAAATGATTTCCTGGAGAACGGGGGGGAATTTGTGAGTTTTTCCTTGAGGAGCTTAATAAGACATCCCGAGCTGGAATTTTTATTCAGCTCCTTGCGAGATCCCAAATTTCTCCACTTTAATTGCTCCAAGCAGGGAAGCTTTAGTCACAGTGTAATGTACCCAGGCATGTTCCGGCTTTAATGAATCATCCCAACTCTGCATTCCAAGCAATTAAGGGAAATCTGGCTGTTCGTTAGTGAGGCAGAAAATAAATTTAATCTCTCTTCTAAAAAATCAATTATCCTGCTGTAATGGAGAATTCAATTTGGGTCATGCTCCATAAATTTCCCGGGTTTAGGATGTTTGGCGAGTGCTTGTTATTAGGTTGCGCACGTGGGGGAGATTCGGGAATGGGGAGGGGTTGGGAAACATCCTGGAAGTTTCCTTGGGAGCAGGAGTGGGTTCAGAGTGAAAGAGGGGAAGTTTAGGCTGGAAATAGGGAAGGAATTCCTCCCTGCAAAGGTGGACAGGCTCTGGGAAAAGAAAGGATCCATGGAGAGCTCAGAGCCATTCCAGGGCCTGAAGGGGCTCCAGGAGAGCTGGAGAGGGACTGGGGACAAGGGATGGAGGGACAGGACACAGGGAATGGCCTCAGACTGAATGAGGGTGGGGTTTAGATGAGATACTGGGGAGGAATTGTTCCCTGGGAGAGTGGGGAGGGGCTGGGCTGGAATTCCCAGAGAATCTGTGGCTGCCTCTGGATCCCTGGAAGTGCTCAAGGCTGGGCTGGACTGGGCTTGGAGCAGCCTGGGACAGTGGGAGGTGTCCCTGACATGGCAGGGGTGGCACCAGACCAGCTTTGAGGTCCTTTTCCACCCAAACCATTCCAGGATTCCATAATTCCCTGCTTCAAAGAACGGGGAATTTGTGTTCTGGGATGTTGTGGCCATCCAAACCCATTCCTCCACCACTGAGAGGAACCTGGGAGGAGCCCATGGATCCACAGGGACATCCAGGCTCCGCTCCTCCCTCCCGGATCCCGGATCCTGATGGAGGCCCCACAGACACCGGGATCTCACCCGGGACCTGGGATGATGCTGAAGATGGAGCCAGGATGGGCTCGGACAGGCAGGGAATCCCTGAGAACGCTGGAAACATGGAAATCCAGCAGGGAATCCAAAGCAGGCTCTTCTCCAGAGCATTCCCCTTTCCCAGCCTCATTCCCGGTCACCCGGGCACCACATTCCAAAGGGACATGGAATACCTGGAGGAGCTGGGACACCTGGAGGAGCTGGGCCAGGTTTTGGTGGGCACAGCCTCGTTCTCCATCCCGGGGAATCCACGGGAGGGAATCCAGTGGCAATCCCGGTGCACACCTCAGGAGCGGCTTAAGCTCCTAATTGAGCTCGGCTTTCAGCAGCTCCTAATTAATCTCGGCTCTCCGTGGGTGATCAAGGCTTCGCAGCTCATTAAAGATTTTTCTCCTTGGAGAGTCTTTTCCTCCGCTTCCCTTTCTCTGGGAGGAGGATTCCATCCAAAGCTGCCTCCAGCTGCCCAGCTCTCAGGAACAAATCACCCCAGCCATTTTTGGGATCGGGAATTTTTCCACCCCCACACCTCCTTTCTAAATGAAAAAAATTTTTTTTTTTTTTTTTGTTCCTGTCAACTGCATTTCCCAATCCTGATCCCAAGTTTTCCTGCAGCTTCTGAGGCTCTTTCCCTATTTCTTTCATGATTTTATGGATTGAGAACATTCCAAAATCCTTTGGCTGCCACCTGCATCTGCTTTGGGGTTTCAAGGCTGGCTTAAACCCCACACAAAATTGGAGGTGAGAATAATGCCGGGGAATCCATGCCCCTGGAATGTGGCTGACACACGTCTGGCTTCATCCATGAGATAAGTGCTATTCCCAATCCATGAGCCAAGTGCAGATTTTATGAGGAATGAAACCTCCCAGCTCCTTCTAAGATCCCATCAATAATTCCACGAAGAATACACACAGTGGATTCTCAGGAATGGTCCCAATCTTGTGCTCCTTCCATGCTGGAATTCCCTCCTCTCAGGTTTTATAGGAATGTGTTCCCTTCTCCTGCTGTCAGTTGGGGTGGTGGCGGTTAATCAGGCCAATAACCACCCCTAAATAAGGGGTTAATTAGTGCCAAATAATCATTAAGCTCTCCAAATTCCCAAACTCCAGCAGCCCTTTCCCATCCTTTGATGTTGCTGGAGTTCACTGAACCCTGGAGAAGTTCCAGGACCGCCGGAACGCTCCAGATAAATTTACCCCCAACACGTGCCCGAGGACGGGACACACACCCGGCTGGGGGGCTCATCCCGATGGATACAGCGGCGCTGCCCGTCCCGGGATCCCATTTTCCCACTCGGAGCTGAGCTGACCTTTGGCTGCGCCTGCCAGCTGGAATTCTGACAGATGCAAGCACATTTCTGGGAAGCCGCGTCCAGCCGGTGGCTGGAGACCCGCGGGCCCTGCTGGGGCGTTAGGAAGATTGATTGGCCCGGGAGAATCCCGACCCAGCCCCGCCTGGGAACAGGATTCCCACGGAGAGGCGTTAATGACTTTGATACCAACGATCTAAATATGTCGACCTGCGCCTCGCGCTGGGATTAGGGAACACTATATTTATCCAGGACTGCCATTAGCAGAATGCTAATTAACGGGATTCGGTTTCCAAGTAAATCCCGGCCCTTCCAAGTGCTGTAACGCAAAACTCGATTCTAATCTCCCTGGAGCTGCTGCTGTTCCCGCTCATTCCTCGGGATTAGGCAGATTTATTTTCGCTGATGGCACCCCCAGGTTGGGTTGTGGCACCGGGGCTGGAGCTGCTCCCAAAGGATCCCGAGACAACTCAATCCCGGCTGTCCGAGCCCCGCCTCCCGCCCGAGCACGGCCTCAGGCACACGGATCGTGGAATGCCGGAATCCTGGGATGGTTTTGGGTGGGAAGGGACCTTAAATCCCATCCCATCCCATCCCATCCCATCCCATCCCATCCCATCCCATCCCATCCCACCCCTGCCATGGGCAGGGACACCTTCCCCTATCCCAAGGTGCTCTAATCCCTTGGACACTTCCAGGGATCCAGGGGCAGCCACAGTTTCTCTGGGAATTCCATCCCAGCCCCTCCCTACCCTCCCAGGGAACAATCCCTTCCCAATCTCCCATCCATCCCTGCCCTCTGGCAGTGGGATCCATTCCCTGTGTCCTGTCCCTTCATCCCTTGTCCCCAGTCCCTCTCCAGCTCTCCTGGAGCCCCTTCAGGCCTTGGAAGGGCTCTGAGCTCTCCCTGGATCCTTCTCCTCTCCAGGGGAACATTTCTAGCTCTCCCAGCCTGGTTCCAGAGGGGCTCCAACCTGGAGCAGCTCCGTGGCCTCCTCTGGAATTGCTCCAGCAGCTCCAGGTGCTGCTGGTGCTGGGATCCAGGGCTGGAGCAGCTCTGCAGGTGGACAGAGCGGGGACAATCCCCCCTTTCCTGCCAGGAATGAGCCTGGGATGAGTTGCTCAAGTCACTCCAGACCTTCACCTCCCCGAGGAGCTGGGATTTGGGAGGTGCAGGACAATTTTTGGGAGCTGGGAATGGCTCAGGCCTCTCACAGCGCCAGGGGAAGCTCCGGGAGCAGCAGCTCCATCTCATCCCTGCTCCCAGCCCAAGGTGGGTCGGGATAATCCGGATCTCTCTCCCTCAGCGCTGCCACGTTAAGAATATCAGTGTCAGCCTCTGGAATTTTCCAGTGACAGCTCGAAAGGAAACAGCTGAGGCATGGAGCTGCAGCTCCACATTCCAGCTATTCCCACTGTCAGCTCCAGGGAGATCTTCATCAGAAGGGCTCCGGAGCTCGTTCCTTCCTGGAGCTGGAGCAGGGAGAAACCTGGAGGCAGCAGGGAGGGATCCAGCTGCTCCCTGCTGGGAAGGGGCTGGAACACTGGGAACGGCTCCCAAGATCCAGCTCCCAGCACGGGAGGAACAACAAATGGAGTTTGGCTCCACTTTCCCGGAGTAAGGTGGAAACTGCCCCTGGAACAGGCAGGGAAAGGGAGATTTCCTTGGAATTGAGGTTTCCCTAGAAGGAGGTTTCCTTGGCTGCAGAGCCAGCAGGGATTGGCTCTTCCAGCTGGGAATTGGGATGGGATCCGTGTCCCTGTCACCCCTTGGGCAGCTCAGGTGGACACTGCTCCCCTCAGCTTTGCCTGTGGGAAGGCAAATTCCAGCCAGGGGAAAAATTTCCTATGGATGTTTGGGATTTCCGTGACCCAAAAGTGCTCCAAAACAAATCCCAGGGGACCCATGGGATTGCATCCCCTTGCTCCCACAGGCAATGAGCCTCATGTGGGAAAACACAGAAAAAGCCCCACTAAAGTCCATTCCCAAATATATTCAGCCTCTTTTCCCAGGCAAACAGCAACAGGAAGGGAGGGAATGGCCTCAGCCTGCTCCAGGAGAGGTTCAGGTTGGACATCAGCAGGAATTTCCCTCATGGAAAGGGTTGTTAAACATTGGAATTGCCCAGGGAGGTTTGGAGTCCCCATCCCTGGAGGTTTCCAAGGAATTCCTGGATGTGGCACCAGGGCTCTGGGCTGGGTGAAACGATGTTGATCCATCACAGGTTGGACTCAACAATCCTGGAAATCTTTTCCAGCCTCAGGGAATTTGGGATTCAAATATAAAATCCACTTCAAAAAAAGACATTTGAAAAGGGCAGCAGCATTCCCAGGGCTGCAGAGAAAATCCATCCCATTTTCCCTGAGCTGCTCTTTTCCATCTCCCAGGAGAGTTTGCCATTGCTCTGGGTTTTTAGCCCACCCCAGCTTTCCATTTGGCCATCCAGAAAACCCAAAGATCCGGATTTAAGAGGAAAATGAGTTCAAAAAGTGGGATTTGCTCTGTTTTCCATCTGGGTTTGGAAGGTGCTGGTCCTGTGCCAGGGCTTTTTTCTTACCTCCCTCAGCACTAAAAGGATTTCCAAAATCTCCAAAAGCTCCCAAAAGTGATGGATGTGCTCCTCCGCCAGGCCCTTCCTGCCTCCAATTCTCCAGCTGGAAATCACTGCATCCCCCAAAAAAAAAAAAAAAAAAAATCAGGAAAAATTCAAGTAACTCTGTGACGCTCCTGCTGATATTCCCAGAGCTCTGCTGAGCCACATCCCAAATTATCCTCGGTGCTGAATTCCTGAAGGGATTGTGCCAGGAAGATGCCCCTGCTCACCCAGGTGCCCTGGGAAGGACGGGATGAGGCAGCTTCAGCCTCTCCCCGAGCCCGTCACAGCCGACTGGAGCAATTTTCCAGCTGAAAGGAAAGCTGTGAAAACTCCTCACGGATCACGGGAGCCACGGCTGCAATTCCTGCTCCAGGGCTCCAGGGATTTATCTCTTGTTTAAAAAGGGGAGAAAAAAAAAAGGGAAAGGCAACGCTCCGTGTCCCTCCGGAGTTCCAAAGTCAGGAGAGCGCGGACTCAAGGTCGGATCCAGCCTCGGCCCATCCAACCAAAGACTCCCATTATTCCCTGTGCTATTTAAAATCCAACAGAGCACAAAGCCACGGAATTTGGCAGGGAAGAGTTATCCTCTCCCTCATCCAGGAAAAAACCACGGGATATAAATAAAGCGGGTGCAAAGCGTCCCTGTTCCCAGCCTCGGGAACGTCGTTGGGATTGGGTGGAAAATCTCGGCGGCAGCTCCCGAGGATCCATGAGGAACACGGCAGGCATGGATGACTCAGGCCATGGCACTGGGACAGCTCCAGGAGGATCCTGTCCCCTCAAGGACACCAGGAATGGCCCTGTCCCCGGGAGCACTCCCATCCCTGCGGGAAGGGCCATGGATGGCACGGATCAGTCACTGCTGTGTGTCCCTTTCCAGCCTGGAATCTGCTTCTTCCTTCCAAAATCTCCTCACCCATCCCTCTGAGCTGGGAATTTCCTGGTTACAGGGATAACCCGTGGACAGCACAGGGCACAGAAAACATCCCATTTTTCTGTAGGATGGGATCACAGAGAATCCTGGAATGGTTTGGGTTGGGATTTTAAAGCTGATCCCATCCCACCCCTGCCAGGACAGAGACACCTCCCACTATTCCAGGCTGCTCCAAGCCCCATCCAGTCTGGAATATTTCTAGAGATTTCCATCAAAGTTGCTTCACTGCTGCATTTCCAGCAGCTTTGGGATGCTCCCAAAGGGATTCACATCCTTGCTTTCCCCTTTTTTAACTGGCCCTCCAGGATTTCATGGATCATCGTGGATTCCTCATCCTCCCAGAATTTCCATCATTTCCTTGTTGCTGTTCTTGGCTTCCTGAACCTTCCCATCTCCTCACCTTCCAGCAGAATTTGGCAGGTCATGGTGCTCCTGGATTTCCAGATCCTGGATGGCTCCACAATCCTGAAGAAATCATAAAAAAGTTTAAAAAATATAAAAATAAAATCTGGAATTTTCTTAAAAATCCAGCTTTCATTTTTAGGAAAAAAAATACCAAACAACCCTTTTTCCTTAAAAACATATTTTAAATTTCTTTTTCAGCCTATTAGCTGGATGCTCCAATCCCAATCTTGGAAAGCAGTGCTCCGCCCTTTGGAGCCAGATCAATCCCTTCCCCGAGCCCGGAATTCCCGCCTCCAGCAGCACTCCAAGCCTGGGATCCAGCACTCCAAACATAACACATGCAACCACTTAGGAGCCAATTAATCCCAGCGGAAGCGCCCTTGTCGTTACATTTCCGGAATAATGCCGGAAAATTCCCGTTGCGCGTCATCGGGAACCATTTAGGGACGTTTGGATCCCAGTTTTTGCTGTCAGAGCTTTAAGGAATGAACAGTTGACGGATTCCTGGAATGAGGCTCTGCTTGGAAGACGCCGCTGTGTTGTTTTCCTGCTGTTCTGCCCGGATAATTTGGGATGTTCCAAAATAATTAGGGTGGGTGATTAATCCCTTACAAGCTCTCCGACATGGAAGAGGTCCCAGACCGTCTTAGGGATGTGGAGCAACACTTTTAGATCCCAAAAATTATCATTGTATCCCAAAAAATCCATTGTGCCCCTCAATGCGCCCCCAAAATGACATTGTGGCACCCTAAAAAATCATTGCACCCCAAAAGGAACTTTAAAGTCCTAAAATGCATCATTACACTAAAAAACATCATTAGACCCCCCCCAAAAAATCATTGCTACACTCCAAAATATCGGCATTGCACCCTAAAAAGTATCACTGTACCCTAAAGAATATCATTATACCCTAAACCACATAATTTCACATTAAAAATCATCACCACATCCTAAACTCATCCTTATACCCCAAAAATATCACTGCACCCTAAAAACCATCACTGTACCCTAAATCCCATCATTACACCCTAAAAAGCATCATTATAGCCCAAAAAACCACCATTACATCCCAAAAAAAACAGTTATATTCCCAAAAAAACATTACATCCAAAAAGCACCATTATACCCCCAAAAACATAATTATATCTTAAAACCCCAGCTTCATACAGTTAAAAATCACCATTAAATCCCCCCAAAAAACCACCATACATCCCAAAAAAACCAATTATATTCCCAAAAAAACATTACATCCAAAAAGCACCATTACACCCCCAAAAGCATCATTAAATCTTAACACCCCAGCTTCATACAGTTTAAAATCACCATTAAATCCCAAAAAAACATCCTTATATCCCAAAAAAACACTATTATACCCCAAACACTGAAATGTGGGCTTGGAAAGAAATTTAAAAATCTGAATTCCTGTCCTGAGCTCCCAAGGAAAAGTGTTTCCCCCCAAGAACCTCTCCGGTTGTTTAGGATAAATCCTGGTGTGGGCTGTGGGGTTCAGGGCACCCAATCCGTGTGCAGGACGTGGGGTGAAATCCAAGAAAAAAGGGATTTCTGGAGCCGCGATCCCGTTTTTCCAAGGGCGCACAAAGGAATCTTTTCCGCATCGCTAAACTTTGGGAAATGGCCTTTAACTGATTCCATGTGGCTTCCCCTCCCCTTTTCCCCGATCCCCGTGGAAGTATCCCAAGGTTGGAAAACCACCTCGCTTCCGCCGCGGTTCCCGGCACAGGAAAGCGGCGGAGTCGCGGATAAATGTTGGAGGCTCCGTCGGTTTTCCCATCTGGCAGCCAGGCTGTGCTGTGAAAATGAAGGATATACATATGCAAATATTCCCGGGCTGCTTCCAGGATCCGAGGAATTTTTATGATGTAACCACAAGAAGAGGTCGGGTAATGGTGACAAAGTGGAGCCCCGGAACGCCGCGCGTGGAAACGGAACGCCGGGAAGCGGAGCCGCGGCGCCGCTCCGGAGGAACGGGGAGCAGGTTGGACCTCGGAGATCTCAGAGCGGTCTGGGTTGGGATGGTTTGGGAAAAAACACCACAAATCCCAAAAAATATCATTGGGGAAGTGCCAGGCACTGGTGGGGTGTGGCAGCAGCTCCGGGGATGTGTCGTTGTCCCACCAAGGACATTCCAATGTCCCACCAAAGGCATTCCATTGTCTCACCAGGAATGTGCCACTGCCCCACCAGATCCCACCAGGGACATGTCATTGTCCCTCCAAGGAGATGCCACCCTCCCACAAGGGACATGCCATTATCCCACTGGGGACACGTCATTGTCCCACCAGGGACATTCCATTGTCCCAGCAGGGACGTGCCACCATCCCACCAGGAGCATGCCGTTGTTCCACCAGGGATGTGCCATCATCTCACCAAGGCCATGCCATTGTCCCCTTCTCCAGAGCCATTCCAAACCCAGCTGGATTTGTCCCTGTGCCACCTGCCTTGGGTGACCCTGCCTGGGCAGAGGTCGCTTCCAACCCCACCTCTTCTGGGATTTTGGGATCCCATCCCTCCCAGGAATGAGGGACTGCTGAGCTGAGAGTCACCGGTGTCCCCTGGTCTGGGGGTGGCACTGCCACCCTCAGCCAGGGACACGTGGGGTGACTTCCCACCACCCCATCCCCATCCAACAGCACCAGCACAGTTCCCTCTCCAAGCCCTGGAGAAGATTCCCAGCCATCCCAATGTCCCCAAAGCCACCTTGGGGGTGACAGTGACATTGCTCCTGCTCTAATTAATGACGAGCCCCTCCCTTAACGAGCACCTTTGGAAATGATGGGAGCGCTCTGCCCCTCACCGACGCTCGGAAAGAGATCTTGGAATGAACAAAATATTCCTGTGATCTTCTCCCTGACAGGCTGGAAGCAAAAATATTTAGTGAGGAACTCCGATATCCTGAATAATTCAGGAGGCTGCAAACCCCTTGATCATCCCGCTGACTCCAGGAACAAAATAGTCGGGATTTGTGCATCCAAAGCAGAGATAAAAATGCCAGGAGAAGAAAGAGGAGAAGAAAGAGGTTGAAAATTAAATTAAAAAAAGCTGATTAAAAACGCAGCTGTGCCGGAAGCAGGCTCGGGGAGCTGCTCCTTGAAGCCACAGGTGTCCTACTATCCCGATTTTATCCATGGGAATTCAGAGGAGGGATCCTGGGGAGCAGCTTCCCTGCCATTCTCCGGGATTCAGTGGGAGGTGGAGCTGGAGGGACCCCCGGAGTGGCTGTGCCCAGGACAGGGCTCTGAGGCAGCACCTCCCGTGGTTTGGTGGCATCTGAGGGGACAAGGTGACATCGAGCTCATCCCAAACCTTCTGTCCCTGTCATTCCTGAGGGCTCTGGAAGCAGGAGGGGCCTCCAGCAGCGCTGACTCCCAGAGGATCTCCTGGGATCATCTCACAGTGTGGGAAGCAGGAATGGGGGAATTGTCCCCATCTGCTCCCTCAGGTGAGACCTCCAGCTCTGAATCCCAACACCAGGAGGCCACGGAGCTGCTGGAGCAATTCCAGAGGAGCTGCTCCAGGGCTGGGAGAGCTGGGAATGTTCACCTGGAGAAGGGAAGGATCCAGGGAGAGCTCAGAGCTATTCCAGGGTCTAAAGGGGCTCCAGGAGAGCTGGAGAGGGACTGGGGACAAGGGATGGAGGGACAGGACACAGGGAATGGCTCCCACTGCCAGAGGGCAGGGATGGGTGGGAGATTGGGAAGGAATTCCTGGCTGGGAGGGGCTGGGCTGGAATTCCCAGAGAATGTGTGGCTGCCCTTGGATCCCTGGAATGTCCAAGGCCAGGTTGGATGGGGCTTGGAGCAGCCTGGGACTGTGGGAGGTGTCCCTTCCATTGGGATGGGATGGGATGGGATTGGATGGGATGGGATGGGATGGGATGGGATGGGATGGGATGGGATGGGATGGGATTTAAGGTCCTTTCCCACCCAAACCATTCCAGGACTTTGTGTGTCCATGATCATGGGCGCGCATCAGGAACGCGCCAGCAGGGAGCGCCCGAGAGCGCCGAGCCGAACCCGACCGAGAGGAGCCGAGAGGAGCCGAACCGGGACAAGAGCGGGGCCGAACCCGGCCGAGAGGAGCCGAACTCAGCCGAACCGGGACGAGAGCGGGGCCGAACCCGGCCGAGAGGAGCCGAACTCAGCCGAACCCGGACGAGAGCGGGGCCGAACTCAGCCGAACCCAGAGGAATGGGGGGATGGAGGGTGAAGGGACGAAGAGTTCTTTTTTGGAGGGATGGAAGGCTGGAGAGATGGAGAGATGGAGAGATGGAGGGATGGAAGAATGGGAGGTTGGAAGGATGGAGGGCTGAAGGGACAGGGGATGAGGGGATGAAAGTTGGAGGTACAGAGGACGGAGCGGTGCCAGGGGAGCCATGGCTGCACCTCCCACCTTCTCCTGATTCATTTCCACATTAATCCCTGCATCCCAATGGGCAGGGAATGCCGGTGCCGCCACCCCATGGAGAGCACGGCCCAATCCAGGCACGAACCTTCCAATCCCCCCAGCCCAAACCGGGATGAGCACAGGGATCTTTGGACACCAATCCCTATCCCTGGGAGCTCCAGCAGCCCCGGAGCCGCTGGCGCTGCTTTATTTTTAATATTTAATGGGATAAAAGGCTGGAATTGCTTTTAAGCTTTAAATTGCTTTCCCCTTTTTATCTTAAAAAACCACTGTGAGCAGTTTTTGGAGGTTATTTTTTTTTTGGGAAGTTTGTCCTAATGATCCCTGGTAGCCATTAGGTCGGGAATCAGGCACTTTCAAAGGGATCCATTAAATATTTCATTCCTCACTCCCATTCCTTTGGTTTTGATCTCCATTCCCATTGATTAAAGACACTGACGGCTCCATTTTGATTAAATCCTAAATCAAAACTTCCCCAAAAAAAATTGCCAGAGCCGACATTTATGGAGCTCAGTAAACTGGGTGGAAGAACAGGAGTGCGAGCTGGAAAAAATCCATAAAATCCCTTTCCAAACAAACATCAGTTGACAGCAAACAGATGGATCCGAGGCTCTTATTCCAAACTGGAAAAATTAAGAGTTGGCAGGTCCTGGGGGGGAAAAAAAAAAAAAAAAAAAAGAAGAAAAGAAAAAAAAAAAGGAGTTACAAAACATCTTAAAGTTTTCCCCTTCATATCCTGGTGTTGCTCTGGGCACGGGTTCAATATTTTCCTAGGCTACTGCACGGAAAAGGGGCTGGATACAGGGAAGCAGCTGGCACGGGGGGCCTTGGAGATCCTGGGGGAGATTGATGGGAAGCAGAGCTGCCAGCATGCCGAGGATCCGGCCCCGCTCGCAGCCCACCCGTGAATCCACCCAGCCCCGGCTCCAGAGGGGCAGGAATCGCAGGGAATGCGGGGATTTTCCTGGATTTGTTGGCTTATCCCAGGATAACGTTAAGGGAATGTTCTTGGGAAGGTGCAGCCGTGGAAAACACAACCTCTGGCTCTGCCAGGTGCCCCAGGAGGGGAATGTGAGGGGCACCAGTGCCATCCATCCTGGGGCATTCCAGGGATCCAGGGCAGACACAGATTCCCTGGGAATTCCATCCCAGCCCTTCCCCACCCTCCCAGCCAGGAATTCCTTCCCAAAATTGCACCCAAATCTCCCCTTTTCCCATCTGAACCCTTCCCTGTGTCCTGTCCCTCCATCCCTCATCCCAAGTTCCTCCTCCAGCTCTCCTGGAGCCCCTTGGAAGCTGCTCCAAGGTCTCCCTGGATCCTTCCATTCTCCAGGATGAGCAATCCCAGTTTTCATCAGAAATGCCACCATTATCCTGTGTTTAATGAATCCTTGGGATTCTGGGCTATCCTGAGGGATCCTCACAGATCCAAAGGAAATCCAGGATATTCCACATCTCTGGAAGGGACATTTTAAAATACGGGATCAAGCAGGGGAGGGAAAATGAGGTTCCTTCCCAGAAGTGACAATATGAGAGTGACCCCGAGAATTCCAGAGGGACAAAGTGCTCCCTTCCCAGGTGGGAATGGCTCCATTCCTGCCTGGAATCCTCCTGGAGCCTGGCTGTGAGTGCCTCGGTGTTTCCAGGCACGGAAAAAATTCCAGCCCCGAGCCCACCCTGCACTCGAATCTAATTATCCATCCAAGAGCGGAAAATCACAGATGGCTCTGCTGGATTTTCTGAAGGAGCGCTGCTCCAAAGGCATTATCCACGGAACTGCAACCAACACGGGCACTCCAAATGGCAGCAGCTGGAAAAACGGGAGCAAAGCGCCCTTCTGGGCTGAAAATCCCGGAGATGAGCGCTCCTGGAATTCCTCCTCGCGTGGGAAAGGGAGGGAGCAGCGGAGCTCAGGGAATCAGCCTTATCCAGCACATCCTGCCGCTGCCTCTGGAGAGACCGAGGAAAACCCCGAGGAAAAACCCAGAGGAAAATCTGGAGGAAAAATACTGAGGAAGAAATCCTGAGGAAAAATCCCGAGGAAGAAATCCCGAGGAAGAAATCCCAAGGAAGAAATCCTGAGGAAGAAATCCCAAGGAAGAAATGCTGAGGAAGAATCCTGAGGAAGAAATCCTGAGGAAGAAATCCTGAGGGAAAATCCCAAGGAAGAAATCCCAAGGAAGGAATCCCGAGGAAGAAATCCTGAGGGAAAATCCTGAGGAACAAATCCCGAGGAACAAAACCCAAGGAACAAATCCTGAGGAAGAATCCTGAGGAAGAAATCCTGAGGAAGAATCCCTGAGGAAGAAATGCTGAGGAAAAATCCCGAGGAAGAAATGCTGAGGAAGAAATCCTGAGGAAAAATCCCAAGGAAGAAATGCTGAGGAAAAATCCAGAGGAAAAAGTCCTCCAGCCTTGCACCAATTCCATGACTGGGATACTGGAAGGGAATTTGGGAACAGCTGGAGAGGATGGAATGCTGGAGGATGCGGGATGGATGGAGGTAGATCTAAACTTATTCCTGTCCTAATATCCCTGGGATAGGAGGAGGAAAAATCCTGGACTCCCAGAATGGTTTAGGCTGGAAAAGCCCTTTATGGTCATCAGCTCCAACCATTCCCCCAGCAGCAATTCCTGCATTTATTTCCATGCCACATCCTGGTTTTTCCTAAAGGAATGAATTCCCAGAGGGTCTCACCTGGAAATCCATGGCAAGGGCTGGATCCAAACCCATTCTTGCATTAATATCTCTGGGAAAAGCAGGGATCTCTGCCACTGAGCAGGAAAAGCTGATCCCATAAATATCAGATCTCTGTCCAAGGGAAAGGCACCCAGGGGGTGTTCCCATCCCATTCCCACCACTCCTGTTCCCGTTATCCCACTCCTCATGCCTGGAACAAGAGGAATTTGGCAGCTGGCTCCGGATCCGGGGCTGGCAGGGAATTTTGGAGCTCTTTGCTTCCCGGGGTTCCTTCCCTGCTCCGGCAGCTGCCAGCCCGCCCGGGAATGGAGGAGAGGTGCTAATCCCACTCCAGATTCCCACAGAAATCCACAAAATCCCATTGCTTCACACTGAGGTCATTTGTCCCCTTCCCAAGTTTCCTGGAGAAGGAAAACACCAACTCTTATTCCTGCTATAAATAACCCCCAGGCTGCTGGGAAACTTGGAATTCCAGCTTTTGGGACAGCCACGGGATTGGGTGTTTATAAAGGGAATTCCTGGCATGTCCCAGGCTGGATTGGTGGGTTGTCACATGTTGCCATCCCTAAAAATGGCTTTTTTCCCCTTTTTTCCCCAGTCCAGCAGCCGGCAGAGGTCGATCTGTAGATCCCACACGTTGGAAGTGGCAGTTCCAGGGGCCTCAGGGTGCTAATCCAGCGGGAAAGTTTTTTCCAGCCGATCTTTCTGGCACTGGAAAAGGAAGGCTCTTCCCTCTCCTCGTGCCTGTCACTGCTCCCGAGTGTCAACGGGACAAATTTAGCCCCAGCTCAAATCCCAGGCACAAATCCAACCCTGGAGCTGCTGCTCCAACCGTGGCCCCGCGGGATCAGTGCGGCTCCAGCAGGGACGGATTGGGATCCACTGGGATTGGATGGATTTGGGAGATGAAGGTTTGGATTTTGTGTCTCTTTTCACACTGCAGGGAGGCACAAGTTTCTCCCACGGAGGGTGGGGAGACCCTGGCACAGCTTTTCCAGGGAAATCATGGATGTGCCATTCCTGCAAGTGTCCCAGGGGGAAAATTCTGGGGGAGGGAAAGGGGAAGAAAAGGAAAGGGGAAGGAAAGGAAAACGGAAAAAGGAAAAAGGAAAAAGGAAAAAGGAAAAAGGAAAGGAAAGGCAAGGAAAGGAAAGGAAAGACAAGGAAAGGGGGAAAGGGCAGAAGGGAAAGGAAGAAAGGGAAAGGAAGAAAACCATCCTGAGCTAGAAACCACTCAAAAAATGCCCAATCCCACCTGAGCATGACCATCCCATCCTGAGTGGGATGTTTACCCCACAATCCATCCCCTTTCCCTTCCTGCTCCCCAATCCAGGCCGTTCCCATCCTGTTTTACCCCACAATCCATCCCCTTTCCCTTCCTGCTCCCCAACCCAGGCCGTTCCCTCCGAGCGCCCGCTCCGTGTTCCCGCTGCTCCATAAATTACCCGCTGACAGCTTTAATTTGTGCAAACGAGGCCTCGGCGCTGCTGGCAGCCGCTGCTCTAATAAGGTCAATATATATTCATGGATGTGCCAGGGAACACGGAAAAGCGGGAATGCGGCTCCAAAGTGGGAATGAGGGAAAGCTGCGGCTCCTCGGGGCTCTTGGCTCATCAGCGATGCATGGCAGGAGCGGGGCTGGGATTTCACTCCGCAGCCCGGCGCTGGCAGGGAGCAGGGAATGCTTTCATTCCCTGCCAATCCCGGGGAGTTGATGTTCCCGGAGCGCTGGAGGGGTTGGTTGGTTGCTTCCTGGTTTTTTATGGATTTTTTTCGGGGTTTGTGGTTGACCATTGGAAGGTGAATTCCTGCTGAGAGAAGCTCCAGGGAGGTCAGAGCCACTTCCAGAATCTTCCAGGAGAGCTGGAAAGGGACTTGGGATAAGCAGTGGAGGGACAGGACACAAGGAATGGCTTCCCACTGCCAGAGGGCAGCAAGAGATGGATATTGGGAAGGAATTTCTGGCTGGGAGGGCAGGGAGGGGCTGGGATGGAATTCCCAGAGCATCTGAGGCTGCCCCTGGATCCCTGGCAGTGCTCAAGGCCAGGTTGGAGCAGGAGGAGCAGCTTTTCCTTTGGAATTTGAGTGGCCAATCCATGGGATGCAGGACAGGGCTGGAGCCGCATCCCAGGATCCCAGGCAGCGGGAGGAGCAGGGGGAGCCACCCAGGGGAACCAGGAGCTTTTCCAGTCTTGGGATCCCACAGGAATTCTGGGCTCCTGCCAGCCCCTTCCCACCTTGGCAAACTGCTGCAGCTGGCCCTGGGATTTTGGGAGCTTGAGCTTCCTTCTGGAGCCACATGGATCTGCAGGGACATCCCACGGGCTTGTCCAGCATCTCTGCTCCATTCCCGAAAATCCTTTGGTTTTCCAGGAGCCACTGAAGAGTCTGTGTCTCATCCGGGATGCTCCCCGGAGTGCCAGCACCATGTCCCCTGCACGGTGACATCCCTGAGCAGGGCCACACCTCCATCCCGGCCTCCTTGGCTCGGGATCATCCCCAATTCCTTTGTGCCACCTGGACAGCGCATTCCCAGCTCCCCGGGGCCGTTCCTGGGAGCGGATCTTTGGGAAAAGGCCACGGGAGGAATCGGGGATGTTTGATCAGGCCCGTGTTGACTTTGGGAGCCGCTGAGCAAACACGGAGCGTGGGGAAATCCAACAAACAGCGCTCCAAAGTCGCCATAATCGGCTTAAAATCCAAGGATAATTACCCGAGCCCAAAGCTCCCGCATCCCAAAGCTCCGGCACCTACCAGGCATTGGAATTAGCTGGGGAAGACAACGTTGGGAGCTGGGATCCACCCCCAGCTCCTGAAACCAGGAATGGAAACAGCCCAAGGAAAGGGAAGCGAGCTCTGGTGCTGCCCCAATCCCGACCCAAATTCACTGAGGAAAAGCTCTTGGAGAGGCGGGGCGGGATCGAATCCTGGATCGGAGCTCCCGTTCACCGGGAAGGAATGGACGCCCAATAATCCCTGGATTCCGGCAGGCGGAGGGAAAAGCCCTGGAATGATTTTCTCTTCCTACCAAAGGTTCTGGGTCAAATCCGCTGAGCTTTCCTGGGAGCGCGGCCACTCCCAGGCACGTCCCTGATTAACGTAACGAGGGCAGGTGGATTCAGCCGACATTCCCAGGTTTTTTGGGATCGGATCATGAGCAAGGGAAGGCGTCAGGAGCTGCCGGAACGTTCGCAAATTCAAAGTAATGAAACAGCTCCAGGGTGGTGAATTATTAAGGATTTTTCCCAGGTTTCTGATCTTTTATTCCCTTTATTAAACGCGGAAGTCAGGGATCAGGGAGCTGCTTCCCTTCTTCCTGCTTTCCCAAAAGAGGCGGAGAGGAGGGAAAGGCAAATCCTGGGATGGGATGGGATAGGATGGGATGGGATGGGATGGGATGGGATGGGATGGGATGGGATGGGATGGATGAGCCTGAGCATCCCATGGAGCATTTCCCAGGATTTGGAGGTGCTGGAGTGACACTCAGATGGATTTTCCACTGAATTTATCTCTCCAAAGGGGGACCAGTATTTTAATAATGGAATTCTTTTGGGAAAGGATATTAAAGTTCATCCCATTTCACCCTCTGAGGGACACCTTCCATTTATCCAGATTGCTCCAACCTGGCCTAGACCACTTCCAGGAGTTGGGAATATAATTCCAAGCTTAATTATCCTTTAAATAAAACAGGAATATGACATTCCCACCCTCTGAGTGGTGCCAATCTAGCACCACATTCCCAAAACAAATCTTTCCCAACTTTAAAATCTTGGAGGAAAGCTGGATCCAATTGGAAGTTAAATTAATGGCAAATCCTTGGAACCACATGAAGAGTTCCTTGGAAAGCGGCTCAACATGGAAACAATCGGAAAAGCCTGGAATATAAACATTTGTCCTTCCTGGTGCCAGAGCAGCAGGAAAAATGAGAAGAGGTTGGCACAGGAGCTTTCCATAAACACCCGCTCCAAAGGCCGGCCTTGGATGCATGGAATTGTTGGTCAATTTTTCCATTTCCTTCATCCAAAGAGAATTAAACATGCAGGAGATGCCAGGAGCTGATGGGGTCTGAGGGAACATTGCACAACGGGATGGGGGGGAAGCGGGAAGTTGGAGGAATACGGCTGGTAAAGGGCAGCGCTCCGGCCTCTGAAGGGTTAAAAACCCAGCCTTGGGAATCTGGGAATCAGCATCCCAGGAACAGGGGATGCTCCTGGACTGGAGGACTGGAGCAGGCAGGGATTGGGATCACAGTCCTGCTGCTGCCACAGAATTTCCCAGGCACCTTCCAAGGAAATTCCAGCATTTCCTTTCATTTCATCCATTTTTTCCTTCCATTTGATCCCTTTTTTCCTGTCAGTTGAACTCTTTTCCTTTGCTTTCCTCCCTGGAAAAATAAGAAAACAAACAGGCAAATCCCTTCTCCTCAAGGCCTCTTTGTATTCCTTTTTTTCTTTTCCTGTTTTTTTTCTTTCCCTGGATTTCTATTTTCCTCTTCCTGCATTTTAAACTGAAGGGGAATGTCAGCACAAAAGAAGGAAAGATCAATCTTGGAATATTTATAGAAATTTATGGTTAAAAGTGGATTTTAATTTGGGATTTCTGCCCCAGTTTGGTGGCTGCTCATGGCATTTCAGGGAGGAATGGTGCTAGGGAATGCAAATGGAATCCAATGGGAATGCTACCCACGGCAGAAGAGCTTCCTCGGACATGGAGAATCCTGGAATGGCTTGGGTGGGAAGGGACCTTAAATCTCATCCCATTCCATGGGCAGGGTCACCTCCCACTATCCCAGGCTGCTCCAAGCCCCATCCAACCTGGACTTTCCAGGGATCCATCGCAGGAATAAAAACACTCCCGAGCAACTCCGGCAATACCAGGAGACTCCGGCTCCTCCAGAAGCTGCTTTCCATGGATAACTCCATGCCACCTCCTGCTTCAGCACTTGGTTCTGGTGGATTCCCACTTTTTTTTTTATGGATTCAAGGTCAGGAACCCCACAGTGCAGCCGCCTCCCATTCCAACCCCGAGCGGAGCAACCGGGAACTTCCCTCGGAGCCGCCCGCTGTCCCCTCCATAAAAACCACTCCGTACCTTGGAAAACCCCCGGATTCCTCGGATTATTCTGATTTCCAAGTGGCAGCCGAGCCTCCGAATCCCGCGGCTCTGCAAACAGCGGCTCTTTCCCGGCGGTGTTTGCTCAGCCAATATTGACTCTGCTCCCAACACGGCTCCCATGGAGCCGGGCGTTCCCAGCGGGATCTGAGGAGCATCGGGACAACGCGGAGATAACGGCGTGTGCAGCCCCCATCCCACCCGTTCCCGCTGCGGGATAACGCCGGAATGCCGGTGGGAAAATCCCATATGAGAGGGGGATGCAGTGCTGGCAGTGCCACTCCGGCCTCCTCCGAACATCCCAAGGTTATGGAATTGTGTGCTCCGTAAATACTTCGGAACGGCGCCGCTGCTGCCTATCACCTTGGGGGGCATTCCAAGGATTTTGGGATGGGGCCCCATTCCAAGGCTTCTGGTGCTTCCCAGCCATGGCCTCCACCTGGGTTTTCCCTGGACACAATTCCCCCGCATGGATCCCCTTTTCCAGGGAATGGTTCCAGCTCAGCCCTTTGTGTCCCGACATTGGTGGGTCCAGCCCTGACCTCCAGCATTCCCAGCCAATGGATTCTGGAGCATTTCCTCTTTCCAAGCTGAATCCCTCACAGAAGAGCTCCTGTCGTTAACTTCCAGGGGTTTTCCAACATCATTCCATGTCCTCTCCACCCACATTGGCTGCCCTTGGCCAGGCAAGAGCTGATCCCTGTGGAAAAGCCCTGGGATATCTGGAACACTGCAGCCTAAATAAACAGCAGATCTGCTTCCAGGGGCATGGAAAGGCTTGGAAATCTCACGGATTCCTGGGAAGCCTTGCAATCTAAGGACACAGCACCATGGACACACGTCACACCTCAGGTTCTACTTCCTGCTCCTCCCTGGAATTCCAGAGCCAGCCAGGATCCACACAGAGCATCTCCTGAGCTTCCAAAGCATTCCCTCCATCCTCCACCCTCATGGATCCAGCCCAGCATTCCCATGGAGCCAAACCCCCTCAGGGATAGCCACAGGATGGGCTCAGCCTCTGTGGAAGAGATTCCCATCTCCCAGCCGGAATTCCGACACCGTCACACACAGACCCTTCCAGGTGACGTTGAACAAAAAGCAGGGAGTTCATCTCAGCTCCCCAAATCCTAAATCTTCCTAGATTCCCCAGATTTACTTTGTTCCTCAGCTGCCAGGGTCGGCAGGGCACGGAGCCACCGCCATCTGCTCTGGCTGCGGCTGCTCCGGAGCAGCATTCCGCCAAATTTTGGGAATTGTGTGTCCCTCCATGGCCCTTCTGCTGGGCACGGCACACATGGCTGCTCCCCAGGGATGAGCTGCCCCCACCCTCCAGCTCCCTCAGGATGTGTCCAGGGCTGCGATTGTGGGATCGGGAATGGTCAGGGCTCTCGGGTGGCCACGGATCTGGCACGGGTGGCATCAAGGGATCCGCCTGAATCCATGGGATTTCTGCAGGGATGGGGTCAAAAATGGGGCTGGAGCAAGGTCGTGGCAGCAGGGATGAGCTGGGGTGAGCTGGGATGTGGTGCTGGAATTGTCACAGCTCCGCCGATGGGAATGGCATGGATCTACTTCCACAGACGTTTGGGAAGGTTTTCACGGAATCTTGGAATGGTTTGGGTGGGAAAGGACCTTAAGGATCATCCCATCCCACCCCTGCCATGGGCAGGGACACCTCCCACTGTCCCAGGCTGCTCCAACCTGGCCTTGGGCACTTCCAGGGATCCAGGGGCAGCCACAGCTTCTCTGGGAGCTCCAGCCCAGCCTCTTCCCACCCTCACAGCCAGGAATTCCTTCCCAATATCCCACGCATCCCTGCCCTCTGGCAGGGGGGAGCCATTCCCTGTGTCCCATCCCTTCATCCCTTGTCCAAGTCCCTCTCTAGCCTTTTCCAGCTGAGAAGGAAGCTGGAATTTTCCCATTTACTCTCTGCCATTCCAGATTCCACCAAAAGTTGCTGCCTGCAGGATCTTCTCCTTTATTCTCCCTCTGTTTTCTCTCCCAAATTGTTCCCTAAGTGCCCTTATCCAATATTTATCCCCTCTGCCAGGAACAAAGCGTTGGAGACGGATAACGCACCTCATCCATTGTTCCTCCTGAATTCCAAATGCTGTTATTCAGGGAAAACATCGCTCCCTGCATCTTTTAGGTGCTCTTTGCTTTTGATCAGAGCCCAGTTAAGCTCCTTTTCCTGGGAAAACGGCGGAGCTGGAGCGTCTCACCTGGAAAAAGGCTTCTGGAATGAGGATTGTCACTTGTCACAGGGATATGTTTGGGTATCCAAAGGAAAAAGTGAGTGGATCCTTCTCTGTCCCACTTTTCTCCTTCCATACACCAGGAATCTTCCTCCTTTTTTAATCTCCTAGTGCCTAGAAGGGAATTCCAAAAAAGAGGGAGAGTGAATTCCGACATGGACGGTGATAGGAAAAGGGGGAAGGGTTTGAAATGGAAAAAGGAGAGATTTAGATGGGATATTGGGAAGGAATTCCTGTCCGGGAGGGTGGGGAGGGGCTGGGATGGAATTCCCAGAGAAGCTGTGGCTGCCCCTGGATTCCTGGAATTTTCCAAGGCCAGGCTGGACAGGATTTGGAGCACCCTGGAATAGGGAAAGGCATCCCTGCCCTTCCAACCCCAACCATCCTGTGATTCCATGAGTTTGGGAAGACATTTCCGTCCCTTTTCCTCCTCGGCTCCCGCCCATGGGCTGCATCCAGGCCCTGCCCGTGTTTGGGTGTCATTCCTGGCATCTCCTGCTCCTTTGGGCTGCAGATGAAAAACATCTCCCATTTTCACGACAGCTCCTTGGGCCAATTCCCGGCCGGCCATTCCCGCCTGGCAGGGTCTCCCAAAAAACATTTGGCATCTCCTGTTCCTCTTTGTTTCAAGCCCCAATCCAGCTCTGCCTGGAGTCCTCCCAGGAATTTTTTTTCCCTGTTTTTCTGTCTGGACTCAGGTGTTTTCCACCCCGATAACACCCCCAAGTCACCTGCCCAAACACGCTCCCATCCCGAGGGCCAAAGTCCGGGAATTGCACCCTGCCCTTGAGCGAGGCTCAGCCAAAGCCCTCTTAGGCCCCGCCTAATTAACCCCGGCCTTATTAGCAGATAATCGCTGGACATTTAAGCAAATTATCCGCAATAAAAGTGGGACAATAATTCCAGTGTTTAGTTTCGCTCTGCTCCTTGCTGGAATCAGCTCTGTTTGCCCGGAGTTACACATTATCCAGGACCTTTCGGCACCAACGGCTGCTCCGTGGCTTTGGATTGTTTAAAACCAGCCCGAGTCAGTAAAAGTTTGGATAAATATTGGATTTGGCCAAGTTTGCTGTTTGGATCAGGAACCCGATTGCTGCTATTGATTGACAGATGTGCCCAAATGTTTGGAAAGCCTGGCCTCGATTGGATTCGGGAAGGTGTTTGGGCAAACAGCCCTAATCCAAGGCAAACAGAATCCTTGGAAGCAGTTCCAGGCTGTGTTAGCAGAGCAAACGGAGGCTCTGCAAACAGCTTAGAAGAATCCGGCCACCTTCACGTAACCTTTGGAGGAGGGATTGATCCGGGGGGAGGCGGCCCGGAGTTTGCACAGGGAGCAGATTGAGTGGGATCAGCGGGATATCGACCCCGGCGCAGTGCAAATGTTAGCGCTGAGCCCCGCCGGCCGCTCCGGCACCGAGCGCTCCTTGGAATTTATCTTCTGCCGGAGCTCCAGAGCCGCAGCACCGCAATAAAAAGGGATAACGGCTCGGGATGGACACGCTCCTCCCGGGAAGGGCTCAGCCTCCCGCGGCCACGGCAGGGGTTGGAGGAGAGCGGGAGATGGAGCGGGAATGCTGAGCCACGGGTGGGATGGCGCGGGGATAAAATAATGGGGTGGAACATGGATAAAAGGATGGGATGGAACAGGAATAAAATAATGGGATGGCACGTGGATAAAATAATGGGATGGAAAATGGATGCATGGATGGGATGGCACGGGGATACATGGATGGGATGGCACGGGGATAAAATAATGGGACGGAATACAGATGCACGGATGGGATGGCACGGGGATACATGGATGGGATGGCACGTGGATAAAAGGTTGGGATGGCACAGGGATAAAATTATGGGATGGCACGTGGATAAAATAATGGGATGGAACATGGAGGGGACTGCACAGGGACAAAATTATGGAATGGCACATGGATTCGCTACAGGACAGCCTTGGAAAAGGTGTCTGAAGGTGGATTTATCCTGTGGGAATCCCAGCTGGCAGCACCGCTCCAACACCCTCCTGCTTCCAGCTGCCCATGGCCTTCCCCAGCTCACAGCCGGATCCTGGTTACTTACGGATGCCCTGCAGGCTCCTCCCTCTCTCCAGGGCACTTCCCAAAATTCTCGGGGCTGCACTTGGATGATCCTTGTGGGTCCCTTCCAACCGAGGACGTTCCATGTCCTATGGAAATGCCTCAAACACCCACCCTGACCACGGCACTTCCCGCTCTAGGGAGATACACGGGATACACACAATATTCGGGACCCAAGGGATACACGGAATATTTGGGATCCATGCTGGATTTGCACGTGCAATTCCCGTGGCGTGGCTCTCCGTGCACAAGTGGCCATCCATGCATCCCGACACCATCTGGGGCACCAATTACCGGGAGCACACACGGAATCGAGGTAATTACTCCCGCAAATTGGCCGTGTGATTGCATGGGCATCCCTGGGATATTCCAGGCTTTTTCCGAGCCAGGCTTCCAGAAACTCCAATAGATTCCAAGTTATGTTGGAAATTATCTGCCCATCTGGCTGGGCCTGCGAAGAACGGCTGTTTATGGGGAGAGAGATTAAACAGCCGCTCTTGATCGATGGTTTAATCATTGGAAGGGAGGGAAAGGCGTTGGATTTTCCCAAGGATTGACCCAGGATCCGGAGACTAATGACAGGCTTAATTAAACAGGGAATAACCAGCTTTTGGTCCTGAAGTATCCACTAAAAATGACCCTGGATACACGAGGAGAAGGTGTCTGATGGATCATTGCTGCACGGAGAGGAGCCGTGGGTTTAAATAAGCCTGGATTAATTATTAAGCCTGACTTGCCTCCATTTCCAATGGCACAAAACCTGGGAAGGGCTGGAAGAGTTTGTGGCCTCACCTTTCCACAGGGTTTCCATGCCCGGAGCTTCATCTGCTCCTCACTCCTGTGGGTCACATCCAGCTCCATGGAAGCACCAGGGGAATTCCAGTGATCCCAGAGGAATCCTTGGAGTTGGAAAATCTGTGGCTTCTGTCAGCTCAGGTGAGGCCCCACCTGCAGAGCTGCTCCAGCCCTGGATCCCAACATCAGCAGGGCCTGGAGCTGCTGGAGCAATTCCAGGGATGGGTGGGATATTGGGCAGGAATATTGGGAAGGTGGGGAGGGGCTGGAATGGAATTCCCAGAGAAGCAGTGGCTGCCCCTGGATCCCTGGAAGTGCCCAAGGCCAGGTTGGAGCACCCTGGGACAGTGGGAGGTGTCCCTGCCCGTGGATCCCTCCCACTCCAAACTGGTCTGGGATTCTGGGAACAGAAGCACAAAAACATGGGAACCTTCCCCACGGCAGGACAAAGATTAAAAGGCATTCCCAGCATTGTGCAGCCATGGATAATTTTTCCATGGAAAGCAGCTCCCAGTGCCACACCAGGAGCAGGACATCACCCTGGGGTTTTTGGGAAAAGCCTTTTCCCATCACCCGTGGAGATCAGCAGGTGCAGCATTCCCAGAGGGGGAGGGGATGGGATGGGATGGGGATGGGATGGGGATGGGAATCCCTGACCCCAGCACCCCGATGATTCCCAGTGCTCCTCCAGCTCCCGGATGGATCCATCCTGCACCTGGAGCAGAGTAGGATCCATCCCCTCCAGTACCGGGAACAGCCAGGAGGAGCCTTTGGACCCAAATCTCTTCCCTTTTGTTCCTTTTTTGTTTGATTCCATGTCAAAAATTCCAGCATTTATCTCACTTTTCGTGCTCCTTAACGGGAGCCTGGGTTTTTTTAGGGATTATATAAAAATCCATATTTATGAGACGAGCAGGGATCAAGAACATGGAGATTTAAAAGATCCAATTATCTTCCCAAAGTTTGCCTTTATGGTTCATCCTAATGAATCCAATGTTTTCCAGGCAGATAATTGCCTTTCCCAGCTCTTTAGAATTCCAGCATTCCCTGATTTTCAATTTTAAAGGAGCCTGTGCCTCCTGCTTGAAGTCTTGGGTCTCCAAGGAATTCCTAAGGAGGACTTTTTTTGTCCTGTACAATAAAAATAAAACTTCCTAAGCATTCCTGGCATCCTCACTGGATGGAACATCCTTTTGTTGGGATGGGAAAATCCAGAATGTGGGATTCAGAGGGAAAAGGGGGAAGCAGAGGAAGGTTTGATAGGAGCTGCTGCCATGGGAGATATCAGGGAACAAGTCTAAATAAAGTTGGGAATTCAGCCAGGAACTGACAATTCCCAGGATAAATCCCACAGTTCTTGGAGCAGCAGCTCCGTGCCCTGGCTGGGCATCCCAAACCCCAAGCATCATTTTGGAATCGTTATCCTTTGGGATTCCCATCAGGATAAAGATCTCAAAGCCTCCCACACTCACACTGAGGGGGTTTCCAAGTCCTTCCACAGCCCTGATCCCACCGGAGCTGATGGGATCCTTGGGATGTGCCCCAAGCCAAGATAACAGGGACAAAAAGCACCAGGGATTTGTACCTGGCAAGGCTGAGCTGCCCCATTCCCAAGGAAAACCAGGATTTCCCAAGGAAGCAGGAATGGGAATATTTTTCCCATATTTTTAAATCCAGACTCTTCCATGGACATCCCACCCCACTGACATTCCAACCTCTCCACCCGACCTATGGATCAGCATTCTTGGCAAAGCAGCGATTCCAAAAAACCCCAAAGCAAAACCCTTAAATTGCACTTTAATTGGATTTTCCAGAGGGTTATTAGGAAATGTTTCCAATCAAGGAGTAAATTGGGATTGTAATAAAATATTCCATAAATATTTACATTGGCCCTGGCTCCACTTGAAAAGCAAGGATATTTTTCCTCTTGGACACGCTGCCAAAGGAGCCGGTTGGAAAACCAAGGTCTCGGAGTCACTTTGTTCCCATCCAGGAATGATCAGAGGGGGTTTTCCCCCCAAATTCCACCCGAAAAGATTCCAGGTACATCCCAGGTAAGTCTTGGGATCCAAAGGGGATGAGCAGAGGGAGCAGAGGGAGGAGAGGAGGGAAAAACCTCCAAAGCTGCGGCACATCCCAAGGAATTTACGAGCTGTGTGGGGTGGGCAGGGCTCCAGCTCCATCTAATCCGGATCCAGATCCAAAGGAACCGTCTGGTTCCACGGGATGAGGCTTTAATCAGGTGTGGATCAAGGAATTTCCCAGGAGTAACTCAATCCAGGCTTTGTTTATTGCTGCCCCCGTGACCCCGGGCCCTCGTGCCGTATTGAACCCGTTACCTGCTGATATTCCAGGACTCAAGAGGGATCAGGGAAAATTTTCCTACTTTTCCAGATAAGCTGCTCAGTCTGTTGGAGCAGAGAGGAAGTTTTTTCCAGTATGGAAAAAACCACGGCTGGATGAACGGGAAGGGTTAGGAAAACATTCCTACGGCAGGGATGAGCAATCCATGAAATATTCCATGGATTAACTGGATCCCAGGGAAGCAGAGCTGGAGAGGGATGGGGATGCTCAGGGGTCAGGGTCAGGGGATATCCATTGGAGGGAAACCTTGGAAAAATCAGGACAGGCTTCCCAGAGAAGCTGTGGATGAATCCTTGGAAGTGTCCAAGGTCAGGTTGGATGGGAATTGGAACAACCTGGGATAGGGGAAGGTGTCCCTGCCCATGGCAGGGTGGAATATGATGGGATTGGAGGTTTAGGAGCAAAAATCAGGATCCCAGGATTTGGGGACAAAAATCAGGATCCCAGATTTAGGAAGGAAAAAGAGAAGTTCAAAGATTAGGAAGAAAAACTAGGAGCCCAGGGTTTAGGATAAAAGATTAGGATTCCAGACCTAGGAACAAAATATAGGAGCCAAAGGTTTAGGAATAAAAGTTAGGAGAAAAATTAGGAGCCCAGATTTGGGAGGAAAAATTCCAAGCCCAAGATTTAGGAACAAAACTTAGGAGCAAAAATCAGGAGCCAAAAGTTTAGGAGTTAAAATTGGGATTCCGGAGTGCAAAAGACTGGAAAACCCAACGGAAGTGGCTGGGAAAACAAGGAGCAGGAAGGAATCCCAGGTGGAAAATTCGGAATTCCATCGAGCCCTCGGAGCTGCCGGTGGCACCAGGAGTTTCCCGGCTCCGGCCGTATCCTGGCACTCCGTTCCCATGGAGCAGCCACTTGGCAGCTCCCAACAGCTGAGGGTATTCCCATTTTCTCCATCCTTTCCATAATTCCAACGGACGGAGCCAATTGCCTCTGCCAGGGCTGACGGATGGGAGCCGACAGCGTCGCTTCCCATTAGGATATTTCTGGGAATTCACACCGGGATGGCTCCGGCAGGCGCTCCCAGCTCCCGACTCCTTGGAACAATCGGCTGCTGCCCGAGAGCTCAGGGGATGTGGGAAAAGCCGGGATGGTGACATTTATTGGCACCAAGGAGAAATCCTACCGGGAACGAAGGCTGGGATGGGATTTTAAAGAAATCCTATCGGGAATGAAGGCTGGGATGGGATTTTAAAGAAATCCTACTGGGAATTGAAGGCTTGGGATGGGATTTTAGGAAAAGAGTGGAATTCCAGGCAAGGGTGGCTTGGATGGAATGTGAAAATCATTCCCAGTGGCTCTGGGACACTTAAAGACATTTTAAGGACATTGGGGACAAATCCATGGATGGGAATGGCATGGAATGCTGTGAGTGGGAAGGGATTAAATCCCATCCCATTCCATGGGAAACCTCCCACTATCCCAGGGTGCTCCAATCCCCATCCAATCTGGCCTGGAACATTCCAGGGATCCAGAGGCAGCCACAGTTTCTCTGGGAATTCCAGCCCAGCCCCTCCCAGGGGACAATCCCTTCCCAGTATTCCATCTAAATCCCCTTTTCCATCCCCTTTGTCCTGTCCCTCCATCCCTTGTCCCACGCTTGCTGAGGCTTTGGAGGAAAAGAAAATGAAAATATAAATAGAAATAAAATCAAAATTAAAATTAAAATAATTAAAATAAGAAGAAAAAAATAAAAATAACAAGAAAATTAAAAATTAAAATTAATTCAAACAGAGAATAGAAACACAAAATAAAAATAAAATGACAAAAATAAAATTCTCAAATCCAAGGGAAGGGATTCAGAATTCCCAGTGCTTTTCAACCCTTCCCTGCATCCAAACCATCTCCATGAGCACCAGTTCCTCGTGTATCCGTTTTCCACAGGAATATTCCCAATGGGATTTACCTTGTCACCGGGATAATGCAATCCAAATCCAAGAGATGGCTCCTCATTAACGATTAATGAGCTCATTAAATCCCACAAATAAGAGCCCTTCCCAGACCTTTCCATCATTCCCAGTGGTTATCCCTATCCCAATCCTCCCACGGGGGCAGGAAGAGGTTTGGGAGCAGGGAATCTGCCCAGGCTGGGATTTTCCAAGGAGTCATTCCCTGTCCCAGGGCAGAGCCTGATTCCCACCGGGAAAAGCTTGGGAAGCAGCACCATTCCCGGTGCTTATCCCTATCCCAACCCTCCTGCAGCAAGAGGCAGGAGCAGGGATGGGAGCAGAGATATTCCCAGGAGCCATTCCCTATCCCAGGGCAGGGAAGGCTCGGGAAGCAGCGCCATTCCCGTGGTTTTCCTACCCCATCTAGCGGCGCTCCGGGAGAGCTGCTTCCCACGGATCCACCCAGGAGCTGCCTCGGGAGCTCATGGAATTCTGGAGGGGCTGGAAAAGCTCTCCCTTTGTCCCCCCCTGAGCAGGGGAAGGACCTGGAGCTCCTGGAGAAATTCCAGAGGAGGTCACGGAGCTGCTCTGCTCTGGAGCCAGGCTGGGAGAGCTGGGAATGTTCCCCTGGAAAAGGGAAGGATCCAGGGAGAGCTCAGAGCCCTTCCAGGGCCTGAAGGGGCTCCAGGAGAGCTGGAGAGGGACTGGGGACGAGGCATGGAGGGACAGGACACAGGGAATGGCTCCCACTGCCAGAGGGCAGGGATGGATGGGAGATTGGGAATTAGGAATTCCTGGCTGGGCTGGAATTCCCAGAGCAGCTGTGGCTGCCTCTGGATCCCTGGAATATCCAAAGCCAGCTTGGAGCACCCTGGGATAGGGGAAGTGTCCCTGCCCTTGGGATGAGCTTTAAAATCCCTTCCAGTCCCAATCCAAGCCATTCTGGGATTTGAAGATTCCAAAGCTTGGGAAGAGAAGCTTTTCCATGGGCTGGAACCCCTTGGATCGAGGCAATCCCTCAGAATGGCCCCAAATATCCCCAGATTCCCTTTGCAGACCTGAGGGTAAAATTGTCCCAACCCCACCTCAGGATCCAAGCAGATCCCAGGATTTACCATCCCAAAAAACGCCTCAGATCCCAGCTTTCTGCAGAGCTTGGGAAGCTGCTCCCCTTGGAATTCCCTAAAAACCAGGAAGAGGGTTTGAAATAAAAGGATTTATTGAAACTGTTTATTGCTGAGATCCAATTCCCACCCTATCTGTGAGGAAATCCCCTTTTCCCCCCATTCCCATATGGAAAACATTCCAGAATTCCCTCACACCCCAAAGCAGCTGGGATGTGAATTCCCACTGCTCCCAGGGTTTTGGGTGACTCTGGAATGTTCTGACAGCTCAATGGCACACTTAAATATTCCAAATTGGTTCTTGCCAGAAGAAATCCGTATTCCCAAGGTTTTCCTGCTTCCAGTAAAATCGGGAATGGCCAAAAACACCCTTAAAGTGCTGGACTGCAGCTCGGAATAGCAGCGGTTGGGTCTCCCAAAAGAGGGGGAATGACCAGAAAAGATGGATTTGGGATAAAAAAAACTGGGAAAACACTGGAAAAGCCTCCCGGGGAGAAGACTGTAATGATCCAGCTCCATTTGGAATTCCAGAGGGACCTTTTGTATTTCCCTAAATCTATGGAAAAGGACAGATCCATCCAGAAGCTCTTTGGGATCACCAACGGAACCATTTCCCAGCTTCCCCAAAAGCCTCCGGGAATGAGCACAAAGCAGTTCCTGAGGAGCAGTGGCAGCAGAGCATTCCTCAGGCTGGGAAAATCCGGGATTCCAGCAGGAAACATTCAGGGCTTCCTGCGCCTGCAACGGGAAAGATCCACAGAGAACTTTCAGGATTCATCCAGAGGAACTTTGGGAGCAGCCAACCCCCAATTCCCAGGATTTTGCACTCCCGGTTCCCACACACCTCCTAAAAAAATCCAACATCTATTCCAAGGAAACTCCAAAAAATCTGGTGTTTTCCTTGGATTTTTTAGGCAGCAGGAACAGCAAACAAAGTTGGATTCCAATTCCTCAATTCCCTCTTCCCACAGGGAATTGGAATTTCCCAATGGATAACATGAGCAAGAGGTTAAAGGGGCAGGAGAGGGAATCCAGGGCATTCCCGCTGCCATTCCCAGCCCTATTCCAGCCAGGAATGAAAACCCAAAGTGGAAAGGGCAGCAAAGTTAGGGGGGAAAACATTCCTGAATTTTGGAAGTTGTCACAAAAGAATTCCAGGAGCACTTCCTTGGACTGGTCATGGAGCTGGAATTCCCAGGGATGCCTTATGAAAAATTTGGGAAAGAGGGAATTCTCCAGGCTTCCTTAGTGGTTCCATAATTATGCAGTTGGAATTTTAGCAGGAATTCCACCGCAATTCCCTCTTCCCACAGGGAATTGGAGTCCTGAGAAACTGGAACTTCCCAATCCCAAGAAATTGGAATTTCCCAATGGATAATGTCAGCGAGAAGTTAAAGGGGCAGGAGAGGGAATCCAGGGCATTCCCACTGCCATTCCTGATATTCCACTGGGGAATGCAAACCTGATGTGGGAATAGCAGCAAAGCCAGGGGGGAAAGCATTCCTGAAGTTTGGAGCTGATGGGAAAGAATTCCAGGAGCACTCACTTGGGCTGGGCGTGGTGCTGGAATCCCGGTCCCAGCGCCGATCCCGCCCTCATCTCCACGGCCACGGAACACTGGGAATACACCACAGTCAGGATCTGCTGCTTCCCACCATTCCCAGCTCCCAGCATTCCCAAATCCTCATCCCAGAGAGGTTTGGATCCCCAGTACCCTGGAATGTCCAAGGCTGAGCTGGATGGAGCAGCCCGGGATAGCGGGAAGTGCCCATGGAATGGCTGGGTTGGGATGAGCTGAAGTTCCCTCCCAACCCAACCCAGGCCAGAATTCCAGGATCCAGGGTGACATTCCCGGCTCACCCTGGTTTCCACATCCGTCCATTCCGAGTCCACGGCGTCCCCGGCGGGGTCGGGATTGGGAGGCGACGAGCGGCGCTTCCGCCTGGAACGGGAATTTGTGGAATTACAGCACAAACCTCACGGAATTCACTGGAAAACCTCTTTATTCTTCCTTAATAAATCTTGGTTCCAGCAGCTCCAGCATCCATAAATTTCTCCAAGTTTGTGGGATTTCAAGTTGGATGTTCCCATTGGATCATCCGGCCTGGAAGAAGTTCCATGCACACACCTGGAATTCCACAATTCCAGAAGCTCAAATGAAAGGTTCCACCATTGGAACCTTGGGACTTCCACAATTCCAGAAGCTCAAATGAAAGGCTCCACGATTGGAATTTTGGGAATTCCAGGATTCCAGAGGCTGGACTCACCCGGTGGGAGATTCCTGCTTGAGGGTCTCGATGTCTGTGAACTGCACGGCCTGGCCCCCACCCCTGGTCTTGAACACGTCCCCCTGGAATGGGAAAAGGACAAGGAAAAGCGGGATTCAGACAGGAACAACACTGGGATTCATCCCAGAATTCCAGCCTAAAGAGATATGGACGCAAATAAGCTGCACCCGTTTTACTGCCAATGGATTGTTGCCTTTTTTCCACAGGAAAAAGAATAAATCATGGGATCTAGGGATCAAGGGATCCCAAAAATCATGGGATCCACACAAATAATGGAATCCCATAAATCATAGGATTCACAAATCATGGAATCCCACAAATCATGGGATTCATGGACCATGGGATCCGCAAATCATGGGATCCACGAACCAGGGGATCCCACAAATCATGGAACCCCACCGTGAAAACACCAAACTAAATTTCAGCAATTACAACACAATATTCCTAAGATTCCCACCATTCCCAAAGTCACTTTGATGAGCTCACTCTGGATCTCAGCCTTGCCCCCAGCCTGGAGCACTGAGAGCCACATCCAGGAATTCCTTGGGTAATATTAACAGAATTTCAGTGATTCCAATGCAACATTCCCAACACTCCCAAGGTCACTTTGATGAGCTCAGTCTGGATCTCAGCCTTGCCTAGAGCCCGGAGTGCCACATCCAGGAATTCCTTGGGTAATTTTAACGAAATTTCAGCAATTACCATAACATTCCCAAGATTCCCAAGGGCACCTCAATGAGCCCTGTCTGGATCTCAACCTTTCCCACAGCCCGGAGCAGCGAGCGCCACATCCAGGAATTCCTTGGGTAACTTTAACGAAATTTCGGCGATTCCAACGCAACATTCCCAAGATTCCCGAGGTCACCTTGATGAGCTTGGTCTGGATCTCCCCGTCGGAGGCGAGCTCCTGGTGGGTCAGCAGGTAGCGGTCGCACCTGGCCAGGGCGCGCTCGCTGGGCGCCTCCACCGTGATGGCCCTGGGCACGCGCGGCTGCAGCAGCGTCTCCGTGGGCACGTGCGACGGCGGCCGGTGATCCACCCAGCGCTCGCCGGCGCTGCGGGAACGCCGCGGCCGCAGCGGCACCGCCGGAGCGCTCTGGGAATGATGGGAACAGGGAGTGAGAACGGGGAATGGGAACAGGGAACAAGAACAGGGAATGGGAACAGGGATCCACCCAGCGCTCGCCGGCGCTGCGGGAACGCCGCAGCCGCAGCGGCACCGCTGGAGCACTCTGGGAACGATGGGAACAGGGAATGAGAACGGGGAATGGGAACGGGGAACAAGAACAGGGAATGGGAACAGGGATCCACCCAGCGCTCGCCGGCGCTGCGGGAACGCCGCGGCCGCAGCGGCACCGCCGGAGCGCTCTGGGATGGGAACACGGAATGAGAACAGGGAATGGGAACGGGGAAAGAGAACAGGGAATGGGAACGGGGAATGGGAACAGGGATCCACCCAGCGCTCGCCGGCGCTGCGGGAACGCCGCAGCCGCAGCGGCACCGCTGGAGCACTCTGGGAACGATGGGAACAGGGAATGAGAACAGGGAATGGGAATGGGGAAAGAGAACGGGGAATGGGAACGGGGAATGGGAACGGGGATCCACCCAGCGCTCGCCGGCACTGCAGGAACGCCGCGGCCGCAGCGGCACCGTCGGAGCGCTCTGGGAACAATGGGAGAGTGGGAATGAGAACAGGGAATGGGAACAGGGAAAGAGAACAGGAAATGGGAACAGGGAATGGGAACAGGGATCCACCCAGCGCTCGTCGGCACGCGGGAACGCCGCGGCCGCAGTGGCACCACCGGAGCGCTCTGGGAATGATGGGAGACCGGGAATAAGAATGGGGAGTGGGAATGGGCACTGGGAATGGGAACGGGGAATGGGCACTGGGAATGGGAACAGGGATTGGCAGGGATGTGGGCCAGTGATCTACCCAGCGCTTGCCGGCACTGCGGGAACGCCACGGCCGCAGTGGCACCGCCGGAGCGCTCTGGGAATGATGGGAATAGGGAATGAGAACAGGGAATGGGCATTGGGAATGAATGGGCACAGGGAATGGATGGGATGGGTGTGTGGGAAAGACAAAAGTTTGGTCCTTGGGTTGGATCCTGAGGGCACCACAAAGAGCTTGGCATCGAATTATCGGTGGGACATTCCAGCCAATTCCTATTTAATGGAAATTTTATCCCAGTGTTGTCCAATCTGCCACATTCCATTAAGTCTCCTCAAGTTTGGGAATGCTCCTTCCAAATTTCCAAATCCACAGCCAAGGGATTGTCCTGCTCTGTTTTCCTAAAGTGCTCTTGGATTGAATCCTGAAGGCACCACCATGGGCTTAGCACTGAATTATCCATGGAATGTTCCAGGCCAATTCCTGGTTTTTGGAGATCGAATTATGAACAGAATATTCCATGTCAAGTCCTATTTCTTGGGAATTTTTGTCCAATCTGTTGCATTCCACACCTAGGAAGGAGGAGACAAAGGAAGGGATTGTCCCCCTCTATTTTCCTGAAGTGCTCTTGGACTGAGCCCTCAAGGAGCCAAATAATTCATGGAATCAGTACTCCCAGTTTAATGGGAATTAGGGAAGAAAGTTAAAGCTGAGGCACACAAGAGGTTTGTCCAAGGGATGTTTCCAGGCAAGACAAGCTCCTAGAAACACCTTGGAAGCTGGGAAATTGCAGGAGGGATTGGAGGAGACACGAGGGAGAGGGAAAGGGAGACACAGGGAAAGGAAAAGGGAAACACCAGGAAAGGGAAACACCAGGGAAAAGAGAAACACCAGGGAAAACATGAGGACACCTACAGCTAGAGCAGAGTGTGGCCACCTCAGAGCTCCCTAAAAGTGGGAATTCTCAACTTCCAAGGAAGCTCCAAACACCAAGAGGGCGGCGAGAGCAGCCAGGCTCAGTCTGGGACCAGCAGGACACATTAGGGACAGCTCTACTCTACGTTAGGCGGGCTCAGGTCAGAGAACCTTGAAGCCGGGCTCAGGGTCAGAGAACCTTGAAGCCGGGCTCAGGGTCAGAGAACCTTTAAGCCGAGCTCAGCCCCACTAGGCCAGGACTAACCCTGCAGCATGGATCCTCTTCCTGCTCTAGCTCCTCTCTATCCCTGGGCACCTCCAGCGCTCGGCTCCAGCACATCCCTCTCCTCCTGGCAGGGCTGGGCCAGGCTGAGCCCGGCTCCGCTCCCGCTTTATTCCTGGACTTGGGAATGCTGGCTGGCTCGCAGGAAGGGCCCCTCTGCTCCCACTCCAGCACGCAGGAGGCCACAGAGATGCTGCTGCAAGAGTTGGAGCGCCTGGGCACCTGCGGGGCCACCCGGCTGTCCCCGAGCTCAGCGGGGTCACCACAGCTCTGGGGAGAAGGGAGACAGCAGTGAGACACAGGAGACTCCAAGCAAACAGGGACAGACAAATCCAGGGATTTCCCGTTCCTGTGGATATCAGGAGGTGGGAGAATGGATGAAGAACAAACAGGAAACGGGGAATTCAAGGTGTTCCAGCTCAGGGCTCAAACTTCAGCAGGGACATCACAGCTCTGGGAAGAAGGAAGAGAGCAGGGAGACACAGGAGGCATCCAACAGGGATAGAAAAATCCAGGGACTTCCAGTTCCTATGGATATCAGGGTGTGGCAGAATGGATGAAGAACGAACAGGACACAAGGAATTCAAGCTGCTCCAACTCTGTCCCCAGGCTCAGGGGGGTCACCACAGCTCTGGGGAGAAGGGAAACATCAGTGAGGCACAGGAGGCGTCGTGCAGTCAAACAGGGATGCCATGCAGGGACAGACAGATCCAGGGATTTCCTGTTCCTATGGATATCAGGAGGTGGGAGAATGGATAAACAATGAAGAGAGACAAGACAAGGAATTCAAGGCGCTCCAACTCGGGGCTCAAACTTCAGCAGGGACACCACAGCTTTGGGAAGAAGGGAAACATCAGTGAGACACAGGGAGAGACAGATCCAGGGATTTCCCATTCCTATGGACATCAGGAGGTGGGAAATGGATGAAGAACAAACAGAAGAAAAGGAATTCAAGCTGCTCCAACTCGGGGCTCAAACCTCAGCTCTGGGGAGAAGGGAGAGAGCAGTGAGACACAGGAGACTCCAAGCATACAGGGATAGAAAAATCCAGGGATTTCTCATTCCTAAGGATATCAGGACGTGGAAGAATGGATGAAGAACAAACAGCAGACAAGGAACTCAAAGCAAGCTGCTCCAGCTGTGCACTTAGAGGCTCCTAATGACTAAAACCCCTGCACTTCATCCCTAAAAACGCTGTTTCCTAAATGCAGCAGGTTTGGGAGTGACTCACGGGGGCAGGGGAAGGAGACACGGATCTCGGGAGAGCCTTTTCCCGCTCCCTTTCCCGGGATGGCCTCTCCGGCCTCTCGGCTCTGGGCTCGGTGACGATGGCCTTGAGCTGCTTCAGCTTCTCGTCCTTCACCCACAGCTTGTTCTGCATCTCCAGCTGCTTGGCTGCCACCCGCCGCTCCTGCAGGGACAGGGAAAGCAGTGGAAAACAGGGAATTGCTGAGGCTGGAAAACACGCCAGGATCAGGGAGGCCAAGCTGGGACTGAACCCAGCCTGGAGCCCCGAGTGCCACATCCAGGAGTTCCTTGGATACCTGCAGGGATGGGGATTCCAAACCTCCCCTTGCAGTTCCAATGTCTACAACCCTTTCCATGAGGAATTTTCCCAGTGTCCAACCTGAGCCTGCCCTGGCCCAGCCTGAGGCTGTTCCCTCTCCTCCTGCCCTTGTTCCCTGGGAACAGAGCCTGACCTCCCCCTTTCCTTTCCTTCTTTCCATTGCTTTAAATTCTTTTCCTTTCCATTCCCTTCCCATTCCTTTTCCTTTCCATTCCCTTCAACTCCTTTCCATTTCCATCCCTTTCCCCTTTTCCCTTCCCCATCCACAGCAGAGCTACCCAAGAACCTCCGCAAGGCCAAAGAGGAATTTCCAACCCGGAATTCCCACAAACACCAAACCCGCTCCTTAAGAGCGCCCCACACCCCAAATTCCTCATAGCTTGATCCTGCTTTTCCCCCCATTCCTGCACTCACACATTCCTTCTCCCACTTGAGGGAGGTCTCAGCCACCATTCCCTGCAGCCTGGCCTCCAGCCTCCTCTTGTCCGACGCCTGCCGCTGCAGCTTCTGGCTCTTGCTCTCCAGCTCCTGCTGCAGGTTCCTCTTGTCCTCCTCGTAAATCGTGGCCGTCTTCTCCAAAATCTCGATCTGCAGGAAGAGAGGAAAGGCTTGGGTGGGAACACAACCTTCTAATCCAGGAATTCCTGCTTGTGTTTGCCAGGAAATCTCAATTTTCAATTCTAAATCGCTTGTTTTGCTGTTTTAAAAGCCTCATCTCATAAAAAAAGCCAATAAATTTTCAGTAAAAGTTCCCCCCAAAATTTTTATTCCTGATGGCAAGGAATTTGTCAAATGATTAAAAAAAAATGAGAATTATGCTCCAAAATGACCCAACTGACCTTGTACTCCAAGGTTTTAATTTTCTTCTCCAGCCTTTCCAGCTCCGTCCTCTGCCCCGTTATGGTTTTCTCCTTCTCAGCCAGTTTTCCTTGGATATAATTTTCCTTGGATGCAACACTGGAGTCAAATTCTTGCAGCATTGTTTTAAAGGCAAGAACTGGAAGAGAATTCAGGTATTTTCTATTTTGACTTTATTCTTCTCCCTTATCCCCAGAACATCCAAAGCTCTGTTTTTCCCAACAAATTTAAAGCCTAAAATTCCTCAAAAAATGGCTGAAACAGTAAATCTAAACAAAAAAAATGAGGCAAGGGGGATCCTTTGAGGAATAATAAGGGCACCAAATTTGAGTTTTGCCCTGATGTTCCGATTTGGGGCAAATTCCTACCGTTTTTGGCAAATTCCTCTGCCAGCATCTGCCTCATTTTGTGGCGCTGCTCCAGGGCCTCGATCAGTTTTGGAAGCGTTTGGTCGTCGTTGATGTCCAAGAGCTCGCAGGAAGGCAGGGGAGGGAAGCTCTGGAAGAACAGCTCAGCAGCAGATGGCTCCTCTGGTCCTGCAGGGTGGAAAATCCGTCAGCAGGATGGGAAAATTCTAATGGACAAGGGGCAGAATCGTGGAAAACTGGGAATGATTGATGGGAGCTATGGGTTTCCAAAGAGGTGATGGATGGGAAAGGGTTAAATGTGACATCCTTGATTCCTTGTTTTACTAAAAGCAGGTCCTGAACATTCAGGAACATCCCATAATTTCCTTGGCACAATTTCCTGTCAGGAGCTGCAATATTGGGACCATGGATTCATCCCAATCCCGTGGAATTCCTTGGAAACCTCCACAGGGACACTGCAGAGGGAAGAGCAGCAGCTCCCCAGGCACTGAGGTTCAGCCTGACACAGGCTCAGTGGGATTGGTTTAAAATTTAATTCCCAGCCTTTAATTCCTATCAGAAAACTCTGCTGGAATCATGGAATGGTTTGGGTTGGAAAGGACCTTAAAGTGATCCTGTTCCGTGGGCAGGGACACCTCCCACTGTCCCACATTCCAAGCTGGCCTTGGACACTTCCAGGGATCCAGGGGCAGCCACAGCTTCTCTGGGAATTCCATTCCAGCCCCTCCCCACCCTGGCAGCCAGGAATTCCTCAGCAATATCCCACCCAAATTTCCCATTCCCAATTTGAAGCCATTCCCTGTGTGCCGTCCCTCCATCCCTTATCCCAATCCCTTCCCCAGCCCTCCTGGAGCCCCTTAAGGCATTGGAAGGCTGTCTAAATTTTCCCTGAATCCTTCCCTTTCCCAGGTGACCATTCCCAGAGCGGAATTCCCCGTTCCAGCCCTCACCTGCTCCCACAGGGCCGCCCCTGAGCTCCAGCTTTCGGGACAGCTCCTCCCGGAACGCCTGGTTCCGGAGGCGCCGCCCCGGCGTCAGCCCGCACAGGGGCCTGTCCAGGGGCCTGGCCACCTCCACCTCCTGGGTCATCTCTGCAAAACGCATCACTTGCTGCAAGAAAACAGGGAAAAACCACCAGGAGCACCCGGAGCTGGGACTGGGAGCGGGGCTGGGTCACTGACGTGGGAAGGGAGGAATTATCCGGCTGAAAGCGTGAGGAGTTGCCAGCTTTGGGATCTTCCAGAAACCTCCAGAAAGGTGCCACAAAAGCTTGGGCAGAGACAGCTGGAATTCTTGGAATAGGAGGGATTAAACACCCAAATATGGCTCCATGGAATTCTGTGATGAAGGAAAACCTTTCCCACTTTCCAAGCAAAGAGCAGGTGTAATACGAGCAGGAAAAACAAGACTTGGAGAGCAGATTTATCCCACAAAGTTAAAACTGAAGGGCTCAAACAACAATTATGATTTCTCATATCTCTTGGAGTACAAGAATCCAGGGAAAAACAGGAAAAAAAGAGCAGGAGAGAATGGAAAAAGGGAATTTACCAGGCTTTCCTCATAGTCCTCAGCTTTGGGATTCACACACACGATCATCCGAACTTTCCCTTCTCCATCAAAATAGTTCTTGAAGAGATGAGTCAGTTTGGAATCTCTGTATGGAACCATCTGGGAATGAAGGCCAGGGAAAATTCCGTGAGTTTTCCTTATCCAGGTGATGAAATCCAAGGATAATCAGGGAAGGGCTGCCCACCTTGTTTGTTCCGTACAATTGGTTTTCCCGCAGAACCTCGATGCACGTCCTCAATGTCATCAATGACTGGTTGATATTCCCTAAAAAAAGCAAACACAAGGAAAAAAACTTCCATGAGCAACCCTTGGATCACGTTCCCAGATTAGTCAGAAGAATAAATTGCCTAATTAACGATATTTCTTAATAATTGCTCTAATTAACTGAAGTGGCAGAAGTGCCGCTGCAAACTCGTGGGAAGATTCGAGATCATCAAATCCTAACTGATCCTAACAGAGCACTTCAAGAATTCCTGGGATTCCTCCCTAGGAGACAGGATTAGCAGGAGTTTAATTAGCAGGGTTAATTAGCAGGGTGCTCCAGGGGGCTCCTACCTGCCTCCCGCAGCCTGTTCCCCTCGGCTTTGGTCCTGTTGGTTCTCTCGCTTCCTGCCAGATCCACCAAGGACAGCTGGCTCAGGGTGATCTGCTCCTTCTCCTGGGATAAAGAAGAAATCCTGGATCCCTCCAGGTTCCCCCTGAAGGGCTGGGGGACACCTCATCCCAAAACCCACTTCCAAAGAACGAGCTCAGAGGGGTTGGTACTGCCCAGACAGCAGCACAGCTTTTTTTGGGAAGCTTGGCAGATCCCTTCTGCCTTGGGTCATGGATTGAAAGCTGTTGGATCATTCCAATTCCCAAAATTTTAGATTCCCAAACAGAGGAAAAGGTGAAAACCAAAGGAATCAGCAGCTTCACCCTCTGTTTTAACACCGAACTTTATGATTAGCTCTGTCACCTCCAAACTTGAGGCACAGGAGCTGTTTCCAAGGTAAATTCCGTAAAATTCTCCTGAAATTCTCCTGGAATTCTCCAGAACTCACCTGGAGCACGTTGTCCCCATCAGCATCCAGAGGAGCCTGTGCCAGTTTGATGATGAACACGGAGTGGGAGCGGCTGGATTCCCGGTTCAGCTGCGTGTTGGCGATGCGCCGCTTCTTCTGCCCTGCTCAGACAGCCCAAATTCCCAAAAATCCTGCTGCTTTCCCACAGTTCCCACCCCCTCCAGCATCAGGGTGTGAGGGGTTTCACAGCTGTGGGATATTGGGAAGGGCTGGGAATGGGGAGGCCCTAAATGCCCAGAGAAGCTGTGGATGCTCCATCCCAAGGACGGGGCTGATCCAGCGGAATTTCCTTGTTCATGGAAAATGTTTAAGGTGCTGGGATGTGGGATCAGCCCTGAATTCCAAGATTTTTACCTCTCCAAAAGACTTCAAAAGCTTCCTCTGTGGATTTGACCTCCACTTCGGTGCAGCCCGTCACGTACATGTTGTGGTTCTGGTCTTCCCGAAGGATTTTGGACTGGGGAGGTCTTTGGGATAGTGAGAGAGGGAAAAAATCCCAAAAAAATCCCATTAGAGGGGAATTCTCTGTGCAATTTGCACATTCTCTGTGCAGAATTGCCATGCAGATTTTTCTTGGAAGGCAAAATTCAGCAGGAAAAGGTCAAAAATCAGAGGGAAAAAATTCAGAATGTGGAGGGAAAATGTCACAAGTCTGAGGGAAAAATGTCCAAAAATTCTGAGAGGAAAATGTCCAAAAAATTCTGAGGGTAAAGATGGAAGTTCTGAGGAGAAAAGGTCAATTCTAAGGGAAAACTGACAAAATTCAGAGGGAAAAAAAATCAGAATTTGGAGGGAAAATGTCACAAGGCTGAGAGGAAAAGGTCAAAATTCAGGGGGAAAAGATCAAAATTCAGGGGGAAAAGGCCAAAAATGCTGAGGGGAAATGGACAAAATTCGTAAGGAAAACACAGAATTTGGAAGGAAAAATGTCACAAGTCAGAGGAGAAAAGGTCAAAATCCAGGGGGAAAAAGTCAAAATTCTGAGGGGAAAAGGTCAAAAATTTGGAGGGAAAAGGTCAAAAATTTGGAGGGAAAAGGTCAATTATCCACCTAAAAGATGGAAGAGGGAATACAGGACACGGACACACAGCCAGGATTAGTGACACTCCAGCTACTGCTCTAATTAGCAGCTATTTAATTGCAATTAATTGCTTTGGTGGCAGCTATTGCTTTTCTACAAGCACACAGAAGCAAGGAGAGCATCCTAGATTTCCTAGGAAAGCAAAGAAAGGCAGGGAATTTTCTGCTTCTACTCAGGGAAAACAGCACTGGAATATTGGGAATAAGACATTGGACACATACACAAAGTCTCCATTTCTCACAGGAGTGTTGCAATTGTTCCACCTACCAAAAAAATGGGGAAAAACATTAAATCCTTGATTTCTGCCTCAATTCTTTCCACGCTGCAGCTTCCAGAGGGAGAAATAATCCCAGATATTTTTTTAGGATGGGCTTTGGGAATAAACGCCTTTTATTTATTTTTTTAAATTTTATTTTAATGTTTAAAATTTTAATTAAAATTTTAGTGTTTAAAAAAAAACATTTTATTTTAAAATGCTTTAAAACCATTCAGTGTTTAAACACTGAATGGTTTTAAAGCATTCCCAGAGATTCAAAGCTTTCTGGAATGAAGACCCTGGAGACAGCTCCCAGTTTGCTTGGCCCTCATTAGTTTTTGTTAATCAACCACTCCTTAATTAATACAGGACTGGGGGGCTCCTTTAATGATTTTTGGAGTTGGAATTTCAATCCATGGATTCCAAGTGGAATTTGCAGACTTTTCCTACTGATTTGAGACATCACAAACGCACACCTTTGGAAAAAAATATCCCTAAAAAATATCCCTGATTTCTGATGTTATGGGAATTACTGATGTCAAAGTGGAATAATGTGGAAATATGGAGCACCAAACCAGTGTTTTTCACTGTTTCCAGGGAAAAAAGCTATGGAATGGCTCGTTCCAAGTTGAAATCACCTGTTAGGATAGACTGGGAATTTAAGTGGGATAGAACTGCCTAATTAATTAAGTATTTGCTTGCTAATCACCCAGCCTAATGAAGAAAGGAGCACCTTGGCCATCAGTACTGAAACATTCCCGGCTGGAACCCTTTCCACGTGCGTTTAACACTGATTCCCAGGAATTCTGAGCTAAGCTCCCGAAGGTCAGAACCAAAAAACCAGGGTGGAGATCCTACAAAAGCCTCCCAGGACTGGGAATACGGGAATTCCCAAACTCCCTTGGGTTTGGTGGGCTCAGAGCACACGGTGCCTGTCGGAATAGGACACAGAGACCCCGCAGCCGTTCCTCTCATCCCAAACCTCTTCCAGCGGCTCGGCGCCGATTCCCAAGCCCGGCCTGGGGAAAATCCCGGATTTCCCAACTCACTTGGGTTTGATGGGGTCGCAGGGAGCCTCCTCCAGCAGGTCGTAGATGTAGTTGTTGTAGATCTCGATGTAGGACACGAAGACGCCGTAGACGTTGTCCTCGTCCACCTCCTCCGCCCGGCACTGCTCCTGCACGTCGATCATGTCGGCAAACTCGGGATCCAGCTGCCTCCTGCCCAAACAGGGATTTGGGATGGAATTCCTGGCGGCCGGAACGCGCCGGGGAAGCTCAGAAGGGTTGGGTGGGAAAAGGCGCAATATTCAGCAGAATTCCCGTCACTGGGGGAGCCTGTGCAGGGCCGGGAGTCGGAATTCCATGATCCAGCTGAGGGGAATTCCATGATCCAACTGAGAGGAATTCCATGATACAACTGTGGGGAATTCCATGGCTGGAATTCCATGATCCAACTGAGGGAATTCTATGGTTGGAATTCCATGATTCAGCTGAGGGAATTCCATGGCTGGAAATTCCATGATACAACTAAGAAAATTCCATGGCTGGAATTTCATGATCCAACTGAGGGAATTCCACAGCTGGAATTCCATGATCCAGCTGGGGGAAATCCATAATCCAACTGAGGGAATTCCATGGCTGGAAATTCCATGATACAACTAAGAAAATTCCATGGCTGGAATTTCATGATCCAACTGAGGGAATTCCACGGTTGGAATTCAATGGTCCAACTCAGGAACTTCCACAGCTGGAAATTCCATGATCCATCTGAGGAATCGCCATGGCTGGAATTCCACGAACCAGCTGAGGAACATCCATGGTGGAAATTCCACAATCCAGCTGAGGAAATGCCATGGCTGGAATGCCATGGTCCAGCTGAGGGAATTCCATGGTTCAGTGGAAATCTCTCCAAACTGAACTTCACCGGATTTGGCTGGCGAGGCCTCACAGAGCTGGATTCTTCAACACCCGGGGTTTTAATCCCGGCTTAACAGGTACAAAAAAATAGGCTGAGTCTAAGTCTTGTCATCTACGGAGCTGCTCAAACCACATGGAACACACTCATTTCCCATTAGTATTTTACTAATTATTATTATTATTAATAACCCTGCTCATGGGATGATACCAGTTTGAAGATCCCTTTGAAATTCGGGGGGGAAGGCCAAAAACTCGGGAAAAAAAAGTATGGAATGGCTTCCTCCAAGCTGAAATCTCTTGTTAGAACAGCAGGAATAGATTGGGAATTTCAGTGGGATACAATTACCTCATTAATTAAATATTTGCTTTTTTTTTTCCCATTTTTTTCCTTCATTTCTTCAAGGGAAGAGCCTGAGAGAAGTTAAACCCCATTTCTAGGGAATAAATTCCCTCTGCTGTTCCCAGAGTCACTCACTTCCCAGCTGGAGTTTTTGGGGTGGGCAGGGCCTCTCTCCTCTGGCGTTCCAGCAGAGCCTCCACCTCAGTCTGCACATCCACCCCGTTCTTGTCATCCAGCTTGAAAACCTGAGGGAAAAAACAGGAATTTCAGACAATTCCAACATCCAGGTAGCGGCCAACAAAGCATTATTTGGTTAATTAATTAGTCTGACTAGGGTGGTATTAATTTATTAATACCATGTCCCTCATTGGCACTCAACCCAGCAAGATCTGAGAGAAATAATTTACAAAATAATGTTTTAGAAAAGCTCCCAAGGATGAGAATTCCAGGATTATTTCAGTATATTTTAGGCACCACGAGTGCATGGCTCTGGAAAACTATCCCTAGTTTCATGAGGAGACAATTAATTTTTGGTTTTATGGGAATTACTGAAATGAAGTGGAATAATATGGAAATATGGAGCACCAAACCAGTGTTTTCCACTGTTTCCAGGGAAAAAAAAAGCCACGGAATGGCTTCCTCCATGATGAAATCACCCGCTAGAACAGCAGGAATACACTGGGAATTTCAGTGGGGTACAACTGCTTAATTCATTAAAGATATGCTTATTAATCCTTCATCCTAACGAGCAAGGGAAAAACACCTTGGCCATCAGTACTGAAATATTCCTGGCTGGATTCCTTCCCATGTGTTTTTAACAGATTTTTCCTAGGATGGGCTCAGGCAATAAGCACCAAACCACGGAATGCTTTAAAAGCATTCCCAGAAATTCAAACCCTTTTGGAACGAGGACCCTGGCGTGGGGATTTTTTCCTCTTCCAAGCCCTCCAGTGGCAGGTTTGGAGCAGAAATCCATGGATTTGGGGCTGTGGGGAGGCACTCACGAATCTCTTGGCCTGGAAGGGGCCGATGCTGTTGAAGATCATGGCCAGGCAGCGGGGCAGGAGCCCCCCATCCCCAGGGGATCCCGTCATGGTGTGGGTCTTCCCACTGCCCGTCACTCCGTAGGTGAACAGCAGACCTGGGAATGCAGGGAAAAGAGAGAAATCAATGGGATTGGGAATAAAAACCACCCCACCTCAAATATTGCACACCATCCGAGGTGCTGGTAGCTCTGGCTGATGGTCACGGCTGGGAACATCCTTCATCCTCTCCAAGAGACACAAACCAGCCCTGGGATGTTCCAGACTGGATGGGGCTTGGAGCACCCTGGGATACTGGAAGGTTTCCCTGCCCATGGAATGGGATGAGCTTTAATGCCTTTCCCATAGATTTGATGGTTTAGGAAGTGATGATTTTTTGCCATTTCTTGCTTTTTTGGGAGTTGAAAATGCGCTTTGCTAAAAGCCCAAAATGCTGATTTCGCAACTTGCAACTCCCACAAACCAGGGAAAAACTTGGGAGAGCAGGGAGAAGGATCTGGATGCATCACTCATGGAATTCCAGAAAACTTTGGGTGGGAAGGGACCTTAAAGCCAATCCCTTTGCCAAAGACAGGGACACCTCCTGCTAAGCCAGGCTGCTCCAATGACACTTCCATGGCATGACTGGAAGGTTTCCCTGCCCATGGAATGGGATGAGCTTTAATGCCTTTCCCATAGATTTGATGGTTTAGGAAGTGATGATTTTTTGCCATTTCTTGCTTTTTTGGGAGTTGAAAATGCGCTTTGCTAAAAGCCCAAAATGCTGATTTCGCAACTTGCAACTCCCACAAACCAGGGAAAAACTTGGGAGAGCAGGGAGAAGGATCTGGATGCATCACTCATGGAATTCCAGAAAACTTTGGGTGGGAAGGGACCTTAAAGCCAATCCCTTTGCCAAAGACAGGGACACCTCCTGCTAAGCCAGGCTGCTCCAATGACACTTCCATGGCATGGGATCACCCATTCCCACCCAAACCATCCCAGGATTCCAACTCCAGAAAGAGCTTCCAGGGGCATGGTGTGAGGAGCCACAATTCCAAACAAACCTTGGGAGCAGTGGATCACCCATTCCCACCCAATTCCTACTCCTGAAGAAGAAAGAGCTTCCAAGGGAATTCCAAGCTGAAGTCTCTTGTTAGAACAGCAGGAACAGATTGGGAATTTCAGTGGGATAAAATTACCTAATTAATTAAATATTTGCCAAGGTTTTTTTCCAATTTTTCCTTCATTTCTTCAAGGGAAAAGCCCAAGAGAATCCCACTAAGTCCCATTTTGTGTGAGGAGCTGAGCCACCATCCCAACCAAACCTCAGAGGCACGGGATCATCCATTCCCACCCAAACCACCCCAGGATTCCCATTCCAGAAAGAGCTTCCAGGGGTGTGGTGTGAGGAGCTGAGCCACAATTCCAAGCAGGCCTCAGGAGCACTGAAATCCTGGGAATGGGGACAGAGGAGAGGAGCTCTGCTCACCGTTCTTGCCCCGGATCAGATCCTCCACCAGCGGTTTGGCCACCACGTCAAAGAGCTCCTTCTGCACCACCAGCGTGCCAAAGACCTCCTTGAAGGAATACTGGGTCTGCCAGGAGAGGGAAAACCACCCTGGAATTCCAGCCCCACAGCCTGGAGTGGCCAGAGCGACCCCATGGAGCAGAGAATTCCCAAAGGACAGCTAACAGCTGGAATTTCCTTTCAGCTCCCCCCAGAATCCAAGCAAAGGAACATCCACCGTGGCCAAAGTGGAGCTGTTCCCTCGTGGAATTTTGTTTATTTGGGGTCTTTTTCCAGTCCAGCCTCAGTTTTCAGGCTTGAATTTCAAGCTGGCTTTTTTTTTTTAATGAATTATTTTAATGAATTTTGCAATTTAAATAATCCTAAATTTGAAACCGCTTTTATTTTTTAAATCAGTTATTTTAATAACATTTTTAAGAAATTTTAATTTTTGATGGCCATTTTTCCACCAAAACTCTTCCTTAGGGAAATGCCTAAATTCCAAATTTCTGAACAAAACCTCATTTAACTAAATTAAAATTCCGTTAATTAAGCTTTGCCTGTTTTATTTAAACCTTTGAAAACCCCTCAATTCCCTTCCCATAGGAATTTTCCAGCTGAAATTGGAAACAAAATATTCCACATCCAAGCTAAGATTCCGACCTGGAAAAGCTGTGGAATGTCCAAGGCCAGGCTGGATCAATCAGGGATGGTGGATTCCCATGGAATGGGATGAGCTTTAAGGTCCTTCCCATCTATTTGATGGATCAGGAAGTGATGGGTTTTTTTTTGTCCTAGATGGGTTTTTGGGTGGAAAACCTTCGGATTTTGCACTCTGCAAGTGCCACAAACCATGGGAAAGCTTGGAGAGCAGGAGCTGGATGGAGTTCATGGAATTCCAGAACTTTGGGTGGGAAGGGACCTTAAAGCCAACCCCACTGCCAAGGGCAGGGACACCTCCCGCTGAGCCAGGCTGCTCCAGGGACACTTCCAGGGACTGGGCAGGAATTCCAGGCGAATTCCAGGCAGGAATTCCGTTACCTCGCGGTACTCGCCATTCCGGAACACGCGGTAGCCCTCGGGAGGGTGGATCTGCACCGTGGTGCCGCTGATGACCTCGATGCAGCATTCCTGGTCCGCCCGGCTGAGCGGCCGCACGCGGCAGTACACCTGGGAGGGGGAAAACCGGGAATGGACCGGGAATGAACCGGGCAGTACACCTGGGAGGGGGAAAACCGGGAATGAACCGGGAACGGACCGGGAATGGACCGGGCAGTACACCTGGGAGAGGGGGGAAAACCGGGAATGGACCGAGAATGGACAGGGAATGGACAGGGAACGGACCGGGCAGTACACCTGGGAGGGGGGAAAACCGGGAATGAACCGAGAGCGGATCGGGAATGGACCGGGCAGAACACCTGGGAGGGGGGAAAACCGGGAATGAACCGAGAGCGGATCGGGAATGGACCGGGCAGAACACCTGGGAGGGGGGAAAACCGGGAATGAACCGAGAGCGGATCGGGAATGGACCGGGCAGAACACCTGGGAGGGGGGAAAACCGGGAATGAACCGGGAATAAACCGGGCAGTACAGCTGGGCTGGGGGAAAACCAGGGAATGAATCTGGGAATGAGGGAAACAGGGACAAACCGGGATTAAATCTGGGAATGAACCCTGCAGTACAGCTGGGATCGGGAAACAGGGACAAACCGGGAATAAACCTGGGAATGAACCTGGGAGTGCGAAACCGGGATAAACCAGGAATAAACGCGGAATGAGATGGTGGGAATGAGCGAGAACCGGGATAAACCCGGGAATAAACCCGGGAATGAAGCCGGCAATAAAACCGGGAATTTGGCGAGGTGGGATTCAGGGAGCTCGGGATGAGCCCGGCCATAAAACCGGGAATTCGGCGGGGTGGGAATCGGGGAGCACGGGACGAGCCCGGCCACAAAGCCGGGAATTCGGCGGGGTGGGAATCGGGGAGCTCGGGACGACGCCGGCACTCACCCCCACCGGGTCCTTCTGCGTGGGGTTCGTGCCTTTCCTCGGCCTCCGCGGCGTCCTGGCCCTGCTGAGGGGAGAGAGCGTGAGGGGACCGGGAACGGCCGGGGAACGGCGAGCGGGGAGACAGCCGGGAGGACGGGAGGGGAGCGCCGGGAGAACGGGAACACCGGGAGAACGGGAGCGCCGGGGGAACGGGAATATCGGGGGAACGGGAGCGCCGGGAGAACGGGAGCGCCGGGAGAACGGGAATATCGGGGGAACGGGAGCGCCGGGAGAACGGGAGCGCCGGGATGGCGAAGGAAGCGGGACGGAGCTGAGGGCGCCATGCAGGGCGGCCCCGCGCGGACCCGCCGCCCCCCAGGGTGCCCCCAGGGTGCCCCCAGGGTCCCCCCAGCCCTCCCGTGCCCGCCCGGGGCTGCGGAGCCACTCACGCCGCCTTCATGTCGCGGGTGCCGCCGCTGTCGCGACAGGGCCCGGGGCTCGCGCTTGCGGGGCTGGGGCTGGCACCGGGCGGCGGCCGCGCGCCTGCCGCGATTCAAATCCGGCCAATCAGCGCGCGCGGCCGCCGCCTGACGTCGCCGCGCACGGCGCGTCACCATGGCGACGCCGAAAGGGGCGCGGCCCGGGGCGCGGGCGCCCCCTGCTGGTGGCGGTGGTGGAGAGGGACGCGGGTTCGAATCCCGGCTCCGGCAGATCCCGGTTTTTTTCCCCCGCTTTTTATCCACCTAATTTCAATCTTTCAGGAAAACCGGTGGAATGCAGACCGTTTGCAGGGCCAGGGCTTCCCTGTGTGCCTGCCTGGAGGCAAATCAGTCGCTCAGTTAACTCCCAACCCAATGGAAACAAGTGAATTCCCAATCTGTGGAAAATGAGTGAACTCCCAACCTGCTGGAAATAATTCCCAACGTGTGGAAAGTGTGTTAATTCCCAATGTGTAGAAAATGAGTTAATTCCCAACCCAGTGGAAATGAGTGAATTCCCAATCTGTTGGAAATGAGTTAATTCCCAACCTGTTGGAAATAATTCCCAACCTGTAGGAAACGAGTTAATTCCCAACCCGATGGAAATTAGTTAATTCCCAACCTGTGGGAAATGATCCGTGGTGGAAAATAACAGTGGAAATGTGGTGTTGGGACACGTGGGAAAAATCCGGCAGAACAAGTCCAGGGAAAAGCAAACTTCCTTCCCAGGGAATGGATTCCAATGGGGAACTGGGGAGAGGGATTCAATTCCTCTTAAATTCCAGGGAATTTCCATTTTTAGCCCAAATTCCTGAATGTTTCCACAAGGCACTTCAAGGATATTTTTTTAAAAAGGGATAAAATCACCTGGAGGAGCCTGAAATTCCTGCTTTTTTTCCAGCTTTTCCAAATCCATGTGGCTTAGGTGGATGAGGGAGGTGTGCTGGAATTTCATCCCAAACTCCTTTGGGATTTGGCATGGATCAACATTCCACCAATAAATATCCCGGTTTATTTCCTTGGAACGACTGGACACAGAGCTTTCATTTCTCCTGGGAAGGGAATTGAGGAAAATCCAGAGATTTTTGGTAAAAAGCCGGAAAAATCCTCTCCCTGTGCCGCTCCAAGATCCAGCATCACCCATTCCACGGGTTCAGCCAGAGGATCCTGTGGAATCCTGGCATTCCATCCCCTTTGGAATGCAGTGTTCCTAAAATTCCGGCACTGGAGAGGACGGGAGGATTTCAGTTCAAAAGCTGAACGAGCTGGAATAATTCTGGGATGATTCCCGGTGTTTTTCCAGGCTCTCCAATCCCAGGCGGATTCCTCCCCGGTCACAGCAGCTCCCAAAGGAAATAAACTCTGGAATTATCAGCAATGATCTCCAAAAGAATTCATTTTCCCAGGAATATTTTTATTATTAAGCAGAATAAAATCAGTGATTTATATTAATTTAATAAAACCGTTGGAGAAAAACAATTCCAGTGCTTATAAATATCCTGAAAATCCCGCTCAGCATTCCCAAGGATTGATTTATCCCGTATTTAACCCGTTCATCCCAGATTTTATTGTGATATCCCAAATTCCAGCAGCTCCCAAAGTGCAGCAGTCAGACCTCGGCAAAGGCAATTAAAGGAAATTAATGGAAGAGCCGTGGGATTATCCAGGAAAATATTCCCAAAGAATAAAGTGTGTGCTGTGTTCCCACAGGGAAATCCTGGATCCTGGAAAAGCCTGGAGCTCTGGGCTCTTCCTGCAAAATCCAGGAGCAGCAGGGAAGGAAAACAGGGAATGGCAGAGGGAAAATCCTGGGAATTCTTTACAATTCCAGGGTGCTTTTAACCCTTGAGCTGTCCCAAATCCTGCTTTTCTCCTGGCATCTCCTCACAAATCCCAATCCCAAAACATTCAAAACCTTTTCCTAAAGGATCCCAAATCCCACAAAGCTGGGGTGTGGAGCTCTCCCATCTCCCACCCCCAATCCCAGGATCCAGGATGGAATTCCTTAATTCCATCCCTCCCTGTGGAAATTGGGAATTCCCACAGCATTGAACTCCTCCGGATTTCCCGGAATGAGACCCTGGAAGAGCTTTCCTGCGGGAACATCCCGTTGGAGCTCTCCTGGAATCCCTTTTCCCAGATAAAGAGTAAAACCAGTGGGAATGAAACCGGGAGGGAAACTCCAGTCCCTCCATCCCACCTCTCCAGGCACTTGGGCTGAGTGCAAGGCTCGGAATTCCAAAGGAATGCCACATCCATCCAAGGGGAAAATGAGAATCAGGGAGTGCTTGGCTTCACCGGGAATCTCCCAGCTGGCAATGCCAACATTCCCTGGATTTCTCCCCAAGGCAGACCTGAGGGATCCCAGATTCTTTGGGAAGCAGGAGTGCTTCCCTCCCTTTTCAGGGATCAAATCCTGATTATTCGACGCTTTCCCTGTGGATAACAACGGGATGGGAAGCGTTTCCCAGCCCATCCACGTATAAAACCGGTGTAGTTTTCCCTTGGGAAATTCCCAAAGAAATATTTCCAGGTGATTCAATTCCCCCATGGACACCTCTGGAATGGGACTGCTGCCGGAAACCCGAGGCAATCCCTGATTCTAGTGGGATTTTTCCCGGGAAGGAGGCTCCGGGCGGAGGCTGCGGAAGCAGACCCCGAGGATGGCCAGGCTGGCGGCCGCTCCCATTCCCAGGGATCCGAAGGTTTCCAGGGAAGAGGGAAGCGGGAGGCGGCCCCGCCGCTCCGCCATGTCCATGGAGATGGCTTCCAGCTGGAAGAGCGTTCCCAGGATCCCGCAGATGTGGAAAACCTGGTGGCTGTGCCCTGCGACAGAAAACTCTGAGAATTCCATGGAAATTCCATGGAAATTCCGGGGGTGTTCAGCTCTGGGGGCTTGGAGTGCTCTGGGGTAGTGGGAGGTGTCCCTGCCCATCCAAACATCCTGGAATTCCAGGATTCCAGGATTGAATCACGCTCAGCCCACTTCACCTGGCATCCATGGAATATTTATCCCACAAATTCCTGATTCCTGGGGTTTTATCCTCCTTGTAATTCCTATTCCCAATGTCCGCGGCTCCAAGGAGTTTATTCCTGTGATTCTATGAGGTTTATTCCCAGCATTCCCTGGGTTCATTCCTGGGATCCCATGGGGTTATTCCTAGCATTCCCCTGGGGTCATTCCCTGGGGTTCAGTCCCAGCATTCCCAGGGTTTATTCCCTGGATTCCCTGGGTTCGTCCCCGGGATTCCCTGGGTTTATTCCCAGCATTCCCGGGGTTTATTCACTGGATTCCCTGGGGTTCATTCCCAGCATTCCTGGGGTTTATTCCCAGCATTCCCGGGGTTTATTCCCTGGATTCCCTGGGGTTCAGTCCCAGCATTCCCAGGGTTTATTCCCTGGATTCCCTGGGTTCGTCCCCGGGATTCCCTGGGTTCATTCCCAGCATTCCCGGGGTTTATTCCCAGCGTTCCCAGCAATGCTCACCGATGAAGTCGAAGCTCCCCGGCGCCAGGCGCTCGGGCAGGTGGGAGGTGAAGCTCAGGAAGGTCAGGAGGGCGCAGAGGCTGTGCCGGGAATGCAGCGGGAGCGAGCCTTCGGAGCAGCTCCCGGCCGCGCTCCGGGACAGCTGCCGGCAAAAATGGGAGTGATCCATCCCTCCATCCATCCATGCATCCATGAATCCTTCCATCCATCCCTCCATCCATCCATCCATCCATCATCCATCCCTCCATCATCCATCCCTCATCCATCCATCATCCATCCGTCCATCCATCATCCATCCCTCCATCATCCATCCCTCATCCATCCATCATCCATCCATCCATCCATGAATTCTTCAATCCATCCATGCCATCCATCCATCCATCCATCCATCCATCCATCCATCCATCCATCCATCCATCCATCCATCCATCCATCCATCCATCCATCCATCCATCCATCCCAAAGGAGCCATTCCCAGTTCCCCACTCCCCTCAGCCCCACTCCAACCCTGCTTCCCAGGAAAAAGCAGGATTGATCCACCAGTCCCAAGGAGCCATTCCCAGTTCCCCACACCCATCACCTCCACTCCTGCCGGCCCAAATTCCCACCCTGCTGCAGTTTAATCCCTGGAAAAGGCCCCTCCCAGCTTCCCAAGGCAGGAATTTTCCAGCCCTTTGAAGTGAGAGGAATCCGCCAGCAGTCCAAGCAGGAAAAAATATCCCAGGGCCTTTTCCTGCCGGAGTTTGTTTGCCTTTCAAACCCCAAGCTGGGCCTGTTTTCCCAAAAAATTCCAGGCTGAGGCAGCTGAAATTTCCCAGGATTCCGTGGGATACGCACCCTGTAAAAAACTGGGATGCTGTCGAAAATGTAGGGATACACAAAGGCCAAAGTTCGGAAGGCTTTGCTCAGGCGGGGCCGCTCCGCCTCCAGAAACCTGGGAAACACCGGGAATTCCACATGGGATACACAGGGAAACACAGGGAATTCCACAGGGGATACACGGGGAAACACAGGGAATTCCACATGGGATACACAGGGAATTGCACATGGGATACACAGGGAATTCCACATGGGATACACAGGGAATTCCACGGCTTCTCTGGGAACCTGGGATAGTGAACCTGAATCATCTCCAAGTTCTCTCCCAATCCAAACCATTCCAGGATTCCATAAATCCCCTTTGGAACTTCCCAAAAATTCAAGCTCCTCCCATTATTCCACATTTTCATCATCGAATTCTCCTCATTTCCCAGTGGAAAAATTCCCTCTTTCCCTTTCCCCAGCTCCCGGCTGTGAGCAAACCCCTCATCCCGAATTCCCGGTGCCGCTGGATCCCACCTGGAATAGCAGGACAGCCCAGTGCTGAGCACGGAGTTGAGCACGGCCACGGGAACGTAGAAATCATGGAATGTGCTCCCGACCCATTCCAGTGGGAAGACGTAGGCGGAATACGCCAGCGCCGAGCCTGGAAACACAGCGGGACCGTCAGCTCCGAATCCCGGAATTCCCTGGAATTCCCCTGCAATTCCTCATCCTCCTGGGCTCAGCTCTGAGCTCTGGGTTGGAACATCGGGAAGGGTCGGGAACCTCTGGAACAGGCAGCATTCCAGAGGGACTGTGGGAATATCCTGGGATTGCCTCGTGCTCCCAGGGAGGCTCCTCCAGTTGGGTAAAATCTGGGATTTTTCATCATTCCTGTTATTCCAAATCCCACCCAGCCAGATCTGTCCCAAATTATTTGTGGCCAGGGCAGCTCCAGGCCATTCCTGAGCTCTGGAGTGCAGGGATGAGGAAAAGGAAGGGCAGGAATTTCCCCCAAATCTTCCCTCTGGATGTGGCGTCCCATAAATCCAGGCTAAATTCCCAAAATCCCATAATCTGGCCTATCCCAGCTTCTCCTGACCCACCAAATTCCTGAAATCACATAAATCTGGGCTAAATTCCCAAAATTCCATAAATCCGGGCTCATCCCGTCCCCCATAATTCCCAAAATCCCACAGATCCAGTCTAAATTCCCGAAATCCCATAAACCCAGGTTCTCCCACCTCCTCCTGACTGCCCAAATTCCCAAAATCTCATCAATCCCCACAGAATTCCCCAAATCCCATCAGTCCCCCCAGAACTCCCGCATCCCATAAACCCCCTGGAATTCCCAAATCCCATCCATTCCCCCTGTAATCCCCAAATCCCATCAATAATCTTGGAAAACTCCCAAATCCCACCAATCCCCCTGGCATTCCCCAAATCCCATCAATCCCCCATAACCCCCAAACCCCACAATCCCCCTGCATCCCCCAAACCCCACAATCCCCCTGCATCCCCCAAACCCCACAATCCCCCTGCATCCCCCAAACCCCACAATCCCCCTGCATCCCCCAAACCCCACAATCCCCCTGCATCCCCCAAACCCCACAATCCCCCTGCATCCCCCAAACCCCACAATCCCCCTGCATCCCCCAAACCCCACAATCCCCCTGCATCCCCCAAACCCCACAATCCCCCTGCATCCCCCAAACCCCACAATCCCCCTGCATCCCCCAAACCCCACAATCCCCCTGCATCCCCCAAACCCCACAATCCCCCTGCATCCCCCAAACCCCACAATCCCCCTGCATCCCCCAAACCCCACAATCCCCCTGCATCCCCCAAACCCCACAATCCCCCTGCATCCCCCAAACCCCACAATCCCCCTGCATCCCCCAAACCCCACAATCCCCCTGCATCCCCCAAACCCCACAATCCCCCTGCATCCCCCAAACCCCACAATCCCCCTGCATCCCCCAAACCCCACAATCCCCCTGCATCCCCCAAACCCCACAATCCCCCTGCATCCCCCAAACCCCACAATCCCCCTGCATCCCCCAAACCCCACAATCCCCCTGCATCCCCCAAACCCCACAATCCCCCTGCATCCCCCAAACCCCACAATCCCCCTGCATCCCCCAAACCCCACAATCCCCCTGCATCCCCCAAACCCCACAATCCCCCTGCATCCCCCAAACCCCACAATCCCCCTGCATCCCCCAAACCCCACAATCCCCCTGCATCCCCCAAACCCCACAATCCCCCTGCATCCCCCAAACCCCACAATCCCCCTGCATCCCCCAAACCCCACAATCCCCCTGCATCCCCCAAACCCCACAATCCCCCTGCATCCCCCAAACCCCACAATCCCCCTGCATCCCCCAAACCCCACAATCCCCCTGCATCCCCCAAACCCCACAATCCCCCTGCATCCCCCAAACCCCACAATCCCCCTGCATCCCCCAAACCCCACAATCCCCCTGCATCCCCCAAACCCCACAATCCCCCTGCATCCCCCAAACCCCACAATCCCCCTGCATCCCCCAAACCCCACACTCCCCGTCATTCCCGGCTGACCCAGGCCGTAGAGGCTGAGCGCGGCGTAGTCGCAGCAGTAGGCGCGGTGCCGGCCGCGCCCGCCCAGCGCGCCCAGGGCGTGGGCAGCGCTCGAGGCCAGCGGGTACAGCGCGCACGTGCCCAGGTAGGCCAGGAACGGCCCCGCCCCGGCCTCCGAGCCCCAGTCCCGGAGCCGCGCCAGCAGCAGCCACAGGAAATACCTGAGGGAGGGATGGGCCGGGGGTCAGCGCCGGGTGGGCAACAGGCGTGGGCCAGGGGTGCCCAGGTGGGCCAGGGGCTGAGGGCACCCACCAGGGGTGCCCAGGTGTGCCCAGATGTTAAGGGGCACCCACCAGGCATGCCCAGGTGTTAAGGGGCACCCACCAGGTGTGCCCCAGTGTGCCCAGATGTTGACAGCACCTCCAGGTGTGCCCAGGTGTGCCCAGATGTTGACAGCACCTCCAGGTGTGCCCAGGTGTGCCCAGATGTTAAGGGGCACCCACCAGGTGTGCCCCAGTGTGCCCAGATGTTGACGGCACCTCCAGGCGTGCCCAGGCACTGAGGGCACCCACCAGGCATGCCCAGGGGTGCCCAGGTGTGCCCAGGTGTGCCCAGGGGCTGAGGGTTACCCACCAGGTGTGCCCAGATGTTGAGGGACACCCACCAGGTGTGTCCAGGTGTTGAGGGGACCCCCCCCAGGTGTGCCCAGGTGTGTCTTGAGGGCACCCCCAGGTGTTCCCAAGGGCTGAGGGACACCCCAGGTGTGCCCAGGTGTTCAGGGGCACCCCCAGGTGTGCCAGGGCCGCGGGCACTCACCCGGCGGGCACCAGGTGTGTCCAGATGTTGAGGGTCTCGTTGTTCATCCCAAAGAGGCTGAGCAGGCACTCGCAGGCCGAGCTCCGGGGCGGGCGGTACCCGGAGAGAATTCCCGGCTCCCGGTAACTCTGGGAATGGGGACGGGGACGGGAATAATGGGAATAATGGGAATAGTGGGAATAATGGGAATGGGGACGGGGATGGGAATAATGGGACGAATGGGGATAATGGGAATGGAAATGAGGATGGGAATGGGGATGGGAATGGGAAGAATGGGAATGGGAAAAGGCACAGGGTCAGGAATGGGAGTAATGAGAATTGGAATTATGGATGGGAATGGGGATAGGGATGGGGATGGGAACGGGAACAGGAACGGGGATGGGGAATGGGAAATGGGAAAGGATGGGGAGCATCCCCAAAATTCCGGAGTCAAGACACAGCTGTGCCCCCCTTGGGGTGACCCTGCCGCCGTTCCCGTGTGTCACATCCCAAATCCCGCTGATCCCCGGATCAGGGATGGAATTCCCGCTGACCTCGGGCACCTGGTGGGCGCGGAGCAGCCGGGCCGTGGGGCTCGGCATGGCCGGCTCTGGATCCCGGGATTTCCCAGCTCAGCTTCCACAGGACGGCACCCCAAAGCCCTCAAGGCCACATCCCGCAGGAATGGCACTGCTCCCACAGGATACCGGGATCAGGACGGCCTGGAGGGAATGAGAATTCCTGGGATGAGGCACGGGATCCAGTCCCATATCCCAAATCCTACAGGGAATTGTATCCCAGCGGGGTGGGGAGCGCCCGTCCCCTGAGGGGTGCTGGGATCCCAAGGGAGCAGCAGGAGAAGGCTGATCCCACTTCCCAGAGGGATGGGAATTCCAACAGATGTAGAGGGATGTGGGATCACCTCGGGATCACACCGAGGTCCTGGGATGCAGGAAGGTCCCTCGGGAAGCAGAGGGATACGGGATCCCAGCTGGATCCCCTTTCCCGCTCCCAAGGAATATCCTGGCTCTGGCTCTTACCCGATCCTGGCGCTGGCAGCTCCACCTCCGCTCTGGGAAATCAAGGGAAAAATCCATGATCCCTCCTTCCTTCCCACCCGGAGCAGGAAAAGCGGGAAGGGAGCTCCTGCTCCGGGTGCTGCCTCAGCTCGATCCCACCAGGATCCAGAGGGATCCAAGGTTCTGGATTCCCAGAATCCCGAGAGCTCCCAGAGCCGCTGCAGCATCCTGGGCGGCCATTCCAGCTGCTCCAGCCACCCCAACTTCCCAGCGGGATCCAGCCCTTGGCTGTGCCACGGAGACATTCCCAAAGAACCCCTTTCCCAGCCCTTGGAATTCCCTGGATTCCATCCCAGCCCTACCTCTGCCAGCTCCGGTGTGAGGCAGCTCCAGGAAAAGCCCTGGAACACCGGGAACGGCTGGAGAGGGAGGGAAAAATTAATGAGGCAGGAGAGCAATGAACCAACAAAACCCCGCTGGAAACGCCTCCGGTTAAAGATTAGACGGGAATGGGGAATGGGGAATCAGGAATGGGGAATGGGGAATGGGGAATGAGGAATCCAGGGCTTCCCAGCGCTCTGGAAGCACCAACGTGCTGCCTCAAAGCTCCACAGAGTCTGCAGCCCCCAGATCCCACAGAATTCCTGCAGTTTTCCATGGTGGAAACAGGACCTGAATCCAGAGAAGGCTCCAGGGAGAGCTCAGAGCCCTGCCAGGGCCTGGAGGGGCTCCAGGAGAGCTGGAGAGGGACTGGAGGGACAGGACACAGGGAATGGATCCCACTGCCAGAGGGCAGGGATGGATGGGAGATTGGGAATTAGGAATTCCTGGCTGGGAGGGTGGGGAGGCGCAGGTATGGAATTCCCAAAGAAGCCGTGGCTGCCCCTGGATCCCTGGAATGTCCAAGGCCAGGCTGGAATCTGCTCATGGAAGGATTCCTGCGATGGCCAGGGCTGGAATGAGATGAGTTTTGAGGGCCCTTCTGACCTGGAATTCTGGAATTCTGGGATTCTCGGAGGGCAAAGGAACGAGCTCTTCCAGAGGCACGAGCCATTCCAAAGGCTTGGACTTTTCCAGAGGCCCCTCCCAGGTGCAGGATCCCACCATGCCCAGAGCCCCTGGATGGGATCCCTGAGCCGGGAGCACCTGGATCCATCCCAGCCCAGCCATTCCTGTGGCAGGGATCCCTTCCCCATTCCCTGCTCCTGGTTCCTATTCCCCATTCCCCATTCCCTGTTCCCATTCCCTGTTCCCCATTCCCTATTCCCTGCCCCTATTCCCTGTTCCCTGCTCCTGGTTCCCTGTTCCTATTCCCCATTCCCCATTCCCTGTTCCCATTCCCTGTTCCCCATTCCCTATTCTCTGCCCCTATTCCCTGCTCCCAGTTCCCAGTTCCCTGTTCCCATTCCCTGTTCCCTGTGGGAAGCAGGAGGAGGCTCCAGGCCCAGCCTCAGGCAGGAATTTGTGGTTTGGGAGGCAATGAGGGCAGTGAGTCACTGGGGCCGGGCCGGGCCGGGCCTGCTTCCTCCTGCTCCTCCTCCTCCTCCTGCTCGGGCTCTTCCCAGCCGGGAACGGGAATGGGAATGGGAATGGGAATGGGAATGGGACAGGATGGGGGCCGTGCCCCCTGCGAGTCACCTCTGCCAGCGCTGTGGCTGCGCTCAGGTGGCTGCAACAGCTCCTCTTCCTCCTCCTCCTCCTCTTCTTCCTCCTCTTCTTCTTCCTCCTCCTCCTTAATTTCCTCCTCCTCCTCCTCCTCTTCCTCCTCCCCTCCTCCTTCTCTTCTTCCTCCTCTTCTTCTTCCTCCTCCTCCTTAATTTCCTCCTCCTCCTCCTCCTCTCCCTCCCGGCCCTGCAGCCGCAGCTCCGGCCCGGGAGCTCCCGGCTCACCCCAGGCTTCCCTGGGGAATGTCCCCACCTGGCACCGATGTCCCCACCTGGCACCACTGCCACCCGCCCGGCCCTGTCACCTTGTCACCGTCCTCTGCCCATGGCACCTTCCCTTCCCTTCCCTTCCCTTCCCTTCCCTTCCCTTCCCTTCCCTTCCCTTCCCTTGGCACATCCTTCCCTATGGAATATCCTTCCCCATGGCACATCCCACCCCCTGGCTCATCCCTCGCTCCGTGCCAGCTCCAGCGGCTTTCCCACGGGCCGGGAATATTCGGGAATTCCCGATGAGCCCCGGACGCGTTTCCAGCGGCGCCGGGAGTGCGGGAGCAGCGCTGGAAAACTCCGGGAGCGGCGCGGGCCGTGCCAGGACCGCTCCCGGCGGGACAACGGCGGCTTTGTGGGAGTTGTTGTTGTTGTTGCCGCTGGAATTCGCCGGGATCCGCCGGGAGCAGCAGCTTTTCCATCCCAAAAACCCGCCGCTCCCAGCCGTCCTTCCCGCGGGACCGGGGATCCCAGACCCCATCCCGCTCCCGAGTGAAACCTCCCGGGAATTCCGCGATCCCCGCACCGGGAGCCGCGGGAGGGCCGGGAATGCTCCCGCTGCTCCGGCACTTTTCCCATTCCCATTCCCATTCCCGCATTCCCGAACTTCCCGGGAGCCGACCCTCGGGATCCGCGGGAATGCCGGAGAGGGGAAAGCCGGGACTTACGGCGCTGCTCGGAGCCGCCGCTGGATGCGGCGTTTTCCAGCGCTGCCTCCAAATCCCGGGATTACTCAGCTGGGAACAAACACTGCCCACATGGAATTCCCGGCCGGGCGGGCGCGGCTTTTCCAGAGGCACGATCCCGCCAGGAAGCGCCCCCAGGGATGATCCCAGAGCCGGCAATTCCCAGGTTCTGGGAGAGAATGAACCCCGGCTCGTCCGAGGAAAAAAGGTTCCCAGATAAACCCGGAAATCAGCGCGGCCAAACGCGGCCGGGATCGGATCCAGCGGCGAGGAAGTGGAAAAAAAGCAGGAAAAAATATCAATTCCCAGCCCTGCCGAGCATCTCCCGCTCCCAGCGCCTCTGGAAAGCTCCCGGAGCTCCTCCAGAGCAGCCTGGCAATCCCAGCCCTCCCGCCGCTGCTCATTCCCGGATTATTCCCAGCTGGATGGGAATGAATCCCAGCCCGGCGGGTTTCCCGTTCTGCTTCCCAAAAATTCTCTGCTTTTCCTGCAGTGTTTCGCTGGGAATGGCTTTCCCAAAGTTCGGAGAGCGGGAGATTCCAGCGGGGTGGAGAGGGATGAGCGGGATCAGTTCATTAAGTATTATTATTAATTATTATTAATTATTATCCCATAGTTACTCAGGAATTGGGAGAAGCGGAGCTGGGCAGGGCTGGTGGATTCCCAGCTCTATCCCGAACTTCAATCCCACGGGAAACTCCTGGGAATTCCTGGGATTAACCCTGTCCTGCCAGCACTGGGACACAGCTTTTCCCTGGACACAGCTTCCTGGGGCTCTGGAATTCCCTTCCCACCTTCAGCAATGCTCCAAGGCTCTTTTCAATCCCAACGTGCCAAGGAATGGGAATCACTCGGGAGAATCCCGGAATATTTTGGGTGGGATGGGCGGGGACACCTCCCACTACCCCAGGGTGCTCCAACCCGGCCTTGGACATTCCCGGGATCCAGGGGCAGCCACAGCTTCTCTGGGAATTCCATTCCAGACGGGAATTCCTTCCCAAGATCCATCTAAATCTCCACTTTTCCAGCCACTCCCTGTGTCCTGCCCCTCCATCCCTGATCCCAATCCCTCTCCAGCTCTCCCTGGATTCCTGGAAGGGGCTCTGGAATTCCCTGGAGCTGCATTTCCCCATTCCCAACAGTGGGATATTTTTAGTGACCGCTCCGTTAAAATCCTCATTTACCAAATCCCAAAAAACTCCAAAGGAGCTGGATTTACCAGGAATAATTCCCAGCAGGAATCCATCACTTGTGCTCATTCCCTCAGCAAAGCCTTAATTAATGGGAAAAACCCACAATTTCCCACTTTTCCAGAAGAAAACCTCCTTAAAAGCACGACACCTCAAAGCCACCACAGGAAAAAAAACTTGGAATACATTTGGAAAATAAAATACTTGGAAAATCCCCAAATAAGGGAGACATCCCACGTTTTGTTTTTTTTTTTTAAGATAAAAAAATTTATTTCCCAGTCTTAGAAAGCTTTCCAAGCATTCCCAATGTCCCATAGAAACGTAGGAGAACCTCTTCCCGCCAAAAATTCCGGAGGGGCGGAATACAAAACTATCCTGTGCACATTGTGCTTAAAGGAGCGCCCTGCCCGGAGCATCCTGTAAACAAATTATTGCATATTTTCCATCGGGATCCTCGGGAAAATCCCGGAAAATCCAACAAAATCCCAGCCAAGCCACGCCCGGGGAGGAGGAGAACGGGAATGAGCGGCTTCCAGGGAATGCCTGGATTCCAGGGAATGCCTGGATCCCAGGGAGGGTTGTGCTTGTGTTGTTGGGGTGGGGGAGCCACGGAGAGGGGATCCCATGGGAAGAGCCAGCGGATCTCCGGGTGAAAATCTGGGATCGAAGCTGATCTGGGTCCCAAAGATCTCTGGGAGTTTGAAGATGGAAATGAACAAAGAAATCCTAAACTGGAATGAATTCCAGAAGTTTTGGGGATCGGCTCCATGGCCAAGGGTCCTCTTCTAATGCACAATGGAATTTAAGGAATATCAGGAATTCCCCATGGATTCTCCATGGAACTGCAGCCTCTGGTGGAGATTCCTGGAAGCTCCACCTGTGCTAAGGCCACCAGAAGGTGACGGAAGGACAGGAGGGACAACCTTGGAATGCCCATCCCAAACTTCCAGCGGTGTCCAGGGAGAAAGGATCCCATGGGAAGAGCCAATGGATCTCCAGAGGAAAATCTGGGGTCAAAGCTGATCTTGGTCCCAAAGATCTTTGGGAGTTTAAAGGCGGAAAATGAACAAAAAGATCCCAAACTGGAATGAATTCCATGAAGTTCTGGGCACTGCCAGCACGGTCAAGGATCCTCTCCCAATGCACAACGGAATTCAGGGAATATCAGGAATATCCCCATGGATCCTCCATGGACTTACAGCCTCTGGGGATTCCTGGAAGCTCCACCTGTCTAAGGCCACCAGAAGGTGATGGAAGGACGAGAGGTGGGACAGGAGGGACAACCTTGGAATGCCCATCCCGCGCTTCCGAGCGCTTCCGGAGCGGGAAAATCTGCTGCACTCCAACCCCACCATCGGCATCAATTCCCAAAAAACCCAATCAAGAGGAATTCCGGCCTCTGTAAGGCACCAACACCATCCTGGAGCAGCACCCAAGGAGGCTCTCCGAGTTTTCCAACTGGGAAAACTATGGAAGGAACACGCAAGGGGAGGATGGAGCAGATTTTTGGGAAGGAATCCCAGGTTTGGGGTGGGTTTGTGTCTGTTGAGTTTCCATGGGCATGGAAAAAATTCCCCTCTGCTACCTTTGGTATTGGAATTTCTCCTCTGCCATCCATCAGACGGATGGATCCGACCGGAGCGCGCGGATTAAAGCTGGGAAAAAGTCACTCCGAGATCGGTGAGAAATGAAGGAAAAGCCTCAAAAATTGAAAGCAATAAAAAGATGGAGATGGGTGTTGTCCTTGTGCCTGGGATTTTGGGATTGGGATCAGCTCCACCATGGAATGGAAGCAGTGGGAATTCCCAAAGTCCATCCTTGAGTTCGGGATCAGGCAGCCGGTGGGTTCATGGAATCACGGAATGCTTTGGAGGGAAGGACCTTAAAGCTCATCCCATTCCATAGGGACCTTCCACTGTCCCAGGCTGCTCCAAGCTGGCCTTGGACATTCCAGGGATCGAGAGGCAGCCACAGCTTCTCTGGGAATTCCAGCCCAGGGAGAACTGGAAAAACCTCTGGGAAGGAATTGTTAAAATGCTGGATGGGGTGGAGCAGGAGAAAAATGAAAATTCCCGAATTTTTGAATTTCCTGAGGAACTCTGGACGAGCTCCACATCCCGCTCAGCAATTCCCGAAAATGCCCGCGATGCTCTGGGGAACCTCCCAGGTGGAATCCCAAAATCCCATAGAAAACACAGAGCTCCAGGAAAAAGGATCCCAGCTCTGAGGGGACACCGATGATGGGGATAAGGATCCCAGCTCCGAGGGGACACCAAGATTAGGGATCCCAGCTCCGAGGGGACACGGGTGCTGGTGGCCCGGGGCTGTGTGCTCCAGGCTCCCAGTTGTGCTTCCATGATGCCGGGCACGTGTTTTCCATGAAGAAACCCTCCAGCTCCAGGATCTCCAGGCAGAGAACTGGCAAAAAATTCCAACCGCGGATTTTTCATCCCAAAAAAGCGAATCCCTAGGAAACCCCCCCCCCCCACTTTAAAGCCACACTTCGCACTCCCAGGCTCCGAGTGATTCCCGTGGACGGCGCTCATCCCACAGGAGCTGCTCCAACACGGACACAAAATCCCGGTTTAAGAGGCCCTGGATGAGCTCTCCAGGCAGCGACCGCGCTTCCAAGACTTCTATGGCTTCTGCAAACGCTTTCCTTGGAAAAGGCAAAACCAATCCCAACAAAACCCAACCTCAACCTCAACGCGGGAGAGCGTCCCGATCCCAAACCCTCCCCGGAGCAGTTTTAAGGCCCCACATTTTTGGGAAGGCCCCGTGGAAACCGCGGGAAGGACGGGGAAGAGCTCAGTTGTGCTTGGCCCGCCCTCCCCGCAGGTAACTCTTCCACCTCTTGACAAACTCCTTGAAGACGGGCGCGTCGTCGATGGAGCCCAGCAGCTGCAGCTGGTTGATGTGCGTGGTGTGGTAGTCCCAGCGCGCCAGGTTGGGCGCCGTGCCCAGCATGAAGTGCCGCAGGTCGTAGATGGTGCCCGAGCCGGTGTCGAAGAGCGGCAGCATGGCCTTGAGCGACTCCATGCCGCGCTCGTAGAGCAGCCGCGCCTCCTTGCCCAGCTTCTCCCCGGCCGTCTCCTTCAGGTCGTAGAGGCCGATCAGGGAGTACATGAAGCCGTTGAGCACGAAGGAGCTGGGCGTGGTGGGGTACTCCTCGTACCAATCGTGCCGGTTCATGAACACCGCCTTGACCCCGCGCTGCTCCGCCGGCAGCTTGAAGGGCGCCGTGGCCCTGAGCGCCGCGCCCAGGAACGCCGGCTCCTTGGTCAGCTGGTAGGCCCTGACCAGCGTGGACATGGCCTGGCCTTGCGCCATGGCCGAGTACCAGCCCGGATCCAGGGATTTGAAGCCTTCTCCCAACTTCCTGGTGACCATGATGGGCCAGCCGCCGCGCTCGTCCTGGTTGCGCAGCAGCCAGCGGCTGGCGGCGAAGAAGGCGGCCATGTGGGCGGTGGCCGAGATGGTGACGTTGTCCAGGAAGCCGCGGCCTTTGGCCACCAAGCGCAGCACCCTCTTGGGCATGATCTTGGTTTGCTTCACCGCCTTGGTGTTGGAGAGCCCCACGCCCTTGCGGAGATCCGTCAGCAGGTCCCGGGTGAGCGTGCTCCAGCTGCCGCGCGCTCCGATGCCGTAGAAGATGTCCCTGTCCCTGAGGGCGATGAGCTGCGTGCTGGACACGTAGTGCACGGTGAAGAGCTGGTTCCTCTCCGTGGTCTCCAGCACCACGGACACGCTGCCGTTGCTCAGCAGCTTCAGGTCGAAGGAGATGATGAAATCCCGGCCGTTGTTGAGCTCCAGGGAGACGCCCTCGGAGCTTTCTGCAAAAGCAACCCCGAAAAAGGCTCGCTCAGCGTGGAAAGATTCCCGTTTCCAAAGGGTTGGAGCGGATTCCAGAGGCCGTTCCCGCTCCCGGGAGGGATTCCAAAGCTTTTAGAGCAGCCCTTCAATAATTCAACGTTTCTGGGCTGTTCCACCTGACTGGATTGGGAATGAAGGATAAGGAGTGAAAAGGATGGGGAATGGAGGACTGGCAGTGAAGGACAAGGAATGAAAAGGATGGGGAATGGAGGACTGGGAATGAAAAGGATGGGGAATGAAGAATCGAGAATGAAGGACTGGGAAAGAAGAATTGGGAAGAAAAAGAATGGGGAATAAAAAGAATGGAGAATGAAAAGGATGAAGAGGACAGGAAATTAAGCATAAGATATGAAAAGGATTGGGAATGAAGGACTGGGAATGAAAGACTGCAATGAAGGATTGGGAATGAAGGACTAGGAATTAAAAGGGTGGGGAACGAAGGATTGGCAATGAAGGACTGGGAATGAAAAGGACTGGGAACGAAAAGGATTGGAATCAAGGATTGGGAATGAAAAGGACTGGGAACGAAAAGGATTGGGAATTAAGGATTGGAATCAAGGACTGGGAACAAAAGCCAAACAAAACACCAGCACCTAACAATTGCCATTCCCTGCTCCACCACCCGCTGGAATTCCCACCACCCACCTGGGCAGGAGAACTGCTTGACTCCGGTGAGCCGGGACTTGTCCCAGACGGTGGTGAGGGAGCAGCCCTTGGGCACCGTCCACTCCCCGTTCCCGTTATTCCCGTTGTTCCCGTTATTCCCGTCCCCCGCCGTCTCGTACACCTCCACGTGGGGCGGCTTCTCCGTCAGGTTCTTGCTGTAGTGGCTCAGCCCGTACTGGGCGATCTGGATGGGGTAGAAGTAGCCCTGAGGGCCCCACTGCGTGGAGAGAGGAACTCCTGCCCGGAAAAAACAGGGAAAAAGCGTTGGAATGAGGGGAAAATTCCTCCTCTGCACCCCAAAATTCCGGGAGCTCCATCAGCGGGGTTGGAGGTTAGAGGGAAGTCCCGGGGAAGGAGGGGGTTGGGCCCTTTGCCACTAAAATCCAGAATTCCGTGGTTTTAGCTGGCAGAGGAATCCCTGGCGTGGTCTTCCCGACTTTTATGGAATTGTGGAATGGGTTGGGTGCAAGGGAACCTCAATCCCACCCCATTCCGCCCCTTCCAAGGGCAAGGCCACTTCCACAATCCCAGGGTGCTCCACGCTGGCATTGGACATTCCCAGGATCCAGGGGCAGGCACAGCTTCTCTGGGAATTCCAGCCCAGCCAAGAACTCCTTCCCAAAATCCCATCCATCCTTGCCCTCCGGCACTGAGAGCCATTCCCTGTGTCCCATCCCACTCAACTCATCTCTGACGATCCCAAGGCTGGAGGTGCTACCACAAAACCCCACTCCCACGTTCCCAGCACCAAATCCAGGTCACTTCCCACTTCCAAACCATTTTAAGGAGCACTTCCAGGAGATTTTTGGGATCATCCCAATCCCACAAAACCTTCTACTCTACTGATGCCCTTGACCCTGTCACAGACCTTGCCAGTGCCACCCCCATGCCCAAATTCCCACCAGAACATCCAGGTCACTCTGCACTTCCAGCACATTTTATGGAGCACTTCCAGGAGATTTTAAGGATCATCCCAACCCCAAAGATTCCCCATGGGGAATGCCGGGCTCACGCCTTCCATGCCGCTGATGCACTTGACTGTCTTACCACTCCCATTCCCACATTCCCACCAGAACATCCAGCTCACTCTGCACTTCCAGAACGTTTTACAGAGCACTTCCAGGAGATTTTAAGGATCATCCCAACCCCAAAGATTCCCCATGGGGAATGCCCAGGCTCACACCTTCCATGCCACTGATGCACTTGACCCTACCCATATTCCCACCAGAACATCCAGCTCACTCTGCACTTCCAGAACGTTTTACAGAGCACTTCCAGGAGATTTTAAGGATCATCCCAACCCCAAAGATTCCCCATGGGGAATGCCGGGCTCACGCCTTCCATGCCGCTGATGCACTTGACTGTCTTACCACTCCCATTCCCACATTCCCACCAGAACATCCAGCTCACTCTGCACTTCCAGAACGTTTTACAGAGCACTTCCAGGAGATTTTAAGGATCATCCCAACCCAAGGGATTCTCGGGAATGCCCTGCCTTGCACCTTCCATGCCGCTGATGCACTTGACCCTACCCAAATTCCCACCAGAACATCCAGCTCACTCTGCACTTCCAGAACGTTTTACAGAGCACTTCCAGGAGATTTTAAGGACCATCCCAAGCCCAAAGCTTCCTGGAAATCCGCTGCCTCGCACCTTCCATGCCGCTGATGCACTTGACCCTACCACGGACTTTACCGGTACCACCTCCATTCCCACATCCCCACATTCCCACCAGAGCATCCAGGCCACTCTGCACTCCCAGCACATTTTTGGGCTCATCCCAAGCCCAAAGCTTCCCGGGAATCTGCTGCCTCCCACCTTCCACGCCACTGATACACTTGACTCTACCCCCATTCCCACCAGAACATCCAGCTCACTCTGCACTTCCAGCACATTTTACGGAGCACTTCCATGAGACTTTAAGGCCCATCCCAACCAGGGAGAAACGGGATCAGGAGGGGGATTTGGGGTGTTCCTGGTGGGAATTGTCAGCACACAGTCCTGCATTCCTGGGAAAAACAACCGGGAAAAACATGGAGAAACGGGACCAGGACGGGGATTTGGGGTGTTCCTGGTGGGAATGGTCAGTACACGGTGCAGAATTCCTGTGAAAACAGGGAAAAACATGGAAAAACAGGATCAGGACGGAGATTTGGGGTGTTCTGGATGGGAATTGTCAGCACACAGTCCTGAAATCCTGGGAAAAACATGGATAAACGGGATCAGGACGGGGATTTGGGGTGTTCCTGGTGGGAATGGTCAGCACACGGTGCAGAATTCCTGTGAAAACAGGGAAAAACATGGAAAAACGGGATCAGGACGGGGATTTGGGGTGTTCCTGGTGGGAATGGCCATGGGAAAACGGGATCAGGACATGGATTTGGGATTTCCTGGACGGGAATGGTGCGGAGATTTGGGGTGTTCTGGATGGGAATTGTCAGCACACAGTCCTGAAATCCTGGGAAAAACATGGATAAACGGGATCAGGACACGGATTTGGGGTGTTCCTGGTGGGAATGGTCAGGGTGACAGGGCACATGGTGCTGCATTCCTGGGAAAACCAAGGAAAACCATGGGAAAACGGGATCAGGACACGGATTTGGGATTTCCTGGACCCCTGTGCAGGGTCAGTGCCAACATTCCCAGGAATCAGGGAAATCCTGGTATTCCCAGGAAAATCCTCGGAATTCCAGGAAAATCCTCAGATTCCCAGGGAAATCCTGGTATTCCCAGGAAACTCCTCTGATTCCCAGGAAACGCTTCAGAATTCCAGGAAAATCCTCAGGGAATTCCCAGGAATTCCAGCTCCCATATTCCCGAATCCCAGAGCCGCGATTCCTGCACTCCACATTCCCCCAGCGCATATCCCGTATTCCCGCACATTCCCAGCCCATATTCCCGCATTCCCAGCCCGGATTCCCAAATTCCCAAATTCCCACCGCTCCCATTCCCTCGTTCCAGGCTCTGGCAGCAACCCCGAGGCGGCCCGAGCACGCCCAGCCCGGGTAATCCCGCTGCCCTCTCTCTCTCCCGCTCCCGTGATTCCCAGCATTCCCGCCATTCCCATCATTCCCGTTATCCCGGGAATTCCCGGGAATCCCGGCCCGCTCCTCACCTGCGCCCAGGGCCTGGCGGGCGGCGGAACCCCCGCGCGGGGCAGCGGGGGGAGCACGGAGGGGCCGCGCCGGGGCCCCGCCCTCGAGCTTCGCAGCCAATGGGAGCGCGCGGGGGGCGGCGCGAGCGCCGGCCGCCAGCCAATAGGAAAGCGCGGCGCGGCGGTGCCGCCCTCGAAGGACAT
>NW_024522539.1:369901-430732 GCF_017590135.1 Pyrgilauda ruficollis
CGGGGGCACCGGGAGCGCTGCGGGCGCCAATCTCTCCCGCGCGGGGCCCCGGCACCGCCGCAGGCCCCGCTGGCACCGGCGCGGCCGGGGGGGAGCGGCGGGAGCGGCCCCGCCCCAGCTTCCCGCGAGAGCGGCGGCGACCAATCAGAAGCGCGCCTTTAAGGGGCGGGGCTTCCGGGCGGAGCGTGCCGTTGATTGGCTGGTTGAGGCCCCGCCCACAGCGTGGTCACGTGGCGAGGCCGCGTGAGGCGGGAGCCGCCGGCTTTGATCGCGATAATTAACGGGGATTAATGAATAATTAATGAGTAATTAATGAATAACTGATGAAAGGAACCGGGAGAGAGGCGGGCTGGGCAAGGCGGCTCAGGGAGAGCGGGGGGCGTGGAGCGGCTGCGCCAGGGGAGGTTTGGGAATGTTGGGAAAATTCCCACCTGGAAAATTCCCACCTGGAAAAGCTCCAAGCATGGAGGAGCTGCCAGGCAGGGCTGGAATCACATCCCGGAGGGATTGAAACCCTTTGGATGTGGCACTTGGGGCAGCGGCACGGTTGGAGTCCAGGACCTCCAAGGGCTTTTCCAACAGAAACAATTCCATGATTCCAAACAAATTCCAGATCCTCCATCCCTAGAAACCACCCAGCTGGGGATAAACCCAACAGAGCCTGGATGAACGCGATTCAATCCCGACCCAGCGCTAACCCCAGGAATTCTGCACCTTGCCCACCAGGAGCTGCTGCTTCGGAGGAGATCCCAGGCCTGGGAAAGGCTGGAAAATCAGGAATTCCAAGAGGAATTGTTATCCAGGGCCTCGCCAGCTCCTGATTCCTGGATTCCCTTGATTTTCCAGGAAAAACAATCCCAATGCAGCGCAGATTCCAGCGCGTTGGAAGGAGTGGCGCCTCTCGGACACCGATTCCCATCCCAGTTTTTCCTTGGTTTTGCCAAGGAGCCGGAATGGCTTCCACGAACCCCAGCATTCCCATCTTTCCCTCAAGATCCAAAGGAAGCTTTCCCATCTTTTCCTGGTTTATTCCCCAGATCCGAAGGGAACGTTCCCCGGGCCCCATCCCCCGCTGGCAGCCCCAGCGGATCCCGGCTGGAATGCCGCGGGATCGGCCCCGCTCAGAAGTTCTCCTTGGAGAAGCGGAAGCCGAAGCTCCGGCAGTGCCGGCGGATGACCTTGGCCAGCCCCGTGGAGCCGCAGAAGAACACCCGGACCTTCCCGCGCCGCTCCGCCGCCACCTTCCCGAACACCTGCGGCGGGAACGCGCCGGGATCCGGGAACGCTCCGTTCCCTTCCAGCCCCGCCCGCTCCATCATCCCCTGATCCCACCCCGTCATCCCTGGGCCAGATGAGACACTTGGAATGTGGTCATCTTTGGGGTCCTTCCAACCCAACCCATTCCCTGATTCCATGATCCCATTCCATGACTCCATGATCCCTGCCCCAGATCAGAAGCTTGGAATGAGATCATCTTCCCATTCCCTGATTTTCTGATCCCATTTCACGATTCCCTGATCCCATTCCATGATTCCATTCCCCAATTCCCTGACCCCATTCCCTGATTCCGTGATCCCATTCCCTGATTCTCTGATCCCGTTCCCCAGTTCTCTGATCCCATTCCATTATTCCATGATCCTGTTCCATTATTCCATTCCCTGATTCCATGATCCCATTTCCCTGATTCTCTGATCCCGTTCCCCAGTTCTCTGATCCCGTTCCATTATTCCATTCCCCGATTCCGTGATCCCATTCCCCGATTCCCTGATCCCTCCCTTGGCGCCGCTCACCCTCTCCACACCCCAGCATTCCCATTCCCGGGCTCCCAGACCTTGTCCCAGTCGGGGCGGCCGGGCCGGGTGCGGCTGCGGAGCCCGGAGATGGAATCCCGCTGTTCCCGGGCCGCCAGCAGGTCCAGGGCCAGCTGCAGCCCCAGCGCCTTCACGTCGCCCTTGCCCAGCGCCGAGGTCATGTACAGCTGCAGCTCCAGGAACTTCCCTGGCAATCCCAGGGATTCCAGGCGCCCGCCGGGATCCGGCCCCGCTCCAGGGCCTGGACCGGGCGGGGGGTTTTCCCGGGAATGACCTGGATGCTCCTGCTCACCTCCCGGCTCCAGCTCCGCCTGCTCCGTCTCCAGCTTGGCCAGGAGGCCCAGGAACCACTGCAGGTGCTGCTGGTCCCGTGTGATCCAGATGAAATCCACCTGGCAGGGCGGGAAAGCCTCGGCTTGGGATCTCACTGGATCCTGGCACCAGATCCCGATACCAGATCCAGCCCCCATTCCCAAAGCTCCCAGATTTGAGGGATGCTCCTGAGCTCTCCACCTCCAGACCCTGCAGCCCCATCCCAGGCCAAGCCTGGATCCCACATCCCCTCTCGCTCCCGTTCCCACCTTCCGGAGCGTCATCTCCTCATCCCGCTGTTCCTCGCTCCAGGAGAAATGGCAGCTGGGGCAGCTCTGCTTCCGCCGCCGGTACCTGCGCGGGGCAGCGGCACTTCCTGCTCATTCCTCCTCCTTCCTTCCCATTCCTGCTCATTCCTCCTCCTTCCTTCCCATTCCTGCTCATTCCTGCTCCCTCCTTCCTTTTCCTTCTCCTTCCTGCCTTGTCCTGCTCCTTCCTTCCCATTCCTGCTCATTCCTGCTCCCTCCTTCCTTTTCCTTCTCCTTCCTTCCCATTCCTGCTCCCTCCTTCCTTTTCCTTCTCCTTCCTTCCCATTCCTGCTCCTTCCTCCTCCTTCCTTCCCATTCCTGCTCCCTCCTTCCTTTTCCTTCTCCTTCCTGCCGTGTCCTGCTCCATCCTTCCCATTCCTGCTCCATCCTTCCCATTCCTGCTCAATCCTGCCCCTTTCTACCTTTCCCTGCTGCTTCCTTCCCCTTCTTGCCCATTCCTGCATTCTCCTCCTTCCTTTTCCTGCCTTTCCTGCCCATTCCTTCCCCTTCCCTCCCGGTGCCTGCCCATGGCCAAGCTCCCTCCAGCGCCCTTCCCGCAGCCCAAATTCCCAAGGAAAACCCTGGCACCTGTGGCCATGGGAATGAACCCCAAGGATTGAGGACTGGAGGACAGCTCCACCTGGGCATCCATCCCGAATCCCTGGGACATTCCCAGGCTGCGGGGGCTCGGCGGGACCCACCGGAACATGATGCTCTGCAGGATGGAGGCGAAGGGGGTGATCCCGATGCCGGCTGCGATGAGAACGGCGTGCTCCGAGGTGAAGATCCGCCGGCTCGGGGTTCCGTAGGGACCGTCCAGGAAGCACTGGGAGAGATCCAGACTCGGGGACAGATCCAGCAGTTCCAGGGGCTGGAGCAGCTCCCGGGCAGAGGAGAAGGGCACAAAGGAGATCCTGGAATTTGGGATCTTCCCGGGGTTTTGTGGGAGCAAGGAATGGGTGGGAAGGACTGGAGATTTCCAGCAGGGCAGGGTTTGGATCAGCCCCAGCTGGGATCATCCATGCACAGGGATGGAGCAGCTGGGAATGGGGATGGGATGGTGGGAATGAGGATGGGATGGACGGGATCGGGGATGGGATGGTGGGAATGCTGATCCCGGCCCATTTCCCGGGATCCAGGAAAGGCAGGAACATCCTCACCTTGACGCTGCAGCTCCGCTGGGTCTCCCCGGGCCCAGCGCCCTGCAGGAGAGGGGAGCAGTGACCACCCCCCCTTCCCAAGCACTCCCAAAATTCCCTGGATTTGGGTGTTTTCCCACTGGGCTGCACACACAATTCCAGCTGCCAATGCCACAATAATATCCAAGGAATTTCTTTCTGAAGAGGAGCTTTTTAAGGAGCTTTATCCAATTTGGGATCCAGTCCCTGTCCCCTGGGGTTGGGGCAGTGCTCACCCCCTGCTCTGGGTCCTTTCCTGGGAAAGTGGCTCCAGAGGCTTGGAATGCCGTCAGCTCCACAGCTCCGTCCCTGCTGAAGGCCACGGATCCTTCCTGGGAAAAAAGGCTGGAATCAGCGATGGGATCACCGCTCCAGGGATCTGCTGGGCCTCCAGCAGGGTCACAGCAATTCCCATTCCATGGAAAATCCACAAAATCCCATCAATCCCAAATCCCACCATCCCATCCATCCATCCCAAATCCCATTCCATGGAGCACAAAATCCCATCAATCCCAAATCCCACCATCCCATCCATCCATCCCAAATCCCATTCCACGGACACAAATTCCATGAGGCACAAATTCCCGTTCCATAGGACACAAACCCTTCAAGGCTGGACAAGCAGGGAATGTTCATCCCAAGGGATTCCCCGGCTGGGATGATCCCATGGGATCCACTCCACATGCAGCTGCACCCATCCCTTTGCTCTGCTCCCAATCCCACGATCCCACCTGTTTCCAGTGCCGGCTCCTCCGCTCCCTCCAGCTTTTCCTGGGCAGGTTTGGCTCCGGGCCGTGCAATTCCAGCTGCTGGAAGTACTCGTAGAGCTTGGTGGTCCATTGGCCCCGCGCCCGGATGTGCAGCCACAGGGTTTCTGTGGGATCAATCCCAAAATCCTGGAATTCTCTGGATTGGGAAGAACTTCAAACCAAACTCATCCCGTGAAACTGGCCTGGCTCGCTCCAAGCCCCATCCCAGCTGGAAAAACATCACTGTGGGCATGGAAAACAGATCCTGGGGGTGGGAAATGGATCCCAGGGATGGAAAATGATCCCAGGGGTGGGAAACGGATCCTGGGTGGGATAACAGATCCTGGGGATGGAATGGAAAACATTCCAGGAAGGGGAAACAGATCCCAGTGGTGGCTCACAGATCCTGGGGATGAAAAACAGATCCCAAGGGTGGGAAACAGGTGGAAAGAAGATCCTGGGGGTGGGAAACGTTCCAGGGAAATTTGCAGGGAACACGAGGAACCTGGCTGCTCCGGAGCACTGCTGATGGAGAAGGGATGCCACTCGTAGGCGGCGATGGCCGGGATGTTCAGGTAGACGTAATCCCCCGGCTGGAAGCGGAAGGATTTTGGCCTCTGGATCACCAGGTGGGTCACCTGCAGGAGAACGGGAGCAGGAAAACTGGGAATGTCCAAAGGATATCTCCCGCTGGTTCCTGTGGAGCTGAAATTCCGGGTTCTGCCTCCCGTTGGGTTTGTTCCCCGTTCCCTGCCCAGTTTGGGTTGCACAAAATCCCAGTTCAGACTGGGCTCAAACTACAGGATTTGGGGAAAAAATTCTGAGTTTCCAGGAGTTTTTGTTCTGCTCTGGTTGTTCCATGAATTTTCATTTAAAAAAAAATAAGGAAAAAGGCTTGGAAATAATTCCTTTGGCCTCCCACTGCCACCTCCAGCTTTTCTGTGTTTGTTTGTTCCTTCATTCCCAGAGTGCCGGGAGGAGGTGGGAGATGGGATAGTGGGATTTGAGATGGATGGATGGATGGATAGGATTTGGGATGTTTGGGATGTGGGGTATTTGAGATTTGGGATTTATTCCCACCTTGGAGGGCAGCAGCTTGGCCTCCAGGATGTGCAGATCCCCCGCCCGGCGCCACGCCCAGCCCAGAACCTTCTCCAGCACAAACAGGGAGCCGGGAATCAGGAACCACTTCCAGAAGTGGGGACCGTGCAGGAGCAGCAGGATCCACACGGGGATGTAGGAGAGGTGGCTCCAGTAGAAAACCTGGGAATGGGACGGGGAATGGGAAGTGCTGGACCCAAATGGAGCTTCCTGGTGGGGCTGCCTGGGTATCCCAGTGGGAAAAGGCAGCCCAAGGCAATCCTGGAATCTCTGGGACTGGGGATAAGGAAAGGACCTTAAACCCATCCAGTTCCAATCCCAACACCTCCCACTATCCCAGGCTGCTCCAGGGACACTCCCAGGGATCCAGAGGCACTCACAGCTTCCCTGGGAATTCCATCCCAATATCCCTATGGTGCTGGGAAACCATTCCCTGGGTCCCGTGGGGAAGAAAATCCCAGGAACCCCGAACTGCGAGTGTGGCGTGCCCAGGGCTCCCGGGCTCCCACAGGGCAGTTCCAGGATGGGCACCCAGGGGTGACTCCCCTTCCCACCACGGCACCCCCGGCATTCCAGCCGGGAATTCCCATGGGATCACCTCGAAGTGGCCGCCGCGCCGCACGCAGGGGCTGGAGCAGGCCAGCATGGCCAGGAGCAGCGCCAGCAGTGCCAGCCCGGTCTGCGGGGCAGTGCCACCAACGCCGCCAGCGCCCGGCCGCGCCCGCCGCGCGTACTCGCCCAGCGCCACCAGCCAGTCCCGCTGTGCCAGGCCTGGGGACACGGGCACAGCTCAGCACCGCCCTGCCACCCCCTGCTGCCCCGCCGGGAATGCCCAGAGCCCGGCCCGGGACTGTCCCGGGCGTGCTGGCACGGGAGGGAGCAGAGGTGGCCCCTGGGGGGACAGAGCCCTGGCACCCGCTGTGGGATGGGGACTGGGGGTACCGGGATGTGGGGTGCCGGGATTTGGGAATACCGGGATTGGGATCTCGCTCAGGACCTCGGCTGTCCGGCGGGAGCCGCTAGAGGGGGATCACAGGTGCCGGCTGCTGTCCGCGCCCTGTCCCCTGTCCGTGCCCTGCCCTGTCTGGCCAATGTCCCCTGCTGTCCCAGTGTCCTTGTCCCTGTCCCTGTCCCCGCCCGTGCACCCCCCGGCACGGCCACCCCTCCTCCAGGGCATCTCCCCTTCCCTGGGACACAGACACCCCTCCCATGGGATCCCGGGCCATGATTCCCCATCCCTGGGCTCCCTGTCCCACTGACCCGCCTGTGCCAGGTGTGCCCCGTGCCCCGTGTCACTGCCCCGCCTGTGCCAGGTGTGCCCCCGCGTGCGCGGTCCCCAGGGCCAGCACCAGGTGTCCCACGCGCTCGTGGCCCCGCACGTGCAGCTCCAGCGGGAACAGCTCCGCCAGCGGCGTGGAGCGCAGCCAGGTCAGAGAGCGCCGCAGCATCAGCGCCTGGGGACAGCGACAGGGGGCAAAGAGGGGACAGGGGTGAGGGCAGGGACAGGGCAAAGAAGGGGCGAGAGAGGGAACAGGGACAGGAGACAGGGACAGAGGTGAGGGCAGGATCAGGGGCGAGGGACGGCGGCAGCGATGGGGACAAGGGACAGGGACGAGCCGTGGGCGAGGGGAGGGCCCAGGGCACCCGGAGATAGCGGGGGGCAAATGGAAATGGGAGGCACTGGGAGATTCCGGGGTAATGGGAAATGCTGGGGGACAATGGGAAATTCCAGAGGGAACGGGACATGTTGGGGGACAATGGGAAATTCCAGAGGGAACGGGACATGTTGGGGGACAATGGGAAATTCCAGAGGGAACGGGAAATGCTGGGGGACATTGGGAAATTCCAGAGGGAACGAGACATGTTGGGGAACCATGGAAAACGCCGGGGACAACAGGAAACTTTGGGCCAGCGTCCCTCCTGGCTACCCCGGGACCCTCCCGGCCTTCCCGGCTCCCTCCCGTCCGTGTCCCCCCGGTGTCCCCGGTGTCGCGGGGCACTCACGGCCAGCAGGGCGCAGTTGAGGTTGAGGCTCTGCCCGCAGCCCCGGGCCAGCGCCAGGGCGGGGCCGCGCTCCCGGTGCCACAGAGCGCCCAGGGCGAGCAGGAGCGCCGTGGTGGCGAGCCAGGCCCCCAGGCAGCACCGCCGGGCCCGCCGGTCCCCGCGGGATTCCCGGGAACAGCAGCACAGCCAGGGCTCAGAGGGACTGGCACTGGGGGGCTTCAGCCAGCTGGCGGCACTGGGAAAATGGGAATTGGGGTTTGGATGGGAATTTGGGGGTGTTTGGATGGGGAACAGGGAGCCGGAGAAGTACCCAGCCCGGGGTGATAGCCAATCCTACAGCCAGAGTGGCAGCATCCCTCCATCCATCCCAAATTCCAAACCCTGCCCCATCCCAAACTATCCCTGATCCAAACCCTGCCCCATCCCAAACCCATCCCAACCTATCCCTGATCCAATCCCAAACCTCTCCAGCTGCTCCCGACCCCACTGTGGGCTCCCCATGGAATCCTTTCCCAGAAATCCCAGAGTTCCCCTCCCCACCTGATGCTCAGGTTCTCCAGGAGTTCCGGAAACGCTTCCAGCTGCTCCTGGAGCTCCGGGAAGGTGATGGAGCCGCTGTGATCCCGGTCGAGGGCCTGGAGCAGGGCCTGGCTCAGGGCCCCGAGCCGCTCCTCGGGAAGGGCCAGGGAGCTCTCCCGGAGACACCCCCGGAGCACCACCCGCAGCTCCTCGGCGTCGATGGAGCCGCTCCCTGGAAACCGGGAGAATCCCGATATCCCACAGCCCTACAGAGTCACCTCCATCCTGCTATTCCACAGCTCCATGGAGTCACCTCCATCCTGAAATTCCACAGCCCCATGGAGTCACCTCCATCCCGATATCCCACAGCCCCATGGGGTCACCTCCATCCCGATATTCCATGGAGTCACCTCCATCCCAATATCCCACAGCCCCATGGGGTCACCTCCATCCCAATTTTCCAGTCCTAATCCAGGAAGTTTCCTTGCAGGGAGGAAAAACCTGGTTGGGTCAGGATCTGCTCCCTGGAGAATCAGATTGATGCCAATATTCCACACTCCTACGGAGTCACCTCCATCCCAATATTCCACAGTCCTACAGATTTTCCAGTGCAAAATCCTGGCTGGGTCAGGATCTGCTCCCAGGAACAAGCGATGGGATAATGGGAATGGCATCCAGGGGAGGCTGAGGTTGGATATTTGGGAATATTCCTTCATGGAAAGGGAAGCATTGGAAGGGGGTTGGGGGTGGGAACAGTTGGATCCGATCTCCGAGGGCTTTTCCAACCCAAACAATCCCACAATTTCAGGAAAGTGGGACGGGGAGTTGGGATTGGAGCTGAGCAGATCCCGCTCTCCCCGGCTGATGGAAAATCCTGGGAAATCCTCAGGTGTGACCAATGGAATCATTGTCTTCCTCCTGGAATTTTCCCATTTCCACATGGAACGAGGGCAGCAGCCTCATCCCAGCCAAAGCCGGATGCTCAGAGAAGACCAAATCCCAAATTTATCCCAAAAAACCCCAACGAATGCCATTTTTCTCCTCTCACCGTCCACATCGTACACCTGGAAGAGGAAGCGGAGCTTTTCCGTGGAATTCCCGTGGAGCAGCCGGCGCAGGGATCCCAGCAGCTCCTCCCGGCTCAGGGAGCCGCTCCCGTCGGAATCGAAGAGCGCGAAAAACCTCTCAGCAAAGAAGGACTGCGGGAAAAGCGGGAATGTTCCCGTGGAGCAGGGAATGGGGAATGTTCCAATGGATCAGAGGATGTTCCCATGGAGCAGGGAATTCCCACTGATCTCTCCCCACTTCCCACAGATCCCATTCCCTCTTCCCACGGATCCCTGACCTCCTTGACCTGCAGGGCGGATTTGAACTCTTCCAGGCTGATTTCCTTCTCCTTCCCAGCGACATTCCCGAATTTTTTGCTCGCCCAGCGCAGCCACTCCGCGTCCGCCGCCGTTCCCATGGTTCTGGAGAGATCCCTAAATCCCAACAATCCCTTTTTTGGCATCTCCTCCCAGCCTCGTTCCAGAGAGCTCCCAGCATGGAGCATCCCAAAGTTGGATCCTGCAGGGATCAGCTGCGTTCCATGGAATCCCAAATTTCCATGGAGCTACTGAGCCCTGGGATAATCACAGGGCCCATGGGAGCATCCCTGGGGGTTCCATTTTCCCAGAAAACCTGAGCCCCGATCATCTCCCATTCCTTCCTTCCTTCCCCATTCCTTCCTTCCCCAGCCCTCCAAAATTCCTCCAATCCCCCACGCTCCATGAAATCCATCAGCACTTCCCAGCATCCCAGATTTCCCCAGGATCCAAAGGAAAATCCAGCTTCCAGGAGCCTTTTCCCATCTCCGCTCTCCTCTTCACCTCCAACAGATCTGGGGAGACTCCAAAGGGAAATCCCAGAAAAGCTCGCAGTGTTCCCGAGGAGAGGGATGGATCCGGCTGGGATAAATCCCAAATCCCAAATCCCTGCTCCCGCCTCATTCCCATTATCCCTCCCTTCCCAAATCCCGCCCAGCTCCGTGGCCCATCCCAATCCTGCTTTTTCCAGCTGTTGTTTATCTCTTTGCCAATCCCTGCACTGGACATTCCCTGTCCCATCCATCCCTCGGGAATTGTGCTCCTGCCAGATCCATCTGGAGCCGTCATTCACAGGATGCAGTCCCGAATTCCGGCCCGTCAGGAACACACCGGGAATGTCTCCTCCAGCCTCCATCCTTTGATTCCCTCCGGAATGAATCCGCCTGGGACGAGGTTGCCATGGGAATGTCAGGAGCAGATCCAGGTACAAACATTCCCCATTCCCACATTCCAGAGGCATCCGAGCCCGTGGGTCCCACCTGGAATAACCTCCAGGAGCTGCTGGAGCACGGAACTGATCCCAGAAAATTCCAAACACCCCCAGGATCTCAGGATCAACTGGATTAAATCCAGCCCTATCCAGATTTTTCCCATCCCCAATCCAGCCTTTTCCCAGGATCTCCGTGCCTTTATCCCGGCATTTCTGGGATCCCAAAGGTTTTTCCCGGGATAGAGCTGTTCCCCCCTTTTCCCGCTGCTTTTCCAGCTCTTCGTGCCATATCCAGGTGCATCCATAGGGAAAAACCTGGGAATTCTCCTGCTCCACGTGGGATTTGGGGCTCCAAGGGGGCTTTTCCCAGCTCCAAGGAACGGGAATTCCAGGTGGGAATGTTGGGAATGGGGGCCAGCAGCAATGGGAGCTCCATTCCTAATTTTCCCTCTAATTTCATGGGATTTGCTCATTCTGAGGAATTAAATCCCTGTTTTTCCCACATTTTCCCTGGATTCCCTGATTCTCCAAGGAATTTAATCCCTTTCATTCCTGTTTTTTTTTCCAGGAACCACACTCCATTCCCAAGTTTTCCTTGGATTCCAAAGGATTTGCTCATCCTGAGGAATTCAATCGGTTTTTCACAGGAAACCTTCCCCAATTCCCAACTTTTCCCTGGATTCCACTTCAAATTTGTTCTATTTTTCCATGTTTTCCACCCATTCTCCCTAAATTCTGAAGGATTATCCCAGAATTCCTTGGACTTTTAACCCTGATTTTTTGGGGCATTTTACCAAACTCTCCCATTAATCCAGGCCAATAAAACAGGAAAGTCTTGGAATATTCCATTAGAAAAATCAGGAACGTTGCCATTATCCCATACATTTTTCCATTAAAAAGAAAATAAATTTAATATTTTAAAAATGGGAGTAACATTTTCCAACTAATTTTAGGGAATTCTGGAGCCGTCCCAGAATTTTCTTCCTCATTTTTTACCTTCCAATCAGCTTTTCAGCATTTTTTTTTCAGATTTTCCCACTTTTTTTCCCTGGAATGCTGCAAAAATTCTGATTTTAAGGGGTTAAACCACAAATTGGAAATTCTTGTGGAATCCCAAGGGTGTTTTCCATGGAATTCCTGGATCCCAGGGATTTGTTGTATCCCAAGGTTCCCCAGCTGGGAATGTTGAGGGTGGGAATTTGGGGAATTCAGGGAATTTTTCCATTCCCAGCTGTGCAGAGCTGGGAGCCGTTCCTAAGAAAAAGAAGGAATTCTTTGTGTGGGAAAACAAAGGGACATTCAAGGGATGAACAAACAATTCCCAGGGATTTTCCATGGGAATTCACCCCAGGAATGCAGGGCAGGAACGGGAGGATTCCTCTGGAATTTGGGAGGGAATCCTGGGAAAAGAAAGGGAAAAACTGTAATTTCCTGTGGGGAAAAAATCCCACAAATTTCATTAAAAATTCCTGCTAAAAACTAATCCCAAAAATTCAAAATTCCTGGGAAAATAAACAAGGAAAAATCCCAGAAATTCCTGGTAAAAATAAATCCCATCAATTCAAAGTTCCTGTTAAAATGGCCAAGGAAAAAACCTCAAATTCCTGCAAAAAAAAAACCCAATCCCACACATTCAAAATTCCTCTTAAACAAGGAAAAAAAACCCAAACTGAAAATTCCTGGTAAAAATCAAGAAGGAAAAATTCCATAAATTCAGAATTCCTGGTAAAAATGGACAGGACAAACTCCACTGAAAATTCCCCTTAAAAACATATCCAAGTAATTTCAAAGTTCGTGGTAAAATAAACAAGAAAAAATCCCAGGAATTCCATTAAAAATTCCTGGTAAAAACAAATCCCACAAACTCAAAATTCCTCTTAAAAATAACCGGGAAAAATCACACAAATTCCTGTTAAAAACAAGGAAAAAACCTCAAATTCCTGCTAAAACCCAATCCCATAAATTCCAAATTCCTGATAAAAACAAACAAGGAAAAAAAATCCCAACAATTCCCATTAAAAACCAACCCCAGAAATTGAAAATTCCTATAAAAACAAAGCAGGAAAAAACCCACCAGGAATGAAAAAAAATCACAGAAGGAAAGTAAAATATGGAAAAATAACCCTTCAGATTTATTCCCAATATAACAATCCCCAATTTTTTTAAAATTCCCAAACACTTGGAACACAAACAATGAGAGAAGCAGCTTTAAACATGGAATGTTGGCTTGGAACTGGGAATAAATTCCCTCAATAACGAAAGAAAAAGGAATTTTCTGCACCTTCAAACAATCAAAATCCACATTTTTCTTTGGAAAAAAAAAAAACAAAGGAAAAAGCAGCTCTGGACTCCCAGAAATTCCTTTGAAATCCCAGCCTGTCCCAGCAATCTTTTTTTTCCAGGAGAAAAGTCCTTTTCCAGAGGTTTTCAGCAGCACCAGGAGCAGAAATTCCATGAAAAGTTCCCAAAGATTCAGCCCAGGAGCCACCTCTGGACACACCTGGAAAGGAGAAGTTTAAACAGAGCTCAAATCAAATTCTACCTCATTCCCAAATCCCAAACATTTGGAAAAGTTTGGAATATTCATTCCAATCAAGGATTTCTCAGCCAATCCCAAACTTCCATCCTAAACCCCTTAAACATTCCAAAAAAAGGAACATTTTGCAGTTTTCTTTTGCTGAAATTGGGATTTTTACCTGGAGTTGGATCCAGCTTTTCCCGTCCCCTTCCCAACATAATTCCTGCTGATTTTATCCATATTCCTGGAACTTCTCTGTGCTCACAGCTGAGACTTCATCTCCATCCTGAACTGTAAAATACATTAATAAAATCAAGTTTCCCAAGGATTTTCAGCATTCCCTTGATGCTTTCCAACACCTCTTTGGGATTTTCCAGCCCTGTGTTTTCCAGGAAAAGCAGGAAGGGATAAACAGGAATTTTAGAAGGAATCAAAGCACTTTTTACCTGAGTTCTGCTCCAGCTGATGGGAACTGTTTGGAAATCCCAAATCCTTGGAAAAGAGCAGCTCTGGGCTTGGATCCTCATCCCTCAGCACCTGGAAAAGGATCCGGGAGCAGGGAATTGTTTGGGATGGGAAGGAGTGTCAAGTTCATCCCATTCCACGGGCTGGGATCATTCCCACTATCTCAGGCTGCTCCAAGCCCACGCTGGACATCCCAGGGATGGAGCCCTGGGAATTCCAGACCCACGAGGAATTCCTTCCCAATATCCCACCCCCATCTCCCCTTTCCCAGTTTGGAGCCATTCCCTGTGTCCTGTTCCTTATCCCACTCCCTTCTCCAGGAGCTCCTTTAGGCCCTGGAAAAGGCTCTGAGGATTCCTGGATTCTTCCCTTCTCCAGCATTCTCAGCCTCATTCTGCTGTTCCTGGAGTACCCAGTTTTCCTTCAAAATTCCTGGGATTTGGCTTGGAAAGTACCTCCAACCCATCCAGTTCCAACCCCAACGCCTTCCCCCATCCCAGGCTGCCCCAACCTGCCTTGGGACATTCCAGGGATGGAGCAGCCACAGCTCCTCTGGATACTCCATCCCAGACAGGAATTCATTCCCAGTATCCCAGCTCACTCTGCTCTCGTCTAGCCTGAATCCATGCCCCTTATCCTGGCACTCCAAGGGAAAAAAATCCCTTCCCATTTTTCCTGGGAACTGAAGGATTCCCGTCCTTGGCCCTGCTCCACCTCAGCACAGCCGGGCCCCGCTGTCCCTCAGGGACCTTCCCGGGGGATCCTCCCGCCCTTCCCTTCCCGGGGGTCCCGACCCTCCCCCGTTCCCCTGGGAGCCGCTCCCAGCCCGCCCAGGCAGTCCCCGCCGCAGGGACCCCTGTGAGGGCGGCCCGGCCGCTCCCCGTCCTCTCAGCGCCTCACCGGGGCCCTTCGCGGTACCCCGGTCACGGGCAGCGCCTCCCGTTCCCCTCCGGAGCCGCTCCCAGCCCGCCGAGGCGGCCGCGGCCGCGGGGACCCCTGTGAGGGCGGCCCGGCCGCTCCCGCTGCCCTCAGCGCCGCCGCCCCTCCCTCGCTCCGCCCGCCGCTCGCGCTCCGCCCGCCCCCCGCCGCCGGGGCCCGCGCCATTGCCCGCGCCATTCCCGTGCCTCGCTCCGCACCTTTCCCTCCCTCCTGGCTGCGCGCCCCTGGCCGGGCGGCTCCGGTTTGGCCGCCGCTCCCCGCCCCGGCACCTCCCCCAGGCTCGGGCGAGGCGCAGGGCGCAGCGCGCACCGTGCCCGGCGCGGCGAAGCCGCGGCCGCTCCGTCCCCATCAGGCGGCAGCGCGGAATGAGCCTGGGCTCGGCGCCGGGCTGTCCCCCTGCCCGGCACAGCCGCTCCCCCATTGGCTTCCGCCGCGCCTCGCGCTGCTGATTGGCCGAGACGCGGCAGCGGCGCGCTCCGATTGGCCGATCGCGCCGTCAATCCCGGCGGAGCCCCCGGAGCGCCCGCCCCCGCGGTTATCAGGTTAGTGCGCGCCGCGGTGCTGCGCTCGGGCTTCCGAGCGGCGCTGGGCGAGCCCGAGTCCCTCCGCGCCCCGCGATCGGGGGGCTCTGCACGGGGTCACTGCGCCAGCCGAGCCGCGCACCCTCCGCGCCTCCCGCCAGCCACGGACATGGACATGAAGAAAAGGATCCACTTAGAGCTGCGGAACAGGACGCCCTCAGATGTAAGCAATGCAATGCCAAAAAAAAAAAAAAAAAAAAAAAAATTAATGCTAATAACGCTAATGATGAGAATAATAAAAAGGCATCCCACGGTTAATTTTTTTTTTTTTTTTTTTTTTTTGGCGGGGTGGAGCGTGCCAGGTGTTGGCGGGGCCGCTGCTGCCCTTGAGGTGCCTACCTGTGTGTGTGGGGGGCTGTGCCCCCCGCTTTGGGGGGCGCGGGGCGCTCCGGGGACGGTCGGGGGCTCCCCGGGGCTGCTCCTGCCCGTGCCGGGCTGCGATGCCTCGGAGAGGGGCTGGCCGTGCATTAAATAAAAAATAAGTTGCTCGCTGCTCTCTCTCTCGGCGTGTTTAGTTGGCAAATATTTGTGCAGGGTGCTGGGCTAGGGAGAGGCAGGCAGGGACTGCGAGTGAGTTGCGAATGGTTTAGTTTAAAGTGCGTCTTCATTTCTTTGCAGTGATCAGGCAAGAGAGACTGGGGAGCCATATTTGTAACTTTGTAGTCCTCATGAACGCGCCCTTTCTCTCTCTCTCTCTCTCTCCCTCTCTCCAGATGCTGAGAAGATAAAAGGAAAGAATTTTGAAACCGACGCTTAGCGTTGGTTGGGTTTGGTTTGGGCTTTTTTTTTTTTTTTTTTTTCCCCCCTGTTGTTGGTTTTTTTTTAATTTTTATTTTGCGAGCAATGGGGCATCGCCGCCGGCAGCGCGAGCGTTGAATAATAATCCTAATAATCATAAGAATAATAAAAAATAATATTGGAAGAAATGAACGCACTCTCCACCCCCTCCATCCCCACACACGCACAAAAAGGCTGGATGTGTGTGCGTGTTTTTCCTTCTTCCCCCTTTTCCCCCCCTTCCTTCCCCCGGGGCCGGACTTCAGGTTGTTGTTCCGCGTCTGGCGGAATAAACGGGGGACGGCGAAAAACTTTGGCAGGACAAAAAAAAAAAACCAACAAAAACCCAACCAAAAAAAAAACAAAACCCCAACAAACCCCCAAAACAAGCAAGAAAATAACGGGGGGAGGGGGGAGGAAAGGAGCGAAAAATAGGAAAACCACCCCAAAAAGAGTGGGCGGGAGGTGGCCGGGGGCAGGCGGGGCGCGAACCCGCGGCGGGGAAGCCCCTTCCCCTCATCCCCCCCGCCCCGCCGGGCCCTCGGCGCTGCCCGGGGAGGCTCCACCGAGCCCCGGCCCCGCCGCGTCCCGCGAGCCGCCGGAGGCTGCGGGAAGGGGAGAGCGGGGGGCGAACGTACCTCAGCGGGCAGCGCCCGGGGCAGCGCGGCGGGACGCGGCGGCCGAACCGAGCGCGGTGTGCTCCGGGGAGGGAGGGGGGGGACGGGGGACGACAAAGGCGGGCGCGGGGCGGCGGAAGCTGCGCTTTAAAGTTTAAAAACTCCTGGGCGAGCAGGAGGAGGAAGAGGAGGAGGACGGCGAGAGGAGCGGGGGGGGTGGGGGACGACTCAACGGCAAACCCCGCGGTACAACCGCCATGGCTGGGGGGCTCCGTGAGGCGACCGCAGCGCAACTAGGACGCGGCGCCATGTTCTGTGCTGCCCCCCCGCCTTCCCCTCACGGCCGCCGCCTCCTCCTCCTCCTCCTCCTCCCGCCGCCGCCGCTGCCTCGGCCGCGGGCGGCCCCGCGGGGCCGTGAGGGAGCCCCGCTGGCGCCGGAGCTGAGGCGCTGCGGAGGCTGCGGCGGGGCCCTCCCGACATGACGGGCAGCGCTGCCATTTTGTCGCCGGCCGCGGGGCGGGAGGAGATTCGTGAGGGCCGCGTTGGGGTAAACCCCCCCCCCCCCGAAAAAAAAAAAAAAAAGCTTTAAAAAAATTAGGTTTTATTGACTATGTGGGACACCGGGAGGTCCGAACGGGGCCGGGGGAGCACCGGGAGGAGCCCCGCGGTTCCCCCGGGTGAGCAGCGCGGAGCGGGGAATCCGCCTCCTTCCTGGGCAGGGCCCTGTGGGGAGGCAGCATTGGGCTTGCGAAGTGTTTTGCTCCTTTTCATCCTGTTTTTTCTTATTTTCCCCCCGCTTTTTTTTTTTTTCATTATTTTTTTTTTCCTATTTTTAAAGTAGTTTTCTATTTTTGCTCATTTTTGCCCCCATTTCGCCTCACCACCCTCATCGCTGGAAGTTTCTTCCCCATTTTAAAGGATGTTTAGAACCAGCCTCCAAAGGGATAAACTCAATTTTCCCCTCTTTTTCCATGCTTGCATTTTGTGCTGTTTCCGCTCGCTTTCGTCTCTCGCCAGAAAAAGTTGGGAAAACTCGGAGCTGGAGGGAGTTCCCTGCTCCTCAGGGCTGGGAATGGGCAGCAGGGAGCTGGAAAATCGGGATCATTTCACCTTTCACCGCTTGGTTTTCCTTGGAGTTTTCAGGGAATTTGGTGCCTTGATCCCCCCAGAGTGTTCTAAATCCCAGTTTTCCTGTTTTTTTTAGGCAGAGAGCATTCCAGCTGGGAATGTTGTTGTGTTCTTAGCTGTGTGCACGTGTTTTTTAGGGAATGAAGTTAATGGGTTGAATTCTGTTCCTTTAAAATATTAAAGGAAAATCCTGCTAAGTCCACCCTCTGGAATTGGGATTTGGCAGGAATATTGATGGCCAAGTCGTTTATTCCTGGATTTTAGGAAGTTTGGGATAGGCAGGATGAGTTTGGGAGTTGTTTCCTTTAATTTTGAGTGTTTGTCCTCATTATTTCCCAATTTTACGTGGATTATCGAGAAATCCTGGGAAAATCCCCCTGAGTTTTGGGAATCTCCTTGAATTCTGTGCTGCTTTCTGATTTAAATTGTCCTGAAATCAGAATGAAATCTTTGGATGTGGATGGGGTTTTGTGCTTTTTCCTGAGCTTCTTTGGGATGTTTTCCACCTGGTTCTCCTATTTTTCCATGGAATTCTGGGCTTTTCCATTGGATAATCCCAGAAAGTCACATCCTGATTAATAAAACATCCTAAAAACATCCTCAGGTGGATTCTGTGGAGAAATTCCTTCCTCAATCTCATTTCTGTTGTTTCACTTTTTAATTTTCCCTTTATTTTTTATATTAATTCAGTGTCAGGAAAAAAGTGGATTTTACTGCTGGAAAATTGGGAATTTTTGGGTGTTCAGGCAGTTTTTTCCACAGGTATTCCCACTTTTTATCCCGTTAAATTTACAAATCACAGCAAAATTGTGATTTTATTTCTCTTATTAATATAATTTTAGTTATAATTAATTAATTGCTCTTAATTTCCTTCAGGAAGTGTTCTCCTGGGCAGATTTTGGCACTTTTGTGCTCATTTCCATCGGAAAATCCCAGGGGAAATCCAAGTATTGGGAAGCAGGGGTGGCTGGGGGGTTAAAATTAGCCTGAAATTTTGATTTAATTTGGGAAAAAATTCCTTGGTCAGCCCCAGATTCCATCAGAATATTTGGCATTTCCCAAGAAAAGGGAATTCTCAGGAGGCAAAAAGCAAATCCAACAGAATACCAGGGGAAAAAATGGGAAAAACAACTGAGAGAAGAAAGCTTTTTTTAAAATATATTTTTAATTTTTAAGGGAATTTTCCCACAGATTTTCCCACTGTTTTCCTCTGGAATTAAAATTTCCAAAGGGAAAAAAAAAAAAAAAAAAGAGCCAGGAATGAGAATATTGGGAATTTAAAAGCCAGGATTGGGAGGAATAAAAGTCAAAGTTTGATACCTGAGGGAATCCCTGTGGATTGGAGGGAGGGAGAAACTTTGGCTTTTTTCCTGGGAAAAAAAGGGAGGATTAGCAAAGAACCTTCCTAAAATTCCTTCCTAATGCCAGGGGAGGCTCAGGTGGGACATCAGCAGGAATATTTTCATGGAAAAGATGGATAAACATTGGAAAGCCCTTTTGGAATTCGATCCCTGGAAGTGTCCAAGGAATTCCTGGATGTGACACTCGGAGCTCTGGGATCAGGCTCAGCTTGGACTCAGTCCTGGATGTCTTTTCCAACCTCAGGGATCCCGGGATGCTGGGAGTTGAGATTCTCGGTGGGGTTTTCCAAGGAATTTGCAGCAGAGCAGGAATTCCAATGGGAATTTTGGCAAAGTTAGGGATGAGTTTGAAGTCCAGTTGGAACTTCCTGGGATGGGAATTTGGTGTTCCTTGAAAGGTTGGATTGATGGCTGTGTTCCATGGATTCTTCCAAGTCTTTTCCAAGGATTCCCTGATTGTGGGTTGGAATTCCAGCTGGATGAGCTGGTGTGAAAGAGGCGGGAATGAAGCATGTTCCCAAGGATCCTGGCTTTCCTCAGGAATCCTGGATTCCTCAGATCCACCTGGGGACTGCTGAAGGGACCAGGATTTCTTGGCTAGGGGGAATTCCCATAAACTGGAGCTTGGAAAAATTCCTGGGAAGCCCCGGCAGCCGCGGTGCCGCTTCCATCCGTAGAAGTGCCGGTGGAATTCTGCTCCCGATCCCAGTATCCGTGTTAATGCCATCCAGTCCCTTCCCTGCCTCTGCTGCGGGATTCTCTAGGCTGGATGATTCCTGGGATTTCCATGGAATTGGGCTGATGGATTTCCCAGGAATTGGGTCATGTTCCATGGCTGTTTTCCAGCACTGTCTTTCCCTGCCCCGGGAGTTTTGGGATTCTCTTCCCAGCACATTCCCAGCCAGGAGATGCTCCAGGTTGGAAATCAGTGAATCCCATCTTGGATATTCCCAATGGGAGTTTGGTATTCCCAGGAAAGTTTTAATCTGGGAAAGTGGTGGGATTGGATTGGTGGCTGGATTGCATGGCTAAGTGGTGTTTTCCAAGGATTCTCTGATTCCAGGTTGGAATTCCCGTTGGGATGAGCTGGTGTGAAAGAGGCGGGAGTGGAGCATTCCCAAGGATCCTGGCTTTCCTCAGGAATCAGTTTATCCCATCTGGGATATTCCTAAAAAAGCCCTGCAGGCCTGTATCCATATCCCAAATCCTGTGGGGTTTGGGGAAGGAATTCTGTTTGTCTTGGGGCAGGAAAAGGGTGAAAAACCTTGGGAATTCTCCCTTCTCTGTGGAATGGGATCCTGCTCCAGGTCAGCTCCTCATTCCTGAGCAGCAGCAGCAGCTGAGGTTCCCCCTGGAATGGGAATCCCATGGAATGGGAATCCCCGGTGGCCACGGGCCATGGCACCTGCTGCCCTCCCTGCCCTGGGCAGAATTCCAAGGGCTCTGGAAAACCTGGAAGAGCTCCGGAGCAGTGGCCAAGCGGACACAGAGCAGCTGCTGGGAGATATTCTGTGGAATTCTTCCCTGTTTCCCACTGGGAATGGGACCGCGCTGAGCTGCCGTGGGGTTGGATCATGGAGAGCTTGGAATTGCAGCTGGAATTCAATTAATTAATTATTTTAATTGTGTTCTTGATCTTGGGGGTTTTGGGATGATCTTGGAGCAGGGTTTGGCTCATTGGAGCCTTCGGAGCAGCTCCGGTAATCCCGGGATTGAGTAGGAAGCTCATCCAAGCTTTTGTTGGTCTGGTTGCGTTCCAGGTGGGATTGGAATGGGAAATCTAGAGAATTTCTCGCCTCCGGTTGGAATTTTGGGGGAGACAAATCCTTGGAAAAGTTCCCTGTTAGAGATGCTGTGGAAAGCGACGGCCTCTCCCAAGGCTTCTCCTTGAAATTCCGAGATTTTATGGAGAGGGAATGTGCCATGGAAGGCAGAGACGCCTGCGGGGCGTTGGGAAAAATCCCACAAATCCAGTTCCTCCTCCTTTCCTTGGGGAATCCTCCTGGATTTCCTTGGGGATTCTTAGGGCATGGAGCCATCCTGGAATTTTGTTTGGAGTGCTGTTGTTTCCAGGGATTCAGGGAGGTAACACCGACACGATGTTGCTCTTGGGAAGGGTTGGGAATGTGCTCTGCTCTTCCCAGACTGACTCTGAACTCATCCAGGCTTTCCAAATGTGGCCTCTTGGATTCCAGGAGCTTTCTCCATGGATTTGTTGGATACGTGCCTTTGCCCAGTGCTGGAAACAGGGAAGGAGGGAATGTGGCATTTGTGCACCAAACTTCCTGAAAAGCGGGGAGGAAACAACCATCCGTAAAAAATTCCATTGAGAGGTGGGAATGGGATGGTTTTTAAAGTCATTCCAACCCAAGACATTCCCAGATTCCAAAACAATACAAATTAAAAGGGAAAAAAGGCAGTTGGGTCATCAGCCTTCATGCTAAGGGATTTTCCTTTGTATCCAAGACCATTTCCAGCTCTTCCTTGAATCCCCGCTCTACACCTGAGGGAATTGTTGTCTAATTCCCTGGTTTTCTGTGCAATTCCCTGGTTTCCATGCTGAGGGAGGATGGAGGGATGGATATCCCACTCCTGGATCAGGGCTGGAGCTGTTTGTCCCTCAGTGGGAGCTCTGGGCTCCTTCCCTTCCCTCCATTCCCGCTCCCCTCGGCTCCCGAAATTCCTGTGAGGAATTCCCAAATTCCTCTGAGGCAAAACCCACCTGGGGCTTCCTGGTGAGGATCCCAAGCCCTCCTGGCTCCGTGTCTGGAGGTGCTGGGATGAGATAATGGAGCAGGGACACAGATAAGGAGGATTCGCCTCCATTGCTCTTTTCCCGCTTTTTTTTTTTGGTTGGAACTCTGTGTGTGTGTGGAGAACATGAGGGGAAAAAACTGTTTATCCCAAGTGGATCTTCTGGAGAATCCTGATAATTAAACACCATTAAGGGATGAGATACATGAATTTTCCGCCCAAATTTCGACCCAATGAGTAATTTGGGAATTTGGGGGGGCTTTTTCCCTCACATGAGGGGAAAATCCTCTTTATTTATCCCCAAATGGATCCTCTGGAGAATCCTCATAATTAAACACTGTTGAGGGAAAAAAATCCACTTATTTTCTATTATTTTTGGGGGGTTTTCTATCTAAATTTCAACCCAATGAGTGATTTGGGAGTTTATTTTGGGAATTGTGGGATTTTTTTACCCTCAGTTTGTGGGATCAGGAGCACTACCTCCATCTTGCCTTTCTTCTCGACACAGCCCCAAACTCCTGCATTTCTCTGCTGAAAACCTCCTGATTCTTGCGAATTCCCTGAAATTCCTTCTACTTTTCCATGATTTCTTCCCTTTGCAGGTGAAAGAGCTCGTTCTGGACAACTGCAGGTCGTACGAAGGGAAAATCGAGGGCCTCACGGATGAGTTTGAGGAGCTGGAATTCCTCAGCACAATCAACGTCGGCTTAACCTCAGTTGCAAACTTACCAAAGTTAAACAAACTTAAGAAGGTAAATCCCACCTCCCCGAGGCAAATCCCTCCTTTTCCCCTTCTCCACGTGTGGGAAAAGTGGCTGGAAATGGGATGAAATGGGATTTTTGAGGATGTTTTTGGGCCTTTGCAGCTCGAGCTGAGCGACAACAGAATCTCAGGAGGCCTGGAAGTGTTGGCAGAGAAGTGTCCGAACCTCACGCACCTAAACCTAAGCGGCAACAAAATTAAAGATCTCGGGACAATAGAACCTCTGGTGAGTCGGGATTGCTCCTGGGAATGGGATTCATACTGTTCCAAACCCTTGGAATTCCTTCCTCTATCCCAGCTTGCTCCAAGGCCGGCCTTGGGCGCTTCCAGGGAATGTCGCTTCTGGAATCTGTGCCAGGGTCTTTCCCCCCTCATTCCTTCCCAAAATACCAGTTATTCCTGCCCCCTGCATCCCAAGTCCTGGGGAGTTGGTTTTGCTCCAAGGAATAGGATTAATCCCATTCTAAACCCTTGGAATTCCTTCCTGTATCCCAGGTTGCTCCAAGCCCGGCCTTGGGCGCTTCCAGGAAATGTCGCTCCTGGAATCTGTGCCAGATCCTCCCCTCTCATTTCTTCCCAAAATCCCAGAGAATCCCGGGATCCAGGCCGCATCCCAAGTCCCTGTCCCTGTTCCCGGTGAGCCGCTGCTTCCCTCTAGTGGCTGCCGGGCTGGGCTCCCCCATTCCCGGCGGGAATCGCCGCAGCTTCCCAGGATTCCGCAGGCTCTGGATCCATCTCCAGGCACTACAGTTCCCATGAAAATCCTGGCAGGAGCAGCTCCTTCCTGGATCTCCTTTCCTGCAGCACAGGGAAAAGGCAGAGCTGGTAAACTCATGGAAAAACCTGGAAGTGCTCCCAGCTCTCCCAGTTTTCCCATTTCCAGGCCTTTTTCCCAAGTGCTTTCCACATAAAGGGAAGGGAGATGTTCCTTTAGAGTTGGTGTTTCTTATCCATGAATAAGCCTTGATACAAATACTCAATTCCTTTGGATTTTATTTTTAGGATTTCCAAATTTGTGAGCAGTGCAAACTTATTCCCAAAGAAAAATTCCACAAAACCGCCAGGAATTAAATTCCTATTTCATTTCCATGTGTTTTTTAAATTTTCTGTAGTCTAAGGAAAAATAATTCCATCTTTTAAACCTCTCTTATCAAAGTTCTCGTGTCCAGATGCTCCATTCCTGCTTCCATCTGCAAGAATTCATTTGGGATAATTCCCTGGACATCAGCTATTCCTGGATCTGGCTCCTTTGGGATGCTTCCCTGGATATCAATTATTCCTTTGGATTTGGGAGCTGCAGGACTCCAGGGAGAGCCTTTCCCATCCCAGATGAAATTGGGATTTTCCAAGTGGTTTTTCCTGGATTAGGGGCGGAAATTCCAGAGGGAGCTGATTGGGAAAGAGGGGAGGAATTGGTTTATTCCAAGGTCAGGCAATTTGGGAATTTGGGGTATTTTTTACAAAGATTCCCATTTCTTTTTTCCATGCCTGCCATCTCCAGGGAGCCCAAAACACCCCCAGGAATCCCTTGGGCACGTTCCCCGTGGGGTCCGTGCCTTTGGAGGGAATTCCTGCGCCAGCAAACCTTCCGAATTGCTTTGTTTTCCCAGAAAAAATTGGAAAACCTGAAGAGCTTAGACCTGTTCAACTGCGAGGTGACCAACTTGAACGACTACAGAGAAAACGTGTTCAAGCTGCTGCCGCAGCTGACGTACCTGGACGGCTACGACCGGGACGACAAGGAGGCGCCGGACTCGGACGCCGAGGGATACGTGGAGGGGCTGGACGACGAGGAGGAGGATGAGGATGGTACGGGAATGGGAACCGGCACCGGGAGGGATGGGCGATGAGGGAATGAGGGGAGGGATAGAGAGTGAGGGGAGGAGTGAGGAGTGAGGGAATGAGGGGAGGGATAGGGAATGAGGGGAGGAATGAGGAGAAGGAGTGAGGGAATGAGGAGGAGTGAGGGAATGAGGGGAGGGAAGAAGGGAAGGAGCGAGGGAATGAGGGGAGGGATAGTGAATGAGGGGAGGAATGAGAAGGAGTGAGGGAATGAGGGAGGAGTGAGGAGGAGTGAGGGAATGAGGAGAAAGAGTGAGGGAATGAGGGGAGGGAAGAAGGGAAGGAATGAGGGGAGGGAAGAAGGGAAGGAGTGAGGGAATGAGGGGAAGGACCTGAAGGAATGAGGGAAATGACCTCATTGTCCTGAAGGAATGGTGGGAGAAGGAGCTGTGTGTCCTCAGGGAATGAGGGGAAGGAATGGCGGAAAGGATCTCTATGCCCTGAAGCAATGAGGGAATGAGAGGAAGGACCTTGGTGTCCCAAAAAGAAATGGTGGGAGAAGGAGCTGGGTGTCCTCAGGGAATGAGGGGAAGAACCTCGGTGTCCCAGAAAATGAGGGAAAGGACCTGAGTGTCCTGAGGGAATGAGAGGAAGGAATCAGGGAAAGGAACTGCATGTCCCAAAGGAATGAGGGGAAGGAATGAGGAAATGAGGGGAAGGACCTGAAGGAATGAGGGGAAGGAGCTGGGTGTCCTGAGGGAATGGCGGGAAGGAGCCGGGCAGGGCCTGAAGCAGCAACTTCCTCAGCTTTATCCCTAGTGAAAGACCGGGACGACAAGGAAGCGCCGGATTCCGACGCCGAGGGATACGTGGAGGGGCTGGATGACGAGGAGGAGGATGAGGACGGTACGTGGGATGTGCTCCATGGGATCCTGCATCCCGAAGGAATGAGGGGAGGAGGTGGCGGGGCCTGGAAAATCCCATTCCTCCATCTGGGAATGGAGGGGTGGGATCAGGAAAGAACCACGGGAAGGGACTGAAGGAATTACGGGAGCAGGGATGAGCACGGATAAGAAGGACTGTCCTGGAACTGTGGAAATCCTCATGGGAAAGGGTTTCCATGGGCATGGAAAAATGCAGGAATTAGGGAGCTGTTTAATGCATGGAAAACACTGGGGAGCTCTAGTGAATCTGTGCCAGGAACTGAGGATGGAACAGCCTGGAATTCCAGGAAATCCCAGGGAATCTCAGTGCTGTAGGCACCACTTTTCCCTGGCTGCCCCTGGAGCCATCCCAGGATGAGGATCCAGCTGATCCCAGGGAATTTTCTGGATTCTCCCATCCCAGCAGCACAGCAGAAAAGCTGGATGTGCACTTTTCCTGGGAATGCTGAGTGGGAGCTCTGGGAAGGTTCCCAAACACATGGAAAGCACTCCAGGGGCTCAGCACTTCCCAGTTTGCTGCTGGGAATTTTGGGAATTGCCTAAAAGGCTGGAATTTTGTGTCCATGGGAAGGCTCCTGATGGATGGTGGGAAAGTTCTGCTCCATCTGTTCCTGGAAAAGTTGGGATTCCCCAGCTCCCAAATCCTTGGGAATAGTGGGAAGTGGAGCAGCTGGAGTGACTCCAACCCTGCATTCCCTGACAATCCTGTGCTACCCCTAAGGAATTCTCTGCTCGGATTTCCAGATTTTGGGTGGAATTATTCCAAAAATCTCAACTTTTTCCATGGATTTTGTTTTTCCAGAGGAGGAATACGACGACGACGCTCAGGTAGTGGAGGATGAGGAGGATGAGGAGGAGGAGGAGGAAGGGGAGGAGGAAGATGTGAGCGGAGAGGAGGAGGTGAGCCTTGGAATTCCACCTCGGGAATCCGCGGGATCCGGCTGGGAAGGGCTGGGCAGGAAATCCAGGATTTGAGGAATTTTAGGATTCACTTTGTGCTGGGGTGGATGAAGGATGGGATGGGGGGAAAAGTGGGATTGGAGGGGAAAATGGAATAGGAGGGAAAAATGGGGTTTAAGGGGGGGAAATGGGATTGGAGGAAGGAAAACGGGATTGGGGGAGAGAAAGTGGGATGGGAAAGGGAAAAACAGAATTCCAGGAATTTGTTTTCCCTCTCCTCCAGCCCTGAATCCTCTCCTGCCCCTCTGGAATGTTCCTGAGCCCCCTCAATTCTGCTTGGAGGCTCTGGGTCAATCCAGCTTTTCCCATTCCCATAAATCCCAGTGCAGTTTTCCTAAACTTGGGAACGGCACATTCCCACGTTCCCAGCTCCAGCTCAGGGATCGATTCCCTGGGATTTCAGTGCCAGCTCCTGCTATTCCATAAAAAATGGGAGTACTGGGAGATGGCTTCTTGCTGAGGACATTCCAAGGACTTTCCCTCCTTGGAAAATGGGATATTGGGAAAGCTTCTGGGCTGATCCCAAGCTTTACATCCCGCTTTTTCCTGGAATTCCAGGAGGATGAAGAAGGCTACAACGATGGCGAGGTGGACGACGAGGAGGACGAGGAGGAGCCTGGTACGGAACCAATCCCACTTATCCTAAGGAAAAACCACCTCAGTTCCATGGAAAATGGAATTCCCGGAAAAGCAGGAATGCGGCTCCTGGAATAATGGGAATTCTTTCTTTTTTCCAGAGGAAGAGCGGGGCCAGAAGAGGAAACGAGAGCCTGAGGATGAGGGGGATGAGGACGACTGAGCAGCTTTTCCCTGGAAAAAATTCCCTCTTGTGATTTGACTGTTTTTATCCCGGAATTCCCCCTTTTCCCACTCCCGACCCTTTGGATTTCCTTTTCTTTTCCTGATTTTTTTTTTTCCGGATTGTAACGTTGCTGTGGGAACCGAGCGGGAGCAGCAAGGGTGGGAAGGGAATAAAATCCTATTTTTACTGCCGCTCCTCCTCCGATTCTTTGGGAATTTTTTCCTTGGATCCTTTTCCTTGAATCCCTGGAACTGCGAGAGTTGAGTAGGAACCGAGTTGGGAATTCTCGGAGCGGAGCTTGGACATCTCGGAAGCAAAACAAGGAAAGAACCGAGTTGAAATCCATGGATGAGCCGGGATTTTCCCACCTCTGCCATTCCCAAATCCACATTTTTTTTGGGAATGGCAGCCAGGCCTCCTCCCTGGGGTGGCAATGGTGCCTTGCTCCATGGGTTATTTTTTTGGGAATGCTGCCATTTCCAGCCCCTTTTCCCAACTTTGGGAATTCCCTCTTTGTAAATAGTGACCAAACGTTGGTTTTATGGGAATGTTGGATTTTTCGGGATGGGTTCGGAGCTGGTGACTTTGCGATCCCTGTGTGTTGTGTGTTCCCAGTTCTCCTTTAATTTGGGAGGGAATTTTAGGTTTTTTAGGAATTTTTTTTAATTTTTGGGGTTTTTAGGGGAATTTTTGGGGATTTTTGTGGCTCTAGTGCAGCCAAATCCCTGGAAATGGCAGGCATTAAAAAAAAAAGGGGGATCTCTACAAAAAATATCCCAAATTCCCAAATTTCCCGACCTTGGAATAAATCAACTCCTCCCTGCTTTCCCAATCAGTTCCCTCTGGAATTTCTGCCCCTAATCCAGGAAAAACCCCTTGGAAAATCCCAATTTTTCCACCCAGAAAGCCAGGAATTCCAGGAGACTGCCTGAAATTCCATGGGCATTCCTGAAAATTGTATTTTCTTACCTTGTGGGAGGCAAAAAAAAAAGGAAAATCCTTGGGGAATGTACAGATGCCACGGGAAAAATCCCTTTGGAAGTGACTTGGATTTCCTAGGAAAGCTTCCATGTGTAGAAATCCAGCGGCTCCAGGTTTTTTTGGGAATTTGGGGGGCCCGGCAGAGCCACCTTTGGAGTTTTTGTCTGTTTGGCTTTGAGGAATTTCAATAAAGCTTTTGATACAAATCCTGCCTCTGGAATTCTTTCCGGGAAAACAAGGAATGGCAGCCCTGGAAAAGCGGGGATTCCCAGATCTTTTTAGCACCGTGAAAAGAGGGTATTGCAGCTCTGGAAAAGTGGGAATGCTCAGTGTTTTTAGCACCTTTGGCTCCCTAAAATCCTTTGGATGAAGCCCAGGGAGAGACTGGGGTTGAGTGAAGCTCCTGGAATGTTTTCCCTTGGGAATGGGGGGTTCTTGGGGGTTATCCCAGGAAAACTGGAGCCTTTCTCTTGGAAAATCCTCTCCTGGCCTTGCCAGGCTGGGAACAAGGAGCTCCTGGATCCCAGGGAAGAGCTTTCCATCCTCCGGAATGACTTGGAGCCTGGAAATGTTGGGATGTGCTGGGAATGCTGGAATGAGGATTCATGCTGGATTCCAGGATCCATCTTTGGCTTCTCCCTGTCCCTGGTCTGGGGGAGCGCATCCAAGAATTTTCCTTGGGATCCCCCCAGCCCCTGGATGGAGAAGGAAAGGCGGGAACACGGTTCTGGTATTCTGAAAAGATTTTATTCCATCACTATCCCGTGGGAGCATAAATAATCGGGAATGACAGCACATGGAACGCAGCAGGGAACGCGGGACACGGACGGGACAGACCCACGCTGGGAACGCCGGGAACTCCAGCAGCTTGGATTCAGTGGGAATTGGGATCTCCAGGAAAAACCAATGGGATTTGGTGCCATTCCCTGTGCTCCGGGCAAATCCCGTCAATCCTGGGATTGTCCAAAGTGCTGAGCCTGGCAAGCTCCAGGTGCATCCCTCGGGATCCATCCTCAGGATCCATTCCTTGGGCTCCATCCATGGGGCAGCACCCCCAGGAATATCCCAGGATCCCACCACGGGAAGGATCCCAAATTTCCACCAAGGGAATGATCCCAGTTCCCCACCATGGGAAGGATCCCAGTTTCCCACCATGGGAAAGGATCCTGGGACAGATCCCAGGCTCCAGCTGCGGGAAGAACCCAGGTTCCCACCACAGCAAGGATCCCGGGATCCCACTGTGGGAAAAGTCTTGGGCACCCAACATGGGAAAGGATCACGGGAAGGATCCCGGAATCCCACCGTGGAAATGATCCAGTTTCCCACCACAGCAAGGATCTTGTCCTGCTCCCATGGGAATGATCCCAGCTTCCCAGCACGGGAAGGATCCCGGATTCCCACACGGAAACCCCCTTTGACGATCAAGCCCTTCCCACTTCCCGCCCCTTTTCCAGTTCCGCTCCCACTGTCACATTTTTGCATAGGAAAAAAAATTAATAGCAAGGAAGCTTCGCACTTTCCCGGGAATCTGCCCCGGGCTGGCTCATCCCAACGGACAGGACACGGCTCCGACTTACTGGGAGCCTCCAGGCTTTCCCAGGAATCAGGTTAGAGCGGGATTAGTGCCGGACAAGACACGCAGGACGTGATTCCAGGCTCTCGGCAGCCGCGGACTCCGGAATTGTGTTCTGGGTGAGTGGATCCAAGGAACTCAGGAGTAGAAACAAAGGAATTTCTTTAGAAAATGTCCCTGGAGTCAATTGTTCTTGGGACTGTTCCGGAAGTTCTTTAATTCCAGCTGCAGCTGCCGGATCCGAATGTCCTTCTGCGAGAGCTCGTCCTTCAGCCGCCGGATCTCATCCTGCTGCCGGAAGAACATCCGGAGCAGCTGGAAAACAAGGATGGAGATGAAGGAATGGATGATGGGATCACATCAGCTCATCCCAGGATTTTGCCAGATCCATGCTGGGAATGGGCCGTAACTTGGCTGATTTTGGGGACAGGGGATGGATTTGAACTGAAGGATGGGAGATTTTGATGGGATTTTGGGAAGGAATTCCCAGAGAAGCTGTGGCTGCCCTTGGATCCCTGGAAGTGTCCAAGACCAGATTGGAGCAGCCTGGGATAGTGGATGATGTCCCTGGAAAAGGTGTCCACCATGGGAAAAGGTCATGGGATGGATCCCACATTCCCACCATGGAAAAGGGTCATGGGCTGGATCCTGGGCTCCCGTCCCTGGAGGGATCCCACACTCCGGCCTCTGTTGGCATGGAGACTGGCAGCACGGTGCCTTTCCAGGTTCATCCCCACATCCCATTCCCATTCCCACTCCAGGGCCACCCCACCTCGTTCTCCGTGCGGGGCGGGACGTTCTCCAGGAGGTCGATCCCGTTGACCACCACGCTTTTCTTCTCCCTCACCGGCGCCTTGAAGACAATCTTGGAATTCCTCTTGTATCCCTCCTTCAGTGACACCAGGATGGGATCTGCAGAGAGCCATCGGATCAGCGGGATGTGGTGGCCCTTTCCCACATCCCGGACATTTTTTGGATACCCCCCCAGGTGGGTTTACCTCTGTTGACCCCACTGAGCCACTCGTCCGGGGTCAGGGCTGGCTCCGTCCCTGGAGTCATGGGATAAATGTCTTCCTGGTATGTTTCCGACTGGGAAAACAGGAAGAGAGGAGCAATGGGATCTGGGAATCCGCTCCCTGGGAACTGAGGAATAATTCCCTCCCCCACAGAGGGAATAAACACCCGGATAGTTGGGAAATTCTGGACACAGGGAGGAAATTTGGGAAGTGCTGGCTGGAGCAGAGAACCTGTGATCATGTCCTCCACCCAGCCCTGACCAGCAGCTGGATTTCCTTCCCAGAAAACCCCAATCCAAGAGACCTTTCCCCAGAATTCTCAAAACTCAAGTGAGACCACCCCGCTGGAGAAACATTCCCCAAAAACATTCCTGTTTTGTGGTTGAAATGCCATCAGATGAGTAAAGATGGAGAGGTCCAGGGATGGTGGGAACAGAGCCATGCATGGGATTGGCCAAAGTGGGGCGTGCCATCAGATGAGTAAGGATGGAGAGGTCCAGGGATGGTGGGAACAGAGCCATGGGATTGGCCAAAGTGGGGCGTATCCATGGCTCTGGAGCCACCCAGACATTCTGGATCCCGCTCATTCCCACATTCCAGGACTCACCCGCCTCGGGACGATCATGGAGATGGGCTCGATGAGCCCCTTGAGGGTGATGAGTTTGTAGAAACGGAAAACTTCGCAGGCAGAGACGTCCAGGCCATGCTTCGGCATCACCCCTGCGGAGAGCAGCGGGATCAGCCATCCACGCAATTCCAGCATGGAAAATCCCAATCCAAACCCAATCCAATCCAAGACCAAACCCATTCCAAACCCATTCCAAACCCAGTCCAAACCCATTCCAAACCCAACCCAAACCAAATCCAAACCCTTTTCCTTGCGCCATTCAATCCAGCACCTTCCCCATCCACCTTTTCCATGCTCTGGAAAGCGGAGCAGCAGCACCTCCACCCTTACCCAGTCCTTTCTGCGGAGCTGGCGAGCGGAATTCCATGAGATAACTCAGGTAGGGCTTTTCCGAGCCAATCTCGTAATACCGGATGTTGCCATCACCCTGGAGCAGCAGGGAAGAGGGATGGGAATGGATTTGGAAATGAGAAGGTGGAAAAAAACAGGATTAGGAGCATTTAGGAGGTGGGAATGGATGGGATATTGGGGAGGAATTGTTCCCTGGGAGGATGGGGAGGGGCTGGGATGGAATTCCCAGAGAAGCTGTGGCTGCCTTTGGATCCCTGGAATATCCAGGGTTGGATAGGACTTGGAGCAGCCTGGGATGATCGAATGTGTCCCATAGCAGGGACATCCATAGAAGTGGATGAGTTGGAAGCTCCCTTTCCATACAAACCATTCCAGGATCCAAATTCCAGCCTAAATCCCTGGGCAATGCTGGGAGATTTTTCTGGGAATGGCACATCTGGATGCTCCGTGCATCCCTACCTTCCCAGCCAGGTACAGCATGTGGGTGTCAGCATCGTAGAACGGGAAGAGGAGCCCCGAGAGCCCATCGATCTCCTCCTCGATCAAAGGCATGGATAAATCTTCCTGGAAAACAGGAAAATCCCAGTGTTAGCCGTGTCCTGATGGCAGTGCTGAGTGGGATCCCAGCAGGCATGGAGAAGAAATTCCAGCAGGGATGGAGCAGGGATCTGGGCAGGGATGGAGAGGGATCCTGGTGGGGATGGAGCAGGAATTCCAGAAGGAACAGAGCAGGATCCTGGAACGGATGGAGCTGGAATTCCAGCGGGAAGAGAGGGGGATCCCAGCACCCACCTGGTCCCAGAGAGCGATCTGCCGGGTGTTCCAGCGGGACACTCCCGTGGTCAGAAGCCGTTTGGTGCTTCCCAGGAAAACCACGCGGTTGACACGGTGGTTCTTGCAGCTGGCCTCCTGCAAGGCAGGAATGAGCTCTGGAATTCCCCTTGGATCCAGCTCTCATCCCAGGAAAGCCCTTTCCTTCCTTCCCTAGCCTCATCCTATGGAAATTCCAGCTCTGTCCTTCGGCACCTGCCCCAGGGCAAGCCGAAATTCCCATTTTCCCGAGGATCAGGGAGAACCCACCGTCCTCCTCCAAACCTCCTGCACCTTCCCCTTTTTCCCCAGCATTTTCCACAAATCCTTAATTAAGAACGGAATCAAAGTCTCCAACTCTGGACCTTCCCCTGCGTCTTCCCTTTAATTCCCAACATTTTCCACAAACTCTTAATTAACAATGCAATCAAACTGGGATGAGGCCAAGCCCTCCCCACCGTCTCCACAGCCAGGCTGGCACCCGGATCCCACCACAAGGAAAACGTCCCGCTGGGAGCGCCCACAGCACTCGATGGATATTTTCCGACATTCCATAGGACCCTTCCCTAGAAATCTCATTCCCAGCGCCCATCCCACCTGCAGGACCCTCCCGGAGCGCGGCTCCACCACGCGCAGCTTCTTGTCCTTGCAGGTGGTGGCCAGGAGGCTGCCGTCGGTGTTGAAGGACATGCAGAGGATCACGTCCGTGTGGCAGTCGATCATCTTCACCGGCTCGCCGATGTCCAGGTTCCAGATCAGCACCTGCGGGAACAGCCTTTGGAGCAACCCGGGATGGTGGGAGGTGTTCCTGATCTGTGGAAGCTGCTCCTGGTCTGTGGAATGTCTCCCTGGCCGATGGAAGCTGTTCCTGGCCTATGGAAGCCGTTCCTGGTTTTTTGGAAGCTCTTCCTGGTCTGTGGAAGCTCTCCCTGATATACAGAAGTTTTTCCTGGTCTATGGAATGTCTCCCCAATCACGGAATGTCTCCCTGCTCTATGGAAGCTCTCCCTGATCTGTGGAAGCTCTCCCTGATCTGTGGAAGCTGTTCCTGATCCATGGAATGTCTCCTTGATCTATGGAATGTCTCCCTGATCTGTGGAATATCTCCCTGGCCTATGGAAGCTCTCCCTCATCTGTGGAAACTGTTCTTGAACTGTGGAAGCTGTTCCTGGTTTTTGGAAGCTGTTCCTGGTCCATGGAATGTCTCCCTGGTCATGGAAGCTGTTCCTGGCCTATGGAAAGCATGGAATGAGATGAGCTTTGAGCTCCTTCCAACCCAAACCATTCCAGCGTTCCACAATCCCCCTCTGGCCATCCACAGGTGACTCCCAGCCGTGCCAAAATCCGGGAAAGCCCTTTGGAATGGCAGTCCCAGGAAGCCTGACCTTGTAGTCGTAGCCGGCGCTGAAGAGGATGTTGTTGGTGGTCGGGTGCCACTCCACGAGCCCGACGCGGCGGCTGTGTCCGTACAGCTCCAGCACCGCCTCCGTCATGTTCCGCTTCAGTCCACCCTCCGGAATCTCCCAGATCCGCACCTGGAATGGGGTTTGGAGCATCCCAACTCCCGCCCTTGAATTCCTCTCTTGCCCAGGAATTCCAGGATCAGCCCTGCTGCTGATTGCCCCTCAAGGATGAACAAGGAATCCTTGGGATCCCTTGGGAAAAATCCAGCCAGGGTAGATCCACTCCTGGAATGGGGTTTGGAGAATCCCTGGCCTTGAAAGTTCCTTCCCAAAGAAAAAAGCTTTCAGGAATTCCAGGATCAGCCCTGCTGCTGATTGCCCCTCAAGGATGAACAAGGAATCCTTGGGATCCCTTGGGAAAAATCCATCCAGGGTAGATGGTGTTATCCAGGCAGGGTGTTGGAATCCTCATCCTGAATTCCCAGATTCCCAGCCCTTCCTTGTCCTGAGACGCCAAATCTGACCCTACAGACTCCACATTTTGGGATCCTTTGGGATAAAGACTCCCAGATTTTCCAGGTTAGTTGCTCTAAAAACCACCAGGGAATTTTCCCAGGATTTAGCTCCTCTTTTCCATTGTCTCCATGGAGATTTCTGACCTGAACCTTCCCTGGGACCTCTCCCAGCTGCCCACTCCTGTCAGGGACTTGTGGAGAGCCTGGAATTCCCTCCAGATCCTGTTTTTCTCCAGGCTGAGCATTCCCAGCTCCCTCAGCTGCTCCTCATGAGAATTAACCTCTGGATCCTCTGGATTTGTGTCCGGAAAATAAAGAACAGGAGGGAATTCCAGCCCAGGAGTCAGGCTGGGCACAATTTGGGATTGGCTTTGATCTCCTGTCCCTCAGCATTCCCAAAACAAATGCCATGGACATATCGAAATAGGGAATCAATGGGATGGGGAGGATGGATGGATCTGGGAATTGCATCCCGGAATTCCGGCTCACCGAGGTGTCCTCAGAGCAGGAGGCGATGATGTTATCAATGAAGGGGTTCCACTTGATGTCCAGCACGTTTCCCTGGTGACCACAAACTTTGGGATAGTTCGGCTCGATCCGGCCGGTCTGCAGTGGAAAAGCAAGGAAAACATCGGGAAAACCATCAAATTTCGGGAGAAATTGGTGTTTCCAGGGATGGGAAATTGTTGGAGAAGGGAGATCCACCTCAGCCTGGGATGGGCCAAGCCAGGGATTGGGTTTGTCCAATATTCCCAGTATTCCCAGCTGATCCGTGGATGGGAAGGGGTTTCTCCAGACTCCATGGAGCAGGGAAAGGACAGCTGGGAACTCAGTGGGAATTCATGGAATCATGGAATATTGGGGTTGGAAAAGCGCTCCAAGGTCGTGGAGTCCAACCATTCCCATCACTGATCCTTGTCCCCAAGGGCCACATCCACAGGGATTTTCAATCCCTCTGGGAATGGGGACAGGGCTGGAAAACCCTTTCTGTGAGGGAGTTTTCCCAATATCCAAACTTCTCCTTTCAGCATCCAAATCCATGGCTGAAAGGACTGGAAAAGATTCCAGAGGCTCCAAAGCCCCTCAGCCATTGGATCCTGCGTGAATCCCAGAACAGTTTGGGTGGGAAGATCTTCCAGGAGATTCATTCCCAATCCCTACCATGGCCCAGGATCCCTTTCCCTATCCCAGGTTGCTCCAAGCTCGTCCAACCCAGCCTGGAGCTGGAGCATTTGGAATTTCCCTCACAATTTTTGGATTTCCTTCCCAAACTTCGGAATCACCATTTTCCAAGGTTCTCCTCCATGGAACAAACCCCAAATTCTGGGATCACACAACTCCTGCTAATCCTCCACCTGTGACCCCATAGGATGGGATCCTTCCATGCGGAATTTCCAAAGCTTTTATGGAGCCTCCTGGGAAGATTCCCACCGGGATGGGAACCTTTTCCATTCCCAAGGAAGCTCCGTGTCCGGATGCCACCCCGGTGTCCTTCCCTGCTCCGTGCTGGCTCCGTGCCGGAGCGGCGCTCAGAGCGTGCGGAATAACTGGGTCAGCTCGGCACAGCCGCTGAATATTTCATGGATTTTCCTTCCTGACTTTTCCCATGCCGAGCTCCCAGCTCCGTTTATTGGGAACAAAGGAACGTGCTGGGAATTGTGCCCTCAGCAGCTCCAGGAAGTCGGATCAGGGCCAGGAATGGCTCCAGAGCTGTCGCTCCCAAGGTTTCTTGGGATTCATTTCCTCCCTCGAGCTGCAGGGAGGAATTTGGGAAGGAAAATTCCCAACAATGAGAGAGAAAAGGAAAAGGAAACATGGGAATGTCAGTGATTCCTTAGTTCTGCCTCCCAGTGAATTCCTGGGATGCAATTCCCAGTTTCATCTTTGTTATATGAAATATTCCAGCCCCCATTGATTATCCAAAGGCTCGGCTTATCCCACTTTTCCCGAATTTCTGATTTGCAATTCCAGGACTTTATTCACAACCCGTCTGCAGCAAAAATTCCCACAGAAACCACATAATTCCAGGTGAATGGAATTTTTAACAGCAGAAACTCAAATTCCACCTCTTTTATTCTGAGGAATCAGCTGAGTAAATGCCTTTTCCAAAAAGATTTGATGGATTTGCCCAAAATTTATCAGGATTTTAAGAGGACAACACCGAGTTTGGTTTTTTGGGATCGTTTTTCACAAGAAATCCGGAATTTTGATTCAAATTGGTTGTGCGCAGTGGGAAAAGGACAGAGAATGTACCATTCCCAGAGCACCTGGAAAAGGCAAAGGAAAAATAAAGGCAATAAAAGGGGAAAATCCCTAAAAAATCCAGGATTCCGGCTGCGTTTATCCCGTTTTTCAGCGGGACCTTGCCGGCAGCCAGAGTTAATCCAAGGTGAATCCTAATCCCTGGATCCCTGATCCCCAGCTGAGGGAAGCTCCGTGACCCAGATTCCGGCCCCGCAGGGACAGCCTGGAGCTCTCCCGGCTCCGGCAGCTCCGAGGTTTTCCACGGAAAAGGCTGGAAGGAGGAAATCTTCCAGCAGCTCCTGCCCCTCCCTTTGCTGCAGTGCTTGGAAAAGGGAAAATCCTTTGGGAAAAGGGAAAATTATTTGGAAAAACTGTGAATTTTGGGGATTGGGGGGTGGAGAGGGAATTCTTTCCCCGGGAATGGTTGGAATAGCAGCAGGGAGAGGGATGGAAACCCTCTGGATTTTGGAAGCAGGGAATGGGATTGAGGAATCTCCTGAGGACCTGTGTAGAGAATCCCAGGAATTCCAGTGGACTCAGAGCCATCCCTGGGATGAGAGGGATGGAATTGCCCTCCCTGATGGAAATCCGGGATGAATTATCCATCAGATCCATCAGCACCAAATCCAAGGGGTGGGAAAAGTCCCCAATTCCCATCCTTGGAGCAGCACAGTTCTGCCCTGGCCACGGCTGAATCCCACTTTTCCCGGAAATCCATCCAGCAGGAAATCTTGGATAAATTATTTCAATATCTAAAATTCCCAAACCTGCTTTTCCCTTGGAAAATGCAAACCAGGAGCACTTCCAAACCTTCCCATTCCCTGGAAAGCTCCACAAACGTGGAAAAATCCCTTTATTCCACTCCATCCTTCATTTCCGTATGGAAAACCTCAGGGATGGGTGCAGCATCCATCCAGCAGCACCTCTGGATCCCATTCCCAGTTGGAAGATCCAGTTCCCAGAAGGAAAATACCATTCCAGGATGGAAAATCCCTAGGGAGCATGGAAGGGAACCTGGGGAGGTCTGGGAATTCCATGGCCTGTCCTATCCCAAATCCAGCCTTTTCCCCGTCCCAAATCCAGCCATTCCCACAATCCCGGCAGTGACGGGAGCAGGAGTTTGGATTTCAGCTTCCTCCGGATAAACAGAGGCTGCCCCTTCCCGCTGCCACTTCCGTCGGGAGAGAACATCGGCTGCCTCTGGAAAACAACTCCTCATTCCCGGCGGGAGCAAAAATCCCTCAGTTTCCGTGGAAGTGATTCCCTGCAAAGGGATCCATGGTGATCCCAACAAAATCCTTATCCCAAATCCCTCTCCAGCTTTCCCAGATCTCCTTTAGGCCTGCAAGGGACTCTGAGGATTCCCTGGATCCTTCCCTTCTCCCAGGGACATTCCCAGCCTGGCTCCAGGAGAACGGGATGAGCTCCAGAAGGACGGGATGTGACAGCACCGAGCTGCTTCCTGATGGAATTGCAGCATCCAAGGATTTTGTTCCCTGACTCAAAAGAAAGGAATATTTTCCAAGGGGTCTCCAGGATCAAATCCTCAAGGCCAGGTTGGAGAGAGCCTGGAGCATCCTGGGATGGTGGGAATTGTCCCTGTCCCATCCCAAATCCAGCCTCTCTCCTATCCCAAATCCAGCCCTGTCCTGTCCATGGAATGGGATGAGCTTTAAGGTCTTTTCCAACCCAAACCATTCCAGGATTCTGGGATTCTCCCATTCCTAAGGAGCCAATCCTGCTCTTCCCGATCCTTCGCCCACTCCCTTGGGATATTTTTATCCTGGTGCTGGGGACAGGCTCATCCCCAATCCCGAGGCTCTGGAATCTAGGAGGAAGGAGGAGCAAAGCTCCCTCTTCCCAACCCACACATCCCTTGGATCGCTCCACAAAAACCCCGAGATGTGGATTTGGGATGAGCAGATGGCCCGGCCCAGATTCCGGGAGCTTTGCTGAGGGCAAAATCCGGGGAAAAGATCCAAAAATACGGCAGCGAATCCACGGAGCGGCTCCACGGTATCCGGGTTACCTTCATTAGCTTCTAATTATGGATCACAATTAATTAGGGAGCTGCTGATTTCCAAGGAAAATTAGTTTCTCCTTAATGAGCTAATCAGGCTCCGGATTAAAAAAAAAAAAAATCAGGAATTTATTAACTCCTCCAGCATCCAGGGCTGCTCCAGGCGGGATTGACCAGCTGGATATCCCACGATTTCAGAGGATCCCTTTGGAACACCATCCCTGCTTTTATCCCACTGGGATTTTGCTGGGAAAAAAAGTGGCATTTGCTGGGAATTTGGGGTTGTTCCTCAGGATTTGGGATCGAGGCAGTGCGGATGGTGATTCCAGCCGGGATCCGTGAGGAAGGAGCCGGGATGAGGCCGGAGCTGGAGTGCTCCGGGTGCTCAGACAAAGCTCCCGGGTTTTTTTCTGGGAATATTAATGAGGCTCAAGCTGTGCTCTGCAATTAAATCCTGATTAGAATTCCTTCCATCTGGAGCTGCCTCCGGAATGAACGAGGAATTCAGGAGAGGCGTGAATGTTGCACAGGGAAAGGGGCGAAGGAATGATGGGATGGAGGGAAAGAAAACCAGGGAGAGCTCCTCCTTCTCCCAGCTTCCCTTCCCAGCTGGAATTTGGGATCTGGGAATTTGGGAATGCAGTTCAGCCATGGAAAAATCCCTCCTGGGAATGAGGCTGGGAGCATCCCAGAGCTGCAGGTGCCCAGGGATGGGATGTGGATTCCCGCTTGGAATACAGGAATAGCCCAGGTGAGTGCCAGAATTTTGGGAGCAATCCAAGAATTCCAGAATCCAGGAACGGGTTGCGTGGGACGGGATTTTATCCCATTCCAATGTCCCAGGTTGCTCCAACCTGGCCTTGAACATTCCAGGGCTAGGGAAGCAACAACTTCCCTGGGAATTGTGCCATGGCCTCCCTCCTTGGAAAAATTCCTTTGATCTCATTTTAACGGATTCTCTTCCCATCACAACCCTCCCCTTTCCCTATCCAAGTAAATTCCAGGCTCAAGGTTGCTGCCACTGCCACTTTTCCTGGGAGCCGTGGATCCCATGGGATCGGCTGGAGCAGCAGTTGGATTGATGGGAATTTCAGCTTCAGATGGGCAGATCCCGGGAGAATTCCCAGGAAAAGCAGGGGGAATCTTGGATGGAGATGGAAAAGGGAGGAGGGGGAAGATCCTGCCTGGATCAGGGATGAGAGGGATAAATCCTGCTTTTCCCATGGAAAGGAGCTGTTCTGGTGTCCAACCACCCTCTGGATGAGGAATTTTTCCCAAAAATCCAACCTTAAATCCCTGGCATGCCTCCAGCCATTCCCTGGAAAACCCAAAGAAAGGGAAAGAGCAGTAGGATGAGATTGCAAGGACATGATTCCTTGGAATCCCGGGATCCAAGTGGCACCTGGCACTGGGATGGGACAGGCTGGAGACATTCCCAGTGTCTGAAATGATGGAAAAACCTCCTGGAGAGATTCCAAAAGTGCTTTGATGGGATGTTTGAATTCTTCCTTTAAAAAAAACCCAATTTACCAATTCCACATGAAGCTCCAGGAAAAGCAGGAGGGATTTGGATATTTTGGGATGGTTCCAACTGGGAATCCCATTCCCAGGAGCCATGAGGAAACCCCAGAAAAGGCAGCAGGGATTTGAACATTTTGGGAATCCCATTGGGAATCTCACCTGCTCCAGCAGGATGACAAGGAAACCTCAGGAAAAGGAGATGTGGATGCTTTTTTGGGAATTCCCGTTGGGAATCTCACCTGCTCCAGCAGGATGATGAGGAAACCCCAGGAAAAGCACCAGGAATTGGGACACTTTGGGAATCCCATCCAGGAAAAGATCTGGACACTTTGGGATGGCTCCATGTGGGAATTCCCATTGGGCATCTCACCTGCTCCAGCAGGATGACGAGGAAACCCCAGGAAAAGGAGATTTGGACGCCATTTTGGGAATTCCCATCGGGAATCTCACCTGCTCCAGCGGGATGACGAGGAAGGAGCCGCCGCCGGCGCTCTCGGTGACGATGGCGAGGAAGCGCGCGTTGACGGCGCAGAAATGGTTGTCGTGGACGTTCTTGGTGATGGGAATTCCGTCGAAGCAGTGCTCCCGGCTCGCCGCCTTCCCGTAAACATTCCGGAACTTGGAGCTGCGGTACTGCGGCCGCCATGACATCTGCAGGGAAACGCAGGGATCAGCATTCCCAAAAAAACCCCACCACGTTCCTGGTTGTTCTTGTGTTTTTACCGTGGACATGGAAGCATTCGGATGGGCCCGTTCCAACATAAGCATTCCCGAAAAATTGCAAGCATCCCCTGGAGAAAGAATCGTTCCTAACAGGCTCAAAAAGAAAGCTCAACATTCCCAAAACAACCATTCCCAAAACACCATTCCTGGTTGCTCTCCTGTTTTTACCATGGACATGGAAGCATCAGGATGGGCCCATTCCAACACGAACATTCCCAAAAAACCTACAGCACCGGTGCTGGAAAGGCTCCCAAAGGCTCAGAAAGCCACAGAATTCCAGCTGCTCCCCTTTGGAGCGGGAATGCTCATCCAGGACACGCCTGGGTGCACATGACAAAGGAATTCTGGCTTGGAATGTGATGGCTTGGAAATGGATGGCGGGAGAGCGGGAATTGGGACGGGAGGGGGACGGACAGAGCGTTCAGAATATTCCGTGTTTTCCGCAGGTTTTCCTGCACGGAGCAGCCCAGGATCCAGCAGGGATCCCAAGGATCCATGAGCTGATCCTGGAAGCTCCGGACGGATCCAAAGCATCCATCAGCCGCTCCTAGTGGAAAAGGACCCAGGAGTAAATCCCCAGCTCTGCCCTCATTCCCTAGGAATAGCAATGCCTGGAAAACAGGGAAAAGAACCCAGGAACAACCCCCCAGCCGTGCTTGGATGTTTTCCTGCTTTCCTGGCAGCTCTGGCCTTTCCCAGAGCGGCAGCAGGAGCAGCTCTTGTCTCCATGTGTTTGGCTTTTCAAAGGATCCTTTCATCCCTCGGGAGTCTTGGAAACAGCGGGAGCGAGCGAAAAATCAGGAAAGGAGCTCTGGCCACAACAACAGGCAGAGCCCCGGCCCTAATCCCGAAAAAACCTGGATATCCTAAAAATAGCTCCTGGTAATCCGCCCCGAGCGTCGGAGCTCGCGGAGAAATTAATTCCTGCCTTCACCTGGAATTTTTGGGAGGAAAAATTCCTCCCTTCCAGCCTTTTTTTCCCTTGGAATTGTGCCCTTGCCTTTTTGTGTTGTCACCATGGCATTTCCCATGTCCTGAGGATTTTTAATGGGAATAAAGAGATCTTCCCTCGTTCTTCTGATGAATTTGGTTGAGTACCAGGGGGGAAAAAAAAAGGAATTTGCTTGGAAAAATCATTGGGAAAAGGAAATCCAACGTGAAAAACTCTGGAGTTTTCAGGAAGGGGATTCGGGAGACGGAGCCTTTCCCAAATCCCGTTATTACCAATTTTCTTGCCGTTGTGACAAAGATTCCTGGTCTGGGATTTTCTGGATAAAATCAAGGCTGAGTTTTGTAGGAATTTGGGGATTTTGTAGAAATCCCAGATCCAAGCCAATCCCAGGCTCGGGTGTGGAGTTGTTTTCCCTCCCTCCCTCCGGATCTGGCGCATCCCTGGAAATTTTTTTCCATGGGAAAGGTCAGGAATGCTGGAGTTTGACATTTCCAGCATCAATGGCTCATTAAGGCTGGGCACAAACAGGAGCCACTTTTCCAGAGGAAAATCAAGGATCTGGAATCACCGGGAAGGAGCTGGAGCTGCCCAATCCCACCCCACGGACATCCCTCAATTCCTTTGTGCAGAAAACGGGGGGGAAAAAAAGGTTAAAATTTGGAATTTTTTAGGGAAAAATCCCCTCTGGACTCACTGCTGTGCCACATTCCTGGGGCAATTCCTGGGACAGACCCGTGATCCCAAATTTCCGGTGGATTCCACACAGAATCTGCACCTGGGAGCATCAAGACTGGGGGATTTGGGAGCCTCAGGAATCAAATCCCGAAGGATTTGGTCCATTTGGGAATGGATTTGGGGTGATCCCAGATCCAGCCCAGCTTCAGCCAGGAGATATTTTGGAGTTGATATCCTAGAATTTTTTGGGATTGAAATCCAGGCTGGAAAACCTCAAAACACACTGGGAGAGCCTCTCCAAAGCCACCTCCCCATCCCAATCCAGGATTTTTTACCATTGGGAGGGGAAAAATCAGGAGCAGGAGCTGGCTGGAATTCCCAATCCAACCCAGCCACAGGGCTGGAATTCCTGATCCAGCCCAGCCCTGAGTTTGGAATTCCCAATCCAACCTCGCCATGGGATCGACGCTCCAACCCAAGAGGGAAACTCCAAAGAAATGCGGGATGTGGGGCGGGAATGCCGTGAATTCCCCTCGTTCTGAGGGATCTCTGGAGCAGAGCTGGCCCCTGGGGGGCTCTGGGCTGGCTCGGGATGAGTTTTCCATGGATTTTGTCGCAGCCGGGTGGGAATTCCTGGCTCGGGACACTCACCAGGCCGCGCTTGCTCCCCAGCACCTCAGACTTGTGCAGGTCCCTCATGGAGCTCTGTGCAGAGAGGGAAAGGAAAAAATTCCATTCATTTCCCAGGAATTCCAGGGAAAACACCCCAACCCTTCCTGCTGCTCCAGAGGGCCGGGATCCGACCCCCAGCAGGGAATTTTTGGTGGTTCCAATCCCGTTTCCTCCTCCCGCTTTTGGAGAATTCCACGTGGCTGCCAAAGTCCTTCTAGAGGACGAAGGAATTCCATAAAAATCATGGATTTATAGTTTAAATAAGTGGGATTATGGGATTTGGGAAGGAATTCTTCCCTAGGGAAGCAGGGAGGGGCCGGGCTGGAATTCCCAGAGAAGCCAGGGCTGCCCCTGGATCCTTGGAATGTTCAAGGTGAGGTTGGATGGGGCTTGGAGCAGCCTGGGACAGCGACAGAATCCATGGAATGGGGGAGGTGGGACAATTCTGGCTGGGAATCTCCCAGATGAGGTTTTTCCAGCCTGGGATTTCCCTGGGGTCCAACTTTTCAAGGATTTCAACTTCCTAGAAATCCTGGGAATGACCTCTCCTCTTCCCAAATGCTGGGAAGAAGCTCCAAGTGAGGCCGGACGGAGCTGAGCTATTCCCAGGAATCCTCATCCTTCCTGGATCCTGGAGCTGCTTCCCAAGTTTCCATGGATCTCATGGAATTCTTGGAAAGGTGCAAAAACTATCCCTGACACCCTCAGGCAGCTGAGTTTGGATCATTTTCCATCTGGGAAAACTTCTGGAGGAGGAAAACCAAACTTTCCCAGGCCCCACGTGCCAAGAACAATCCCAAAATTCCTCCTCCAGCAAAAATTCCGGAAGCAAGCTCAGTTGTCCTCCCACTCTGTTTTCCAAGTCCTTCCCACCTCAGGAAGCTCCAGATGGAGAATAAAACATTCCCAGCCCCCGGAGCTGCCCTGGGGCACCACCCCCGGGAATTTTCCCTCCTCCACCTCCTTGGAATTCCGTTTTCTTGAGGGGAAAAAATATCCCAGGCTTTTTCCCGACTTTTTGGGAAGTTGGACAGGGGGAAAAGTCGCTTTTCCCATTGGAATGAGCATGGGCCAGGGATTCATCCATCAGAATTATTTCACATCCCATCACAAATCCTTGGATCCAACAGGATTTTCCAGCCAGGATTCAGCGGTTTGGATCTATCCCAAGAAAAGTCCAGTGGGAAGATCCCATCAATCCAACCTTTCCCAAAGTCAGCTTTTTAATGGGGAAAAAGGGAAAAGGCCACTTTAAAGCGGGAATTAAAGGGATGGAATTGTCAGGGAAAAGGGACCCCACAGGGAAAAAACTCCTTAGGGAGGTGCCAGGTGGGAGAGGATCAAAAAACTGCTGGAAAAAATCCACTGGGAGCAGAAACATTGGGATAGCCTGGAAAAAAATCTCTTTCCAAGCCCCAGCTTTGCACGGGACAGGGAAATTTATTTATCCTGGGAAATTTATTTTTCCTGGGATTTTTCCAAAGCTCTGGGAAGCACCTCCAGCAGCTCTCCCTTTCCATGTAAAAAAATTCCAAATATTCCTGGGAATGAGCACCCTGGGGTGGCTTCAAACTCAAAATCCCCAAAATTTTTGGGAAGTTTCTCCCAAACATTTGCAGCAGAAACCAAGGAACGGCCGAGCCCACCAACAAAAGAGGAAGGGAAACAAGCAGGATCCGGTCAATATTCCAGGCTGCACATTCCCGTTTCCCGGGAAGAGCCGGAGGAGGCTGAAGGTCACGGGATGGCACCGACCCCCCTTCCCAACCCTCGGGAATCCTGGACAAGCCTTTCCTTGTGCTCCGGCTCCCGGCATGAGCGGAACCCTCCGGAGAAAGGCAAGGGAGCCTTGTTTTCCTTTTTTTCCCTTGTTTTCCTTGTTTTCCTCGTTATTCTGGGAGCCGGCGGAGCAGCGGCCGCGATGTCCCTCCCCTGCCCCGGGATGTGCCTCAAATCCTGCTTTATCCCAGGTTTTCCTTGGATTTTTTGGGAACTGGGGCTCCCTGCTCTTCACCTGAGACTCTCTTTTCCAGAGGTTGGGATAATCCCAGCGGGAAGTGGGATCTCTCTGGATGAGCTTGCATGGAATTCTCATCCCTGGCCAATCTTTCCATCCATTTTGCATCATTTCCTTAATTAATTTCCTTCATCCTCATTCCCACAAAGACTGAACATTCCACGGATTTGATCCACAGAGGTTTTTTGGGATAACGGGTCAAGTTCTGGGAGGAAATCCATGGAAGTTGCCACAATCTTATGGATAAAAAACGATGGAAGCGCATTCCCAGCTTCCAGTGGAGAAATATGGGATGGGATGGGATGGGATGGGATGGGATGGATGATTCCCACCGAATCTCGGGAATGTTCCCATCCCTTTCCAGGTCTCTCGGGATCCTCACCTGCCCTGCTCGGCCCCGGGCTGGTCGGGCGCCTTGGGATTGCCCGGGATGGACACGGAGCTCAGGGAATCAGGGCTGCTCCAGGAGCCTGGAAAAGAAGGAAACCCTTTGGATCCCAAGTTCCAACCAGGATCGATCCTGAACCGCGGCATCGCCAGAAGTGGGGAACAGGGATAACGATCCAGAGGATTTTGGGATTGACTCCAGTCCCTGGTGGCATTCCAAGGGTTGGGATCCACAGGGATCTGGATCCTGCAACACCAGTCGGTCAGGCTTTGCCAAGCAGCATCCCTGGAAATCATGGAATCCTGGAATTCTGGAATGGGTGGGAATGGACCTTAAACCCCATCCCATTCCCTGTCCAAACCCCATCAGGCTTTCCTTGGACGTTCCCAGAATGCGGCTCAGCCTTTTATGTCATTCCCATTCCCAAATCCAAACGATCCCTGGTCCTGGCACCGCCCTATCCCAAACATCCCAGCAGCTGCCGAGGATGTGCCACAGGGAACTTTGCTGGAGCATGGCCCTTCCCAAGCTTCTGGTGCAGGAGGATATTTCCATAATTTTCCCAAAATTTTTCCACCCTTTTCCCATCATTATTTTGCATAGTTTGTTGGGATTTGCACAGCTGGAGTTGCTGGGATAAACCACCACTTCCAGAGAGGAGAATTCCCAGTTGGAATCGCATCAGGATGGGGCTGAGCTCCGTGGAATTCTGTTTCCTTGAGGGGAAAAAATATTCCAGGATTTTTCCTGACTTGAGGGGGTTTTAGGGAACTCAGAGAGGGGGAAAAGTCGCTTTTCCCACTGGAATGAGTGGGACTGAGCTGAGGGCTCATCCATGAGAATTCTGGATCCATAGGGAGGATGGACACACATCCTTGGATTTTAGATGAGCTTGGAAAAGATGGAGTTGGAAAAGCTTTGGATACAGGGATGTGGCTGCCACCATTCCCAGCATTCCCACATTTCCCATCAAACCGGATCTCCCACAGCCAGACCCTAATTTGGGCTCAGGTCCCAGTTTACTTATCCCAATTTATCCTGATTTATCCTGATTTTTCCGCTCTCCAACAACACCTTGACCGCTCCAGCCTTTCTCTGGCACGGCATTTCTGCTCCCGGAGCTTTTCCCAGCCCCATTCCAGCCGGAGATCCGTGGCTGGAGCCTTTGCCAGCGGCTTTGCCACAAACAAAGGAGCGCGGGATTTCTGGGAGCGGCCTTGGCACGGCTCCGGGAGCGCCGGAATCCGTGGATTTGGGGGGCACCGGAGCAGCTGCCTCCCTCCATCCAGAGATGTTTTTTCCCCCCGGCTGCCAGATTTAGGGAATGACTCGGGAGATAGGAATCCGGGATGAATGGAGCTATTCATGGTTTGATAAAATTCCATGGAAAAGAGCGGGAAGGGGGTTGGGAATGAGCCTGCCCGGCCGGGTGTCAGTTACGGATCCCGGCGAGCCCGCCAGGCCCCGTTAACGACCCCAATTAATTCCTTTGAATCCCAATTAATTGCACGGAATCCCAATTAATTGCACAGAATCTCAATTAAAACTCATTAAAAAGCCGAGGGCTGGAGTTGCCTTGGATGATCGGAATTTGTCTTGGAACAGGGATTTTCCTTTCCCAGATTCCAACGGCTCCTTATCCCTGTTCCCAACCCACAGCGATCCCAAAGATTGGTGACTCCAGCCAGGCTTTTCCCAAGTTTTATGGAGAATTTGGGAATGAGGGAAAAAGAGAAAAGGAAAAGGGAAAGGGAAAGGGAAAGGAAAAGGAAAAGGAAAAGGAAAAGGAAAAGGAAAAGGAAAAGGAAAAGGAAAAGGAAAAGGAAAAGGAAAAGGAAAAGGAAAAGGAAAAGGAAAAGGAAAAGGAAAAGGAAAAGGAAAAGGAAAAGGAAAAGGAAAAGGAAAAGGAAAAGGAAAAGGAAAAGGAAAAGGAAAAGGAAAAGGAAAAGGAAAAGGAAAAGGAAAAGGAAAAGGAAAAGGAAAAGGAAAAGGAAAAGGAAAAGGAAAAGGAAAAGGAAAAGGAAAAGGAAAAGGAAAAGGAAAAGGAAAAGGAAAAGGAAAAGGAAAAGGAAAAGGAAAAGGAAAAGGAAAAGGAAAAGGAAAAGGAAAAGGAAAAGGAAAAGGAAAAGGAAAAGGAAAAGGAAAAGGAAAAGGAAAAGGAAAAGGAAAAGGAAAAGGAAAAGGAAAAGGAAAAGGAAAAGGAAAAGGAAAAGGAAAAGGAAAAGGAAAAGGAAAAGGAAAAGGAAAAGGAAAAGGAAAAGGAAAAGGAAAAGGAAAAGGAAAAGGAAAAGGAAAAGGAAAAGGAAAAGGAAAAGGAAAAGGAAAAGGAAAAGGAAAAGGAAAAGGAAAAGGAAAAGGAAAAGGATAATGAGGCAGGAAATGCCCCACTTCCACATTCCATGGATTCTCTGTCACTATCCCAGGATGCTCCAATCCCTGGCCTTGGACACTTGGAGGGATCCAGGGGTAGCCACAGCTTTTCTGGGAATTCCAGCCCAGCCTCTCCCAGCCAGGAATTCTTTCCCAGTATCCCATCCATCCCTGTCCTCTGGCAGTGGGATCCATGCCCTGTCTCCTGTCCCTCCATCCCTTATCCCAAATCCCTCTCCAGTTCTCCCAGAGCCCCTTTGGAATATATGGAATTCTCAAGGACAGGTTGCTCCATTTTTAGCAACCCTCCGGAGAAGCCTTCATCCCGTATTCCCGGGAAATCAATCCGTGTTCTCCAAATCCCAATTCCCTGCTAACACAGCCCAGCCTCTGCATCGAGCTCCCCACAGATTGATCCGGTATCAGCTTTTCCATGGATCAGCATTTGCTCCAGCCACAAAATCTGCCCTTCCAAGGCGGCAGAGGACACCAAGAATTCCCACTGGGAATATCCTGGCATTCCAACCTCTCAGCCACGGAGAACTTCTGTAGGGCATCATTAATTTAATCCTGACAGGGAATAGTTGGAATTTCCTCTCTGGAATCTGGGTTTGGCTCCATTTCCTTGGGATGTTCCCATTCCTTCGGAACACAGCTCCATGATTTTGCCATGGGATCATCCCAGGACCATCCTCCTTTCAACAGTGTTTTTTGGGAAAAATTCCAATCATTTCAAATCCCTCTTCCCAAAATAACCACGCCCCCACATCCCAGTAATTTGTTAATTTGGGATTTGGGAGCAGCCTCTGGAATGGGTGGGAGTTGGGAGCTCCTGATCCAAGGTTAAATTCTCCAGCCCCTCCCTGATCAGAATTCCCACCTGGCTATTCCCAAGGATTCCCATTTTCATGGCAAAGGAATCTCTTTCTTTCCCTTTCTGTTCCCATCCTGTCTCGCATCCCTTCTCCCTCAGATCCTGCTTCCCTCAGCTTCCTGGGAGAGTTATCCAGGCTGTAATCCAAATTCCCAAAATTTGGGATGCTTTTCCCTTGCCAAGGCACAGAGACCAAACTGGACCCCACAGCACGGAAGAATTATCCCGGATTCCTTCTGGAATTCCTTCTGGGGGTGCTGGGAAAAAAAGCTGGAGTGGCCATTCCATGGTATCCATGCCACGATTCCAGGGAATTTGGGCAGCTCCCGGAGCGAGGTGTGGGCTCTCCCAGCATTCCCATGGATCCAGCTCCATCCTATTTTTAATTCCCTGGTCCCAAACTCCCCCAGGAGCTGCAGCTCCAGCTGCTCCTTCCCGTGGGAAGGGAGGGGGTGGCTCGGGACAGGGATGGATCCAGGAAATATTCCAGCCCCCTCCAAGCCTTTTCCCAGCCCTCCAAACCCCAGGGAAAGCTCTCGGTGCTGGTTTTAGGGCCTGCTCCCGACTTTCAGCTGGATTTTCCTCCCAGGACGAATTTTTTGGACTTTGGAAAAGCTTATCCAAGGTTTCCAGCTCCGCTGGGAAGCGGCCCCGGCGTGGGAGGAGTTGTTGCAGGAGAATCCCAAATTCCTGTCCCGGATAAGGCCGGCAGCTGGGGCAGGATGCAGATCCAGAAATTCCCTGGGGCTCCCCCTTTTCCTGCCTTTCTGTGGGAACAATTCCCATCCCCAAATCCCACCGTTCCCTGCAGCCTTGGATCACCGGAGCTTTTCCCGGATCCACGCTGACTCCGGAGAGCCAAATCCACCCCGGAAAATCCTCTCACAGCTCCTTGTCCCACTTCCCTTTCCCTCTCCACATCCAGGGAATGTCCAGGGAGTGACATTCCCTGGATCTGTGTCCCAGTTTTGCCTGGAAAAGGCCTGGAATCGGTGCTGGGCCAGGTGAGGAAGCTGCTCCTGGAATTTCTTATGAAATTCAATCCATGTTGCAGGAGATAAAATCCACAGGGAAAGCTTGGATCGAGCAGAGGAATTTTTGGGACAGAAGACAGAAAACTTTTCCATTTGCTCATCCATTCCCTGAAAATCCACAGAAAATTCCCCATCCTGCTGCAGGTGCTATCCCTGGGCCTTTTGGTGGGATAAATCTGTTCCCATCCCAAAAAAAGCCCCGGCAATGAGCGCTCCAAATTCCCAGCCTGGCTTCCAACTGCACCCCTGGATATCCGGGAATTTGGGGGTCTTTGATCCCAGTTGTGGATTTATATCCCAAATTGCGGCCTGCTCATCGATCCCTCTCCAGAATTGCTGGGAACACACTTTTCCAGGGATTCTGGCATGGATTGGGAATGGCACCTGGGAATACCCAACCCCAAAGGCAGAGCTGGTGACATCCCACACGTTTTTCCTAAGGCAAAAAAAGGGAAGGAGGGAATCTCCCTGTTCTCACTGGGGTTATTTGGACATTCCCACATCCCAGTCCAGGATCTGGAGAGGGATCAGCTCCAGTCCTGCTGCCTCCCATCCCCAGTGCACCAGCCCAGTGTCATTCCCAATATTCCAGACTGTGTCACAGCCCAGGGCTTTTATGGGATCATCAATCCCATTCCCAGAGCCCACTGAGGTCATTCCAGACCCTTCCCACCCCATGACCTTTCCCAAGGCTGATTCCCTGGAATGTCTGGTGACCTCCCAAAGTCATGGCTGTGCCACACCCTCAGGCTGGGACAGGCTTGGAGCTCCCTGATCCCAAATCCCAAGGATCCCACGGTCTGGAATTGGCCCAGGCTTGGAGCTCTCCGATCCCAAATCCCACATCTCCTCTGGAATTGGCCCCTTTGCTCCCTAATCCCAAATCCAGCAGGATCGAGGGGCTCGGGATCGTTCCAGGGCCACAACCTCAGCCACGGGATGGGAGAGCGGGATCAGGGATGGGAGAGCGGGGTCAGTTCCCAGGGATCAGGGATGGGAAGAGACGGGACCAACCCTCAGGGAGCAAAACCTTCCCCGCAGGAATCCGGGAGCTGCTCCAGGACGGATTTGCGCCCCGCCCCCTCCCCCGAGCTCCCGGAGCCGTTCCCGAGGTTTTCCACGCCCTTCCAGCCACCTGTAGAGGTCCGGGAAGCAGCGGCCTAGGGAGGGGCCCGGGGGATGCGCGACCCCCGGGAGGGCTGGACCGCGGGCCGGGGGATGCGCGGGTTGGGGGGATGCGCTTTTTGGGGGGGATGCGCTTTTTGGGGGGGATGATGCGCGGTTTAGGGGGGATGCGCGGTTTGGGGCGGGGGATGCTCGGTCCGGCGGATGCGCGGTTTGCGGGGGATGCTCGGTTTTGGGGGAGGATGCTCCGCTCGGATGATGCGCGGCGCGGTCTGGGGTCCCAGCCCCGCTGGGAGCGGCGCTCCGGGGGCGGCTCCGCGGCTGTGCCGGCCCCCGGGGGTGCTCGCCCCGCGCCGCCGCCCCCTCCAAGGGTTAAAACTGCAGCAGAGCTGCGGGGCCGGAGCGGCCGCGGCCGCGGGAGGGGCTCGGCCGCGATGGAAGCCCGGGGACCGGCAGAGGGGAGGCGGGAGGCTGCGGGGCCGGGCCCGGCACCTTGCGGGCACCGCGGGGCAGTGCTTACCTCGGGACGGGCATGCGGCTGGCGCGGCCGGCGGAGCGAGGAGCGCCGGAGGAGACGGGGAACGAGCCGGAGGAGGAGGAGGAGAAGCGAGGAGGAGGAGGAGGAGGAGGAGGGTGGGGTGTGCCCGCTGCCGAGCGCTGCCCGCAGCTCGGCCGGTGCTCGGCGCGGCGGGGCCGTGATGTCAGCCCCGCACCGCCCCCGGGGGGAGCGGCCCGGCCCGGCCGGGGGGGCCCGGGGCCTTAACCCTTCGGGAGCCCCGGTGGATTTAACCCTTCGGGAGCCCGGTGGATTGAACCCTTCGGGAGCCCCGGTGGATTGAACCCTTCGGGAGCCCGGTGGATTGAACCCTTCGGGAGCCCCGGTGGATTTAACCCTTCGGCAGCCCCGGTTCCATTTAACCCTTCGGGAGCCTCGGTTCGGGTCCGGCCCCGGTTCCGATTTAACCCTTCGGCAGCCCCGGTATCGCTCCGTGGCCGCCGCTTTAACCCTTCCACAGCCCCGGTGCCACCTCCGCTTTAACCCTTTGCGAGCCCCGGTCCAGCCCCCGTTCAGTTTTAACCCTTTGGTGGCCCCGGTTCGGTTCGGTTCGGTTCAGTTTTAACCCTTTGGGAACCCCGGTTCGGCTCCGGTTCAGTTTTAACCCTTTGCGAGCCGCGGTTCCGCCCCGGTGCGGCCGTGCTGGGAGGGGTCGCGCTGTCGGCGAGGATTCCCCGCTGTCGCGATTTGGCCCGGCTCCCTCCCATCCCGACAGCGCCAGGAAATCCTGGAATGCTGAGCTAGGAAGGAGCTGAAAGCCCATCCCATCCCATCCCAGGCCTGGCCTCGGCCGCTTCCAGCGATGCAGGGGGGTGGATGTTCCATGGAAATTAAATAATCCATGGATATTTCAATATTCCGGGATATTCCAGACTGCTGCAGCATCCAGAAGGATCCATCTGCATGGAAAAAGAGATTTTTTACCCCGTTTTTATTATCGACAGTGACACCAGCAGGGCTGGCAGCTCCCTTTTCCAGGCCCAGCTGGAAGCAACATTTGGAATAATTTAGGACATCGATGTGTCCAAATAACCCCAAAATCCAGGCCCCAAAGGGAAAAAATCCTGGAGAATTTTATCCCAACTCCTGCTCTCTCCACCAAGGAAATCCCGCTCCCAATGGCATCGGTTCCAAAGAAATCTGGGGGAATTTGGGGGATTCTAATATGGAATAAAGGAATTGAGGAGCATCCCTGCCACACGTGGCTGTGTCACCTTGCAGGCCCCAAATCCGGGAATTTCCTCCCAAAATTTAAAAATCTCTGGGATGACAAATTAATATTGGGGATAAATATTTAGGGAGAAAAAAACCCAAACCATTTTATCTCCTTGTTTCCAGGGAAGGGAACCAGGATACAACCCAGGCATGGAATCCTCCTGGATTTTGTTGTTGTTGTTTAATTATTATTAATTTTTTTTAAATATTTTTTTAATTTTTTTCCCTCTAATTAATTTTATTTCTTTCAAACAACTCCAGGCCAATTCCAAAGGCACTCCCAATCCTCCTGGAAGAAAAGCCCAGCCCCAAAAACAAGGATTTCCCTTTATAAGGAGATTATTCCACCAAGAATCCAATGGAAGCTGAGTTTTATTCCAAGCATCCCTGTAAAAAAAACCAATAGATCTGATAACAAGAGGAGGAAAAATCCCAAATATTCCTTGAAAATCAACTATTTTTAAGGATAAACCACGTGAGCTGGGCTGGAAAGTATGGGAAAGGTTAATGCAATTAACAGGGAATTAATGACATCAGCCACTGCTAAATCCCGACCCACCCAACCATGACCTTTTCCCAAAAATCCTCCATTTTCCCGGGATCCAAAGGATCTGAGAGGATGCTTGGAATGAAGCAGAGCTCAGGACAGGGAACATCCAGGCCTGGAAAAGCTGGAGGAGGAGAATCCCGGTTTTTCAAAGGCTTGGAGCAGCTCCGTGTCCCGGCTGCCTCATCCCAGAGGGGGAATTGATTATCCCAAAGAACTGCTTGGGAAAACTCGGAAAACTTGGAAAAAACTGGAGCTGAGCTGGGACAGCTGGGAAAGGTAGGATGGGAAGGGAAGGCTGGGAAGGCTTCTGGAGCTGGGAGCATCCCGGGAATCTGGTGATGGATGGATCCTGATTTTCCATGCTGGGGGAAATCCCAGCATCTCCCAAATCCCAAATGCAGCTTGGGAGGAGCCCAGAAATGTTGGGAAAGGGGCTGGGAGTTGGGAAAGCTGGGAAAGCTGGGGGAGCCCCTCATCCGAGCTGGGAAGAGCGGGAATGCTGGGAATGGGGTGGGAATTTGGGAATTTGGGAATTTGCAGCACTGCCAAGGATGGGACAATTCCTTTCCCGGAGGGAATTCCTCTGGCATGGTCAGGAAAACAGCTCAGGCTCACCAGGACAGCCCTGCGATCCCAAATCCTGGCTTTGGGAATACTGGGGAGGGCAGGGAAACATCCCAGGGATTTTGTGCCTCAGGTTTGGCTTGGAATGTTTGGTGGGATCCCATTCCAGCTCCCAGCCGGATTTATTTTCCTGGGGAACATCCATGATCCTGCTGCAGATCCCAGGAAAGGAGGATGCTCAGCACCTGGAAGGAATTCCAAGGGTTCCGATCTCCTGCTGGCACCGAGAGGATCCGGGCGCTGCGTCCCGGCCTCCTCCAGCTGGAGCAGGTTCTCCATCAGCACCGGAGATTCCGGATTTTCCATCGGCATTCCTGAATTTCCACGGCACCGGAGATCCCTGAATTCCCACCAGCATCCCTAAATTCCCAGCAGGACCAGAGATTCCCGAATTCCCATGAGCATCCCTGAATTCCCAGCAGGAGCAGAGATCCAGGCTGGTGCCGGTGCCCTCTGGAATGTGTCTCCCGCAGCCCAGGAGGATTCCCACGGGAAGGCCAACGGGAATTGCTCCCGCGGGACTGGATCCAGGCACCCCATTCCCAGGGTTCTGGAGCAGAATCGCGGCTGGAATTCCCGACCCGCGGCGTGTCCCGGGAATGGGAAGAGCGGATCCCGCTGGATGCGGCCTCGTGGAGCGGAGAATTCCCGGAGCGAAGAATTCCTGGATCCGGGAGCGCCTCGGGCTCCCTCTCCTGGCGCAGCCGGGAGGGAATTGCTGCGGAAATCTTGGGAACGGGAATCTCACCGGGAGCACGGGCGTGGTCACTGCGGGGACACGGGACAGCCCTTGGGATGAGCGGAATTCCACAGAAACTCAGGATCAGGGATCTGAGCCGGGATAAGGAATGAAACCATTCCCAAAATTTCCCGTTTTCCCCCCTTGCAGCATCCACAGCCCACCATGGATAACTTTCCATCTTTCCTCACCCCACCCCTGGGGTTATCCCGGGATTTTGTTTCCTGGCACTGCCGGGCTGGATGTGAGCGGTTCAAAAAAATCCTCGGGAAAATTCCCAGCTGGCTGTCTGGGAATGTGGGAAGAGCAGAGCCAGGACTGGGGATCCCAATCTTTCCATTGGATTGGGGATCCCAATCTTTCCATTGGATTGCTGATCCAAATCTTTCCATTGGATTGCTGATCCCAATTTTTCCATTGGATTGCTGATCCCAACCTTTCATGGAGCACTGTTACCCCCACAATCCCAACCCCCCCGGGACAGCTGGGACAATTCCAGCTTTTCCAGCTCTTCCTCAGCGCCACCATTCCCTCTGAAATGAAGGATGGATGATCCTCCTTGGCAAAACCTGATCCTTAGGGAAAAACCCCCAGAGCCGCCGCCGTGGCCCTTCCAGGGATTCCAGCTCCGGGACATTCCGGAGCCGCGTGGCCGAATCCCGGCACGTCCCTGGCTCTGCCCACAATTACAGAGGAACGGGAAAACCATGGATACAGCACCCGGAGAGTCCTGGAATATCCGCAGCCGCCAATTATCCGGAGGCTGATGTTTGGATTCCAGAGTGGATAATTTATGGAGAAGTCCAGGGCCGGGCACTCATCCCATTGGATGGAAGTTCCTCTGGAATAACAATACCTGGCGCTGGGAGCACACGGATAACCCAAATCCCGGGATTTGAAAGGGAGATGATTCCATTTGTTCCGCCGGGAGTGGGAACAAACAGCTCCGTCTGCTCTGCCGCCGGCAGCTGGTTCCCATTATCCCTGGAAAAGATCCCGATTTTTCACTGGGAGGGGAATTTGGAGGCGCCTTGACTCATTCCAAGTATGAAGTGAATGTGGAGCACAAATGAAAATTCCAAGGGGTGAAGGGATCGGAGATGAGGCAGCTCCTCCCAGTGGGAGCTGAAATTCCCAATTCCAAGTGATGCCCTCAGCTTCCAATCCTCTGGAGACCACCAGGACTGGGAATTCCTGGGAAGTGTGGATCTGGGGGAGAAGCTCTTCCCAACAGAAAATCACTTCCAAAGGAACAGGAGAGGGAAGTGGGAGCTGAAATTCCCAATTCCAAGTGGTGCCCTCAACTTCCAATCCTCTGGAAACCACCAGGATTGGGAATTCCTGGGGATGGAGTGTGGATTCTGTAGGATGGGAAAAGCTTGGGAGAAGATGACGGAAAGGGAGCAAGGCAAGAGATCCAGGGGAAGAGATTTTGGAGGAAAAGAGAGGAATTTGGGGAATTTGAATGTCCAAGAACAGGTTGGATAAGGCTTGGAGCCACCTGGAATAGCGGGAATTGTCCCTGCCCATGGAATGGGAATGGTTTGAGGTTCATTCCCACCAAAACCATTCCAGGTTTCCATAATTTTTGTGTACCTATATTGCATCTATCCCAGCTTCCTTATTTTCCACCCATCTGGATTTATTTGGATGTGGAAAAAGCAGCAGGATGAGGAAGAGGAAACTGTGGGATCCCAGGAAACCCCGGCAGGAGAGGATTGAACAAGGGATTAATGGGAAAATCCAAGGAGATTATAAAAATTCCATGGAATCCGGCTGGACTGAGGTGGGAATCTCCCTGTGTGGGTGGTCCCCATTCCTAAATCCAACATTTTCCCAACATCTGTCTTGGACTGAGAATGGTGGTGACCCCCTGGAATTATCTGGCAAAATTCCTCTCTTTTTCCAATGCCAATGGATAAAGCTCAAGGAATCAGAGGAGGAAAAGCGGGAAAAAATTTTGGGCTAAATCCTGCGCCAACATTCAGGTTTATGGGGGATATTCCCAATCCAACAGCATTTGGATCCCATGGACTTCCTGAGCTGTGGGAGCTTCCAGGAAATTCCCAGAGTTTTCATATCCCGTAATTATAGGGAGCAATGTCCACTGGAATGGGAATGAGGGCAGCACGGAGTCTCCCAGTGGGAATCTGACCTGAACCTCTGGAATTCCACTGGGGGCTCCTTTCCCACCCCTCCTCATCCTGGGGCTTCCCAGGCTCCTGCATGGGTATGGAATTCCATGAAAAAGGAATTTATGGCTGCCCCATGCCAGGGAAAATCTGGATTTGGAAACTGCGGGATCTGGTGGCAGCTCGGAAAACAGCCGGAGGGGAGCATGGAAAAGGCTCCTGGCAGGAATCCTGTTGGAAGCCAGCCCAGGGAATTGAAGGAGCGTTTTCCATGCCTGGATCCGATGTTTGATGGATGAGTTCGGCACTTGGCTCCACCAGGAATTTTAAAGGCAAACCCGACACCTTTGGCTCGGCTCCTGGTTTTCCCCTCGCTCCAGGAGCATTCCCAAATTTCCTTGGGATGACAAGGAGGGGACCAGGTCCCTCCAGTGCCTCCCACTGAGCCAAGGATTCCCACAATTCCCAGGAATGGGAGCAGGGCTTGGAAAGGGCCATGATGGGAGCTCCTCGTTCCCCCAGAGCTCCTCGTTCCCACCAGAATTCCCAAGATTTCCACCCCCCATCTGCCAGTCCTGCCTCATTTTCTGGGAGCCATCCCGGAATTCTGGGGGCTGATCCCAGAGATCACTACGGCATTTTGGGACAAATCGCAGGATCCATCCCAGAATTTTGGGAGCTCTGAATCCAGGATTCACCCCACAATTTTTGGGAAGTTGATCCCAGGATCCATCCCAGAATTTGGGAGGCTGATCCCTGGATTCACCCCAGGATTTTGGGGGGGAAATCCCAAGATCCATCCCAACATTTTATGGGAGCTACGTCCAGAATCCTTCCCAGAATTTTGGGAGTAGATCCAAGGATCTTTCCCAGAATTTTGGGAGGATAATCCTAGGATCCATCCCAGTATTTGGTGGGGGCGGGAGGTGATCTCTGTTTTCCTGTGTGGAAGAGGCTGGAATTCTGCTTCCCTGTTTTCCTGGCTCTGGGAAGAGCTGATGCTGTGGGAGAGGCTGGAATTCTGCTTCCAACTTTTTTTTTTTTGAGCAATTCTCCGGAGCTCTGAGCTCAGCAGAGCTGCTGGATCGGGAATGAGGGATCCACGTGCTCTGGCTTGGAGCTGCTCCCGGGTATCCAGAGGGACAAATCCCAATCCCAAATCCAGCTCTGGAATGGGGTTTGCTGTTCCCGAGCATCCATCTTTCCCGGGGAAGTGGAAAAAGCCTCTGGAGTGGGATAAAATCCCTGCATGCCCCTCCTCCCCAGCTCCTCCTGCGCTGAAATCTGGGAATCTGGGAATTTGTTGTCATTCCTGGCCTGTGTTTACATTCCTGGTTTCCAGCCTGGCTCTTCCCAAACTCCCGAGGCAGCCGCAGCCAAGGCCGGACACCTCCTGGACAGTCAGGATCAGGGAGCTGCTGCGGGAACAGCTGGAGCCTGGAAAAATCCAGAAAACCTGCTGGGATGATCCCAAAAAATAGGGAAGGAAGGTCGGGAGGGCGGTGAGATGGAAGCACAAAATCCTGTGGGATTTGGATCCAGGGATTTGTGGGTGCCACCCATGGAGAGAGATTGGAATTGGATGAGCTCCCCATTCCATGATTCCATGAGGAATTCCTGCTATCCAGAGGTTTTTCCAAACGAACAAAAGCTTTTTCCTGGATCCAGGGGTCAGCTGGGAGCACATGGCCGGAGCAGCCTCCTCCTTCTCCAGGGTTTTTGAGGAGTCATCCAAGGATTTTAATCTGGGAAAAACACGGGATCTTCCCTTTGGGAATGGCTGATGTCATTCCTAGATCTGCATCCAGCTGAACTCGCTCCCTGGGATGAAACATTCCCTGTTTTCTCCTCCCCTCTCCCAGTTTTCCCCCTTTATTTTCCCCCAGTTTTCCCCCCTCTCCCAGGTTTTTCCTCCCTTTCTTCTCAGTTTTTCCCTTATTTTCTTCCCAGCTTCCCCTCACTTTTCTTCCCAGGTTTTTACCCCCTTTTTTCCCAGTTTTTCCCCCTCCTCTCTCCCAGTCTTCCCCCTGTTTTCCCAGAGGAGGTGACACCTGGACACGGGTGGTGCCACCCCCGAGGTGCCACCGCGGCCATCGGTGTCCCTTGGAACCCTTCCCATCCCTGTGGGATCCCACCGGGAGAGGCCTGGGATTCCAGGTCAGAATTCCTGGCTGGCACAGCCCCGATTCCAGATCGGAATTCCCGGTTGGCACAGCTGATTCCAGGTGGGAATTCCCGGCTGGAATCCGCTCCCTAAAGGGTGGCACGGCCTGGAGGCGGCTGTCCTCATTCCCATCCTTTCCTGCTGCGCCTCATCCCAGGATTCCAGTGGGCATTCCCGGCTGGCACAGCTGATTCCAGGCTGGAATTCCCGGCTGGCACAGCCAGTTCCAGGCTGGAATTCCCGGCTGGCACAGCTGATTTCAAGTGGGCATTCCCGGCTGGCACAGCTGATTCCAGGCTGGAATTCCCACCTGGAATCCGCTCCCTAAAGGGTGTCCCGGCTGGAAAGGGCCGTCCCCATTCCCATCCTTTCCCTCCTCCCCGTTCCCTGGTCCCTCCCACTCCCTCCCAGCGCTCTCCCGCTGTCAGGGAGCCGGGAAAAGTTTGGGATAAGGGACGGGATCTGGGATCGGAGCTCCCAGTCCCGCCGATGCTCGGCAGCGGGGACTGGGGCAGCCGGCGATTCCATGGATATTCCCAGCGGGATTCTCCTGGCCTGCTCCCTCTGCCTCCTGCCCGGTGAGTGCCCATCCCAATCCCCCCGAAAAAAAACTTGGAAAAAATGCTGGAGAAACCTTCACGCGGCTCTTGGAAAAGTTTTGCCGGGAGCTGGAGGCTGCTGGAAAGGGATGGAGATCCCGGAATTCCCGGGAAGCTCCCGATCCCTCCTCGGCCTTGGAGCGGGATTAATCGGGATAATCCCAAAGGATCGGATATTGGGGGGGGGAAGGAAAGCTCCCTTTTCCCGAAATCCAACTTTTCTGAGGTTTGCTCCGTTGGAAAACGGGGAATGCTCGGGGTTAAATTTAGGAGAGGCTTTAGGCGGAGTTTAATTCCAGGAGCTGATCCTGCGGCTTCTCCCGTTCTGCTCCGGGGGGCTGGGATGGATTTTTCTGCTTTTCCCCGGGGTTTTTCCTTGGGAAAAGCGGCTCCCTGTTCCTGCTTTAATCCCATCTGGAATCCACCCGCTCTGGGAGCCGCCGAACTGGGGGGGAAACGGGAAAAAAAATGGGGAAAAAATCGGGAAAAGATCGGGAAAAAAGCGCTTTTCCCCACTGCCAGGAGCTCGGCCACCGGCTCGCGCCTCCTCCAGCTGCAAACATTCCCAAACTTCCTGCTGGAAAACGCGCCAGGCTGCTCGGGGTTTTTATGGGATTGGCGCTTTTTGGGATTTTTTTTTTCCCTTTCTGCCGGGGGATCCTTTCAAGGGAGCCGCGGCCGAGCTGCTTTTCCTGGAATAATTGGATCCATGTGTGGATGGAGGGATGGATGTGGCTCTGGAATGGGATGTTGGAAAAATCCTGGGAGCTGCCAGATTCCCAGGAAATTCGTCCATGGACACGATGCTGGTCTGCAAAGGGAGAGCATGGAAAGGGGATTTGGGAATTCTGCCTTGGGATGTGTGGAAATGATCCCTGAATTTGCTCCTTGGGATGAAACATTCCCTGCTTTTCCCTCCTCTCTCCCAGGTTTTTTTTTTTCCCTTTATCCATGGATTTTTCTGCCCATAATTTTCCCACAGGGATTTCCATCCTGGGGAGTTTCTGTCCCTGGATGTTTCTGGATCCAGGGATTTTGTGGGAATTCCGGAAGCACAAGGTCCTGCTGTAGCAAAGCCCCTCCGGAGCTTTGGGAAACAATTTTGGGAGAGCAGGAATGTTTTTTTTTGGGAAACAATTTTGTGGGAAGGCAGGAATGTTCCAGGATGACTGAGCTTCTGTTCATCCCCAGCATTCCCAGCTCTCCCATCCAAATCCCAGGATTTTCCCTAAAGCCAATGACAAACTCCGGGAGCTGGCAGCATTCCCTTGGATTCCCAGGAATTCAAGCCCACCCTGCTGCTTCCCAGAGTTCTTTCCCAAAATTTCTTTACCCTTTAGAAAGTTTTCCTTGTTCAGCTCAATATTCCCTCTCCAGGAATTCCACCCTGAGCTCCGGCAGTGCTGGAAACCAGGGAAAAAAAGCTGGATTTTCCTCACAGTCCCAGAAAAACCGGGATATTCTTCTGGGGAATCAGAAAACTCTGGGGCAAAGGCAGCAAAATCCAGCCCCAAATTTTCTTGGAAGCAGAACCAGGGTTGGGAATCATGGGAAAGCTTCCAGGCACTTCCCAGAGTTCCTTTTCCAGCTGGGAATCCCCAGGGATTCAGGCAGGGCAATTTTCCCCTTTTCTCCCCAGTTTTTCCAAATTTTCTCCCCAGTTTTTCCAGTTCCCCCTCCCCCTTCCCCCCC
>NW_024522539.1:430950-472165 GCF_017590135.1 Pyrgilauda ruficollis
CCCCTTTATTCCCATCGTTCCCCCCAGTTTTTCCAATTTTTCCCCAGTTTTCCCCCCTTCTCTCTCCCATTTTCTCCCCATTTTCCTGGTGCCGGTGCCTTTGGAATCATCCCCATCCCAGATATTTTCCTTCCAGGACTTCTTTCTATCCTGATTTTTGCCCTGGAGGAGATGTGGATTTTATTCCCATCCTTCTTTCCCAAAGATTTGCTTGTTTCCCAATATTTTTCCTGGCAAGAATCAAATGCAAAATCCAGGAAAATCAAGAGGAAAATCCATCCCATCCGGTCTGACACTTCCTCTGCATCCAAGACTCTTCTGGATTTTGGAATTTCTTGCTGGGAATCCAAAGTCCCCAAAATTCCCTCTGATTCCAGGGTGCTCTGATGCCCTTCCCCCTTTCCCATCATTCCATGGCCAATCCCAGCTTCCCTCTCTCCCGAGGTTTTCATTTCTTTGGGATGTGAAATGAGGTCAACGCTCCACAAAATATCTTGGCTCTCATCCCTGTCTCCCGGGTTTTTTTATCCCTGGGGGTTTTTTAAATCCTGGTTTTCTAGAGTTTCTTTCTGGATCATTTGGAAGTTCCTTTTCCTTGGAATCCATGGTCAGATTCTTCCATTCCCTGCTTCAGGAGTGGATTTGTTCCTAAGATTCCAAACATTCCCTTTTTCTCCAACATTGCTGCCTATCCAAACATTCCTGCCTATCCAAACATTCCCATCCTGGATTTTTCCACCTGGGAAGAAGCAGTGCCAAATTTTCCTGCCGACAGATCCTTTATATCCCAAAAAATTCCAACCTGAGCATCCCGTCCCTGTCCTGGAGGAGAATTCCAAGGTTTTGCTTGGAATGAAGCATCCAGCAGGATTCAGGGAATCCAGTCCAGGATATCCAGGTTATCCATGTCCATCCTGCTGCTCTATCCTGGAGTTTGGGCCGTGTCCCTCTGTGCTTCCCATGGATAGCATCTCCAGCATTCCTAGAATTCCTGCTCCTAGGGGAATTCCTGATTTCCCAATTTCCCACCTGGATCTGGCTCCTGGCACAGGGAGGAGCTGCCAGAGAATTCCCCAAATTTTGTTCAAGGGAATTTCTCTGGAATTTGTTCCCTGTGAGCACCGGAATCCTGGGATTGGGATTGTGGATCCCGTGCTCCTGCTGTTCTGTGGGAAGTGGCATTTTCCAGAGGGAAAGGACCAATCCCAAAAATCGCCCTGTCCCAGCTGGAATTCCATCCTTAGGGATATCCCCCTCTGGAGCTGCCTCTCCTCAGCTCCTGCTCCCACAGGGAATGGGAATCCAGCTTTGGATCCTTGGGAAAACCCCTGCGAGTGGCTGGAATCCCTTTTCCATGGATCCCATCTTGTGATCCCCATGGAAGTGGCTCAGTCCATGGATTCCAGAGGGAGAAGTTCCTTCCTCCTTCCCCTTCCCATCCTGGCTCCAGGGAACTTCCAGGATGAGCTACTGAGGGCTGGGAATGGGCTGAATTTCAGGAATTCTGAATCCTAAATGAGCTCTGAGCTCCATCCGCAGGGCTGGATATTCCCTGGGAACTCCAGAATGGAGAGCGGAATTTTGGGATGCTGCAGATGAGGCGGGGCTGGAATGCTTTGGAATTCCCATCCTGGCTGGGATGGGAATGGGATCAACCCATCCCTGTTCCTGCAGCATCTTCAAAAATTCGGGAGCAGCTTTCCCAGGATGGGCAAGGTTGGAAGCGCCTCTGGAATCATCGAATCCAACCCCAAGTGGGAGAACCCGGAGCGGGGCTGGGGTTGGAATAATCCCATGGCTGAAACCTCTCTGAGATTTTGGAATTCCGAATTCATCCATGTGGAATTGGTGTTTTCCAGCTTTTTGGCTGACAGATCATTCCCTTTTTTCCCCAGGATTTGGGAATTCCTTCAACATCGACACCAAGAGGCCCCAGATCATTGTGGGATCCAGGGAATCTTTTTTTGGATACACAGTGCAGCAGCACGACATCGGCGGGAAGAAATGGTGAGTGGGCTCCAGGAAACCGGGAATTCCAGAGGGAATTTCAGTGGGAATTACACCAAATCACCCCAAATCTCTTCCAGAATTCCCAGGAATAGCTGGGCCAGGATGTGGTTGCTCCTGGAAGTGCTGAATGAAGGAAAGGTTTTCCTTAAAAAAAGAGGAATTTTCGGTGGGATAAGGGATATTGGGAATTTGGGAAGGGTGGATGTGGAGGAGTGTCCTGGCTGGACCACGATTCCTTGGAGCCCTCCAGGGCTGGAATCACGTCTGGAATTTGGGTCCAGGCCATCCTGGTTTTTCCAATTTGCATGGAGGAGCCAGGGCCTGGAGAATCGATCCATCGGGAATGTGGGATGAACCTGGGATTGGCTCAGGTTTGGGATTTGGGGTGGGTTTGGCCGATCCCAGGGATGAATCCAAGGCCGATCCTAGGGATGAATCCAGGGCCGATCCCAGGGGAATGAATCCCAGGGGATCCCACCCAGATGTTGGCAGAGACCTTTGGTGCATTCCAGGAGCATATCCGGATGCTCCAAATCCCATGGAATTCCCTGAAATTCAGGATCTTCCCCCCAGGTGGATGAATCCAGGCTTAGTCCCATAATTAATGCAAGGGATACTCCTGGAACTCTGGAATCCAACCCTTGCCTCCTTTGGAAAACCCTCCCGTACCCTGAACCTGAGATTCCCATTCCATGGAGTTTTGGGAAGTCGGGGTCTCTCTTTCCATGGCTCCCAGCCCCATTTTCCACCAGGACTGGTGGAAATTCCCATTGGAATTGTGCATCCAATGGAAGGGCTGATGCCTTGGGATGAAAGTTGGGAGTTCAGTGTTTCCCGGGATTCTGAGGGAAATTGCTGGGAAATCCCAGTTTTGGGAATATTCTCATCCCGGTTGTATCCATAGGAACTGTTTTAGTTCCATCCCAGCTGAGGGGCTGCAATTCCCAGGATTTTGGGATCTCTTATCCCATTTTCCCATGTCACCACCACTGATGGGGTGACCAAGGGCTGAATTCCCTGGAAATCAGGAAATTTTTCCTGCTTTCCCAAGCAGGACCAAAGACCATCCCTGGCTTCTTTTCCCGACTTTTCCTGCCAACATCCGCAGGATCCACCTCTAGTTTTTCCTCCTGTTGGTTCCTCTGCTTGGAAAAATGGAATTTTTTCCAGCGGGATCCTATGGATGGACACGACTAAAAACTCAGCGCTGCTGGAATCTGCAATTGAGCAGGAAAAAATTCCAAGGAAAAATGTGGACACAGCTGAAAAATAGAGAAATCTGGGAGCAACCAGAAACCTCTGGAATAAAAACCACGGATGTGCAGAGGGAGCTGGATAAGAATTCCAGGTGCAGGACAAGTCCAGGTGCAGGACAATTCCAGGAGCTGGATAATTCCAGGAGCTGTCAGGACATGGAAGGAATGTCCTGAGACCCCAATTCCCGCTGAGCATCTTCCAATCCCATCCCAAAGAATTCCACAAAATCCACTGGAATACAGCAGAGACTCCATGGTTCTCCCAGAATCCCGGCCATGGATGTGCCGGGACGCAGCTGCCAAATTCCAAGAGCGGAATCCGAGGATTTTGGCACCTCTCCTTCAGTCTGAGCCTTTTAATGCTGCTTTTGGCTGCTGGGAATTGTTTGGGAACGGATTCCAAGAATTTTGTGTTTATGTTTTATTTCCATATATTTCTAAAGGAATATTGGAGTGGCTCCAAACAGATTGGATTTTCCAGGTATTTTTGGAAGTTGGGAATTTTCCCCTTTTCCAGACTTTTCAAGGAACCACCCAGACTCATGGAAGTGCATCCCAGAGAGCGGAAAATCCATGAGGAAAATCTGTGAGGAAAAAAATCGGGTTATTAAACTCTGGGAGGGGGGGAAATTCCACTTGGATATTTAAGGCTGGAAAAGCTCATCCATGTGGGATTTGATTTTGCTCCGGCATTTTCCAGAGCAGTGAGGGGTTTCCAGACCTCCTTTTCCACACTTTTTCCATCTTTTCCGTGGAGCTGGAGATGCCTTCTCCAAGTGGGGATGGAAAAGATGACAACAGGTGCCTGGAATTCATCCCAAAAACCACTGGAGCTCCATGGAATGGCAGCTTCCTGCTCCTGGAGCAGGCAGGGAAATGGGGACCTGGAATTATGGGATCGGAGCATTCCCGGTGTCCAAACTGGGGATTTTTGGGAAAACTGGAAAAAACTGGGAACTCCCTGTGCTGCTGGGACAAAATGACCTGGGAGGAATTTGGGGATAAGGAGAAGGAATTCCTGGGAGGATGGAGTGGTTTTGGAGGGTTTGAATCCCAAATCCAGGCAGGTTGGACACTGTGGATGGATTTCTTTGGGAATAATGAGCAGAATTCCCACAAATGGGATGTGTATCGCTTAAAACCTGGAAGCTCTCATGGGAATGGGAGCTCCTGGATGTTTGGCGCAAACACAACCTGGAATCTCATGGAATTTTGGGAAGAATCTTCCTGGAGGTCCCAGAGAGGGCAAAAAAAGGGGAAAAATTCCCTTCATCTTTCACCTCCCCCTTCCAAGTGTTTGTGCGGAGTGCTTCCCATCATTCCAGGAGCTGTGGCTGGGAGCATCTCCGAGCTCCTTTTCCAAGGAATCCTGGAGAGGGGGACAAGCAGTGGTGACAAATCCCTGTCCGGATCCCAAATCCCAGAAAACAACGGATAACAGGAGCAAAGGCAGCCCAAGGAACTCTGGAATACCGTGGGCAGCAGGAATGCCACATTCCTGTTTTTCCAGGAGTTTTTCCCCCATTTTTGGGGATGTTAAGGAGGTGTTTCCAGGCAAGGCCTCTCCCTGGTTCTTGGTTCAGCTGGGATTTTCCATGGAGCCGTTCTCCAGCTTCCCTCTGGAGATTCCCAAGAAAACCGGGAATTTCCCAGGTGACTTTTCCCAATCTCCCACTCCCAACCCAAACAAACCCTTCTCCTTCAGAACAGCTGTTGATTCCCAGATTTTTTGCCACCCCATCCCTGGAATGTTCAAATCCAGCTCGGAGCAACCTCTGGAAGTGGGGCTGGAATGACCCAAACCATTCCATGATTTTCTTGAAAACAAGGCCAAAAAGAGGGAAAATCCCCCCAAAAAACTTGGGAATAGGGTGGGCTGCCACAGATCCTGCATCCCAGGGTGGGAGGGAGAGCCAGGAGCAGACATTATGGAATTCTCTGTGCTTCCATAAAAATATTCCAAGCGCTCTGGTGGCGGCCAAGCCACGGGAGAATTCCAGCCAAGAAAACCTCTGGCAGGAGCTGGAAAACAGAAACCCCTGGAAGTGTTTTTCCAGATCAGCACAATTCTGGCTTTCAATCCAGCCAGAGGATTTTTCCTTCTTTTTTTTCTTTTCCCTCCTCCTTTTCCCTTCAGCCAGGCTCGGACCGGGATTGTCCAGGATCAGGGCCTGGAGCTCAGGGGTGCAATGGGATGAGCTTTAAGGTTTTTCCCACCCAAACCATTCCCAAATTCCTGGATTTTGCTGGTTTGGAGCCTTTCCCAGCCTGCAGGCATGGACACATCCCATTCCCAGCCTGGCTGGAAAACTGGGAATCAGGAGCCAGCACTGGGCTTTGCTTGGAGAGCAGTATCCCAGGGTATTCCTGCTTTTCCTCTCCTTATGTTTTTGGGGATGAAAGTTAAAAATCCATCCTCAGACAGCTCGGAGCAGTCAGAGCTTTTCCCACTTAATCCCTGTTGGTTTTTTTCCCTTTGTTTTCTCCGGGAGCAGGGAACGGAGAGGGAGGCGAGGCAGGAATTGTTTGGTTCTGATTTTCTTTCAAAGCCGTGGTTTTTTGGCCAAGTTGTGATGCAGGAGCCACTTCCCTCCTGGGAATCCAAGGAAAAATTGGGAGATTGGGATGATCTCAGGATGTGTGGAGGGGGAAAGTTTGGAAAAAAACAGGAATGTCTCCCTTCTATAGTGGAATGCTCCAGTTTTCTTGGGATGAGCTGGTTTATTTGGATATTTTTGGGAATTTGGGATAACCCGTCCCAAATCCCTGAATTTTTTATTTTGCTTTTGGAAGGAAAAATCCAGGATTTCTAGCCCAAGTTTCCAAGTAAAGGAAGAGTGGAGCAGCATCCCTAAAAACACCTTCCAAACAGCTGGAAAAGCCTTTTTCTCGAGCTGCCAAGTTTCCATGAGGATTTGACAGCTCCAGCTGATGAATCATTCCCATTTAACCGAAAAGGGAAAACAATTCCATTGTTTTTTGGGAGACAAGAATTCCAGCTTCGGGAGCTCCGCAGCCGCTCCGCATTCACGGCAAAAGCTGGGAATGTTTGGGTTGCCTTTGGATTTGCCTCGTCATCCCAAAAGGATGGTCCAACCCCAAACCTGCTGGTTTTTTGGGAATATTGATTAATGGCTGGTGTAATCATATTAATATGGGAATATTAATTCATGGAAAAGTCTCCAAGAGGATTCCCTGCAGGATGGGGGGCCACATCAAGCTGGAGCTGCTCCTAGAAGTTCATGGAATTCCATGTATCTGAAATTCTTTGGGAATTGGGAATTACACCAGGAGATCCTCGTTTTCCGAGGAGCCTCCACCTTTATTCCTCCCCATCCTCAAGGTTTTCCCATTCCCCTTCCCGATCTTCCACCTTTTGCCTCCTCTCCAAACCAAATGGACTTGAGAGTGTGGGAGAGCCTCAGGAAAACGAGCAAATTCCTGAAAAATCTCAGATTTTCCTGGATGCTGTTGAGGACAGCTCCAGCTGGAGATGATTTTCCCGTTGTGAATTCCCACATTAAGCCGTAATTCAGGAAGTGCTTCCCTGAGAATCAGATTCGGGAGCTTTTCCTTGGGTGAGCGATTCCGGTTTGGGATAAAAGAATGGGATGTTTGTCTTTGGAGCAGCAACATTTTTAAGGAATGACAATTCCTGGTCTAACAGGGAACATCTGTGCCGGTGGCTTTTCCAGCTGCTGGGAAGGGCTCTGTGGAACAAAAGAGCTCCTGTTTATCTGGAGATCCAGACTGGGATGGTTGCATCCATAGAATTTTTGGGAAGCTAAAATTCTTTTTTTCAAATCCCATTTATTTTGGGAGCGGCAATTGCCAACAACTCATGGTGCCGAGGATTTTTGGGATAGCCTGGAATGAAGGGATGGATTCCTTAGGTCCTGAGCTCTTCCTTCTTTTGGGTTGCTGGGTTGGAATGCTGTGGGCAAGAAAAAGTGGGAAAAATGTTCAGATGTCCCAAAAATATCCTGACTGGAAGTTGGTGTCCTTGCTGGGGAATGGGATTTAGCAGCTGCCTTCTTTTGGAGAGCAGGAAAATTCCTGATGTCCACTGGAGATCCCAATGTTTGGCTCCTGATGTTCAGAAAAACTCCAGCTTGGAGCAGATTCCCTTCTCCAGGGTTTTCCTGGGGAAAATTCCTTCCCTCTACTGGAGATCCCAATGTTTATCTCCCAGTGCTTGTAACAACCCCAGCTTGGAGAAAATTCCTTTTTCCAGGATTTTCCCTGGGAAAATTCCTTCCCAATCTCCTCATCCACCCCTGGAGATCCCAGTGTTCAGCTCAGGGCTGTTCATAACAACTCTGGGTTGGAGCAAATTCCCTTTTCCAGGATTTTCCGGGGTGTGGATCCCAGTGGGATTTGCTGGAGGCGCTCCACCAGCTCCTTGTTTTTCCTTCTGGTTCTGCTGGAATCCTGCATCCATATCCATGTCCTGGGAATGAAGTGGGAAGTGTCTCCATATCCATGTCCTGGAGATGCTCTGGGAATGAAGTGGGAGGTGCCCATGGAGGGGGTTGGGATGAGATGATCCTTAAGGTCCCTTCCATCCCAAACCATTCCATGACCCTATGGAAAGGCTCCTCCACAGGCAGTGGAGAGAAAGGACAATCCATAACAATTCAGAGGGATTTGGTGCCATCCTGGAGCTGCTTCCCTGCTCCTTCCCGTGCTTCCAGATGGGTTTGGGTTTTTCCTCCCTGCCATGAATCCGTTCCTTGCGGCTGATGGGAATGAATTCCATAATTCCAGGTGCCAGAGTCACATTCCCAACTTTTTCCTCTTTCCAGCGCGAAGAGAAGGAGAAGCTTTCCTTCCACCGAAGTTGGGGCCCTCTGCTGCCACTCCCAAATCTGGGAATCGTGGCTGAGGAGCCCTTTTTCCCGGGGGATTCCCGCTGTCCCGGTGCTGACGGCTCCGTGTTTTCCGCAGGCTGGTGGTGGGAGCTCCGTACGAATCCAACGGGCAGCAGAAGACCGGAGACGTCTACAAGTGTCCGGTGCTGAGTGAGAGCCATGGAAACTGCACCAAGCTCAACCTGGGTACGGCGTTCCAGCCCCAGACATCCCAAATTATCCCTGGAAAACGGGACACTGGGAAGGGATTCCTCCCTGGGAAGGTGGAATTCCCAGAGAAGCCCCTGGATCCCTGGAAGTGTCCAAGGCCGGGGTTGGATGGGGCTTGGAGCACCCTAGGATGGTGGAAGGTGGCACTGGATGGGCTTTAAATTCCCAAATTTTTCCATGATTCCCAGTTTGCTTCCCAAAGGGGGAGCTCTGGCTCATGGGGAGCTGCGTTTTCCGGAGGAACAGTTGGATCAGGATTTGGGACACAGCTCAGTGACCAATCCCATTTAGGATTGACAGGGCTGCCCTGGGGCTGTTCCCAATTTCTGGGCTGTGCCGTGGAAAAAACAGGGATTCCCTGGGAATCCAGGATGAGGAGCTGAGCCCTCCGAGGGGTTTCCTCCTTTCCAGCTCCCAGTCTCATTCCCAAAAAAATTTTCCTTCCTTGGCTGTTCATGTAGGAAAAAACCAATTTTTCTAAATTTTTACTCACCTCCCAGAAATCCCCCAAACCTGGAGTGAAGCCGGCAGAGATTCCTCTCTGGCACACAATTCCCAGTTGCTCTGGACATTCCAGGGGGCATTCCGGATTTGCCAGGAATGTCCCTGATCCCTGATCCCAGCCTCTCTCCCAAGGGCGGGTGATGTTGGGTTTTCCAAGTCTTTTCTCATCTGCCAAAAATCCCCAAAACCTGGAGTTACGCCAGCAGAGATTCCTCTCCGGCACACAATTCCCGGTTCCTCCGGAGATTCGGGGGGACATCCCGGATTTCCCGGGAATATCCCTGACGCCGGCCTCTCTCCCAAGGGCGGGTGACGCTGTCCAACGTGTCGGAGCGCAAGGACAACATGCGCCTGGGCCTGAGCCTGGCCACCAACCCCAGGGACAGCAGCTTCCTGGTGAGCAGCGTTCCTGGGAATGTGGGCTGGGAATTTGGGAATGCGCACCGGGAACGTGGGGCAGGACAGGGAGGTGTTGGGAGGTTCCTCCCGGTGGGTTTTTGTTTATGGAATGTGAGGAGATTTATAGGGAATTATTGATAAAATAAAATATAATGCGATAAAATAGAATTAAAATGAAAGAAAATAAAATTAAATTAAGTAAAATGGGAAAAAAAATTGAAATTAAAATAAAGCACATCCACGGAAAAGGGATCCTTTGAACCAAATCCTGCTTTTTTACCCCGCCAGGCCTGCAGCCCCCTGTGGTCCCACGAGTGTGGCAGCTCCTACTACACCACGGGAATGTGTTCCCGCGTCAACTCCAACTTCCGCTTCTCCAGAACCGTGGCTCCGGCTCTGCAGAGTGAGGACCAAGATCCCTGCTCCCATCCCTGCTCCGATCCCAGCTCCAATCCCATCTCCAATCCCATTTTGGCTGCACAAAACAAAGCCTTCATTGACCAGGAGTTAAACATGTTGGAATTTGGAGCCGGGATTTTATTTTGGAGGGTTGAAGTGAAGCTTCCTGCCTTTCCTGGAGCTGGGAAGGATTCCCAGAAGCCTGTCCTGCTCCTGGGAGCTCCTCATCCCATGGGATGTGATTCCCCAGCCCCAGAACCCCTCTGGTGCTGCTTAATTCCCAGGGCAGATGGACTGGTAAAAATGGGATTTGGTGGGGATCGAGGCAGGAAAGGCAGAGCCCATCACCAAATTCCCAGGGCATAAAGAGGGGCTTGGAAAAATGGGATTTTCGGGATCAAGGCAGCAAAGGCATCATCAAATTCCCAGTGTCACTTCCCTTGTTATTTTCCAGCCCTCGCTGCAAAGGATAATTGGGATTTTAGGGCGTTTGAGAAAGTGTTTATTTAATGGGATGTGGGGTCAGCTCCTCTCCCTGATTCCCGGGATGGAATGGACATGGAGGCACACAGAGGATCCCAGTGATCCATGAGTGACTCCAATCCGTGGATTCTTCCCTCTGTAAAAACCCATAGGGTGAAAGAGCAGCCGATAAATTTCTGAAATCCAGGATCATCGAGCACTTTTCCAAGGAATGCTGTAAAACATCAGCAAGACTGAGATGATCCTGAGCAATTTTCCCCACTGGAAAAAATCCTTAAATCCTTCCTGCTCCGGTTGCAGAGCCGAGCCCTGGGGTCCCCTCCGGGGTTTTTGGCTGCCTCGGAGCCGAGGATTTCATGGGAAGGGAGGAAATGCCCGCCTTGCTTTCCATGGCAGGGCTGGGAATGACTCAGGGATCAGGAACGGCTCTGCGGGAGGAACGGAGCCGGATCCTGCTCCTCTTTGAAGTGTGGAATGATATTAAACGGGATCAAATTCCAAAGCTGAATCCCAAATGATGCCGCTGAGTGTTATTCCTAGGAAGTGATCCCATCTTTTCACAGCAGAGAGGATTCCTGTGGCTTCTCCCCACCTTGCTGGAGCCCAAAGTTCTTTCCCAAATTATTGAAAAAAGATTTTTTCTTTTTCCTTAAGAAATCCTAAGAGGAAGTACCTGGCGGGAAGTGAAGCCATAAATCTGTCCCTTTGCAAGAACATTTTTAATAAATCCCTGGATTTTCCACAGGATGCCAGACCTACATGGACATCATCATCGTTCTGGATGGATCCAACAGCATTTATCCGTGGGTTGAAGTCCAGCACTTCCTGATAAATATCCTGAAAAAGTTTTACATCGGTCCTGGACAGATCCAGGTGAGGCCCTGAACCATTTGTGTCATCCCAGGGCCATTCCCAATGTCCCTTTTCTGTCAAGCTGCTGGAATTTGTCAAAATATTGGGATTTTTGACTCATCCCATGGGAAGAAATTAATGTCCCTAAGTAAGCTACAGAGGGATCCCACATCCCAGTGGGAACAGGGAGGATGAAACCCCATGGAAAGGAGCTCTCCATGCTCTTTCACCAAGTAATCATGGGTTGATTCAGGCAGGAATTTCAGCAGGAATATCCCAGATTTTCCCAAATTACCCAGTTTGGTCCCACAGCTGGAAATGCTGTGCGTCCAAACTGGGACAGTGGAGCATGGCACATCTGGATGTCCCCAAAACTTGGGAACCAAGCCATAAAATTGGGAATGAATAATGATCCCATGGAGGGAAAACTGGGAATGAGCGTAGAGAATTCTACCCGTGGCTGGCGATTCCCGTGGCTGACAGCGCTCGTGGTGGACAGGACCTCGTTCTGTTGGCCTCTTTGGTGCCATTCCCGTCGTTCCCAGGTGGGAGTTGTCCAGTACGGAGAGGACGTGGTCCATGAGTTCCACCTGAACGACTACAGGTCCGTGCAGGACGTGGTGGCGGCCGCCAGCCACATCGAGCAGCGCGGCGGCACCGAGACCCGGACCGCCTACGGCATCGAGTTCGCTCGGTAAAACCCCTCCCACTCCTGCTCTTCTCCCCAGGAAAACCTTCAAATCCACTTTTTTTTTTTTTTTTTCCCCCTCCTTCCCTCTCCTTTTGTTTTCCTTGCTGCTCAAGAAAGGGGGAATCGCCAGGGTTTGTAGGAAAATGTGATTTGGGGGAAGCTTTGAGAGTGGCGCTTCCCAAAACTGCTCGTTTGCAGCTGGGGCAGGCTCTGGAATTGTGGCTTCTCCCTGGAAGCCCCCAGGGATGAGCTCCCAGTCCCCAAATTCAGCCCCAGAACCTGGAGCTCTCCTGGAATTCCCTGGAGAGTCCACAGGAGCTCAGGACAGCTCCACCTCCTCCCTTTCCAAAGGAAGGACAAATCCTTCCTCCAGCCTTTTTTCCTAGCAGTATTCCTGCTGGGAATCATGAAATTTTACGTTGGAAAAGAGATCAAAAATCAAGTCCAGCACTGCCAAGGCCACCACTGACCATGTCCCAAGTGCCACATCCATGTGGTTTGGAAATCCCTGCAGGAATGGCAATTCCAGGACTGCCCTGGGCAGCTTGGAAAAGTTTTAGATGGATCCTGGCCAGATCTGAGCAAGGTCCTGAACGATTTGTGTCACACAGAGTCCCCAGCCCTGGTCAGTGTCCCTTTTCCATGAATATGCTGGAATTTGGGACCGTGCTTTGTCAAAATCATGTGATTTTGGCAGGTGTGGATAATGGGATGAAGAAATTTTCCCTCACAGGGAAAGGCCCCACAGGCCAAGGCCAGAACTCCGCTGGCCAACTCAAGATCCATTCCCTCAACCAATTTTGCTGAATTACAGCCTCTTTCCTGCAAAAAGTGGGGAAATCCACATCCCAAAGCATTTCCCGAGGGTTCCTGCACCTCCCCAAGGGGCAGCAGCCCCAGAGACCCCTCGGGGCAGGCTCGGTGGGGCGGCGGAGCCCCCACGGAGCTGGCGGGGCTGAGCAGCCCAGGGCATCTCTTCACTTGCAGCTCGGAAGCGTTTCGGAAAGGTGGCCGGAAAGGGGCAAAGCGAGTAATGATTGTCATCACAGATGGAGAGTCCCACGACAGCCCAGACCTGGAGAAGGTGATCGAGGACAGCGAGAGGGACAACGTCACCAGATACGCGGTGGCGGTGAGTGACGGGGATTTTGGGTTGTGGAAGTCCTGCAGAGCGTGGCGGTGCTCCAGGAATCCCAAAGCACCAGGACAGCCCATCCCCGCTGCTCCTGGAGCATTCCAAGAGCTCCTGTCCATCCCCACTGCTCCTGGAGCATTCCAAGGGGTCCTGTCCATCCCCACTGCTCCTGGAGCATTCCAAGGGGTCCTGTCCATCCCCACTGCTCCTGGAACATTCCAAGAGGTCCTGTCCATCCCCACTGCTCCTGAAGCATTCCAAGGGGTCCTGTCCATCCCCACTGCACCTGGAACATTCCAAGAGGTCCTGTCCATCCTGTCCAAGAGGTCCTATCTATTCTCCATTCTGGAAGATTGTTCCATAATGTTTCTTCTGGAGCATTCCGAGAGCTCCCTGTGGCTGGTGCTGCTTTTGGGATGCTCAGCTCTGGATTTGGCTGCTGGAGCTGGTTCCAGGACCAGGGACAGGCAGGACCCCAAATTCCACAAGGAATTGCAGCAATTCCTCTGTTCATTCCCACAAAGTGGTGTCAGATCCAAGCATGGGGCTTCTCCCACCTGGACACCCCCCAAAGGGTTTTGGGAAAGTTTTATCCATCCTGGGAAAACGACCCAGAGGAGCTGCTGACCCCCCATGCCTGGAGGTGTCCAAGGTTGGACAGGGCTTGGAGCGGCCTGGGGTAGAGGAAGCTGTCCCTGCCCATGGAATGGGATGAGCTTTAAGACCCTTCCCAACCCAAACCACCCGGGAATTCTAATTCCATAGAAGTCTCGCATTTTATTCCCAACCAGGTCTTGGGTTATTACAACAGGAGAGGGATCAACCCCGAGGCCTTTCTGAACGAGATCAAATTCATCGCCAGCGACCCCGATGACAAACACTTCTTCAACGTCACCGACGAGGCGGCGCTCAAGGACATCGTGGATGCTCTGGGAGAAAGGATTTTCAGCCTGGAAGGTGAGGGATGCTCCTCCCTGGCACATCCCAGAGCTGGGAATGTGTTGCTGATCCTTTTTTTTTCCCCAAATTTGGACGAGGCTTTACGCAATATCTGAGCCTAAAATCCTGCTTGGAGTATCTTCATATTTGAGGAAATGTCTTTATTTGGAGCAGTTGCGTCCCTCAGATATCGGGAGCAGAGATCCCTTTTCCAAAGGACACACCTCATTCCGGCCAGCGGAATTCTGGTGGCTTTGATTTTTCCTTTTTATAGAAAACCTCGGAGATTTGGTATGGGGGGAATTTGGGTGTCAGTGTCTTCCTCATCCATCAAATTCCAGGGCTGTAATCAGGAAAACCCACACACAGGAGCTTCCTGGGGTGCCAGACACCGGGAGATTATGGGAATAATGCTGGGATTTCAGGTTTATTGGCTGAAATGAAATATCAGGAAATATTTTTGTCTTAAATGTCAGCTCTTGTGACAACTTTGTTGCTCTCCCAAACTAAATTTATCCGAATTTCAGAGGAAAAATGCAGCCTGGAATGAACAATTGGAACAGAAGATGGAGGGCCCGCAGCGGGAATGAAACGTCTTGAATTTGGGGGATTTTGGCTCAAACCAGCTCACAAATTCCCCACGAGTTTCCCAGTTTTCTCTGTCCAGCCTGGCGCTTTCTTGTGGAAGTTTTCCTGGATGAGGAATTCCCCCAGTTGGAATTGCAAAGCAAAAACCTCCAAATCCCCAGTTTTGGGTGATCTTGCAGCTCTGCAGGGGGAGAAGCTGCGCCCCAGCTGAGCTCCCAGACCTCCTAACAGCATGAGGTTGTGGAACTGGGGGGATTTAGGGAGAAATGGGATCATCAGGAGGATGTGGAGCTGCTGGAGCAATTCCAGAGGAGGCCACGGAACTGTTCCAAGAAAGCAAAACTCTCCACTAAACACAAATTCCCTTTTTTTTTTCTTTTTTTTTAAAGGAACCAACAAGAACGAGATCTCCTTTGGACTGGAAATGTCCCAGACTGGATTTTCATCCCACGTTGTGGAAGTAAGAGAGGAAATGTGGGCATTTTTTTGCTCCTGCCTTGTCCTGTTTATCACCCCCAGCTCCAGGTGGGAGATTGGGATTTGGGACAAATTATTAATTACAGAGTTAAATAATTAACATGAGGATAAGGAAATGCTGCTGGATTATCCCATGGGTAAGGGAGGTGCTGGGAGATGTGAGCATCCCTTAGGATCCGCAGCAGATCCTCCCAGTGCCACGACCTCTTGGGAAGGACATGCTGGTATGTCCATGGAAAAAGCTCTTGGGAATTTCCTGGGGAGAAAAACCACATTGGAAAAACAGGAATAGGGTGGAAGTGTCATTCCAGCAGTTTTAAAACCCTCCAGCATTCCAGGTGTTTTTGGAAGAGCGGTCTGTGCGGGATCAGAGGGATGGAATCGCCTCCACTTGGGAAGAAATCCCATCAAACCGCTCCCGTTTTCCCACAGGACGGGATCCTGCTGGGAGCAGTGGGAGCCTACGACTGGAACGGAGCCGTGCTGAAGGAGACCAGCAGCGGGAAGGTCATTCCTCTGCGGGAATCCTACCTGCAGGAATTCCCGGAGGAGCTGAAAAACCACGGAGCCTATTTAGGTGGGAAAGCTGAAGGAGGCCGTGCTGCCGCAGGGGGGAATTCGGGATTTTATCCTTAAAAAAGAGGAAGCATGGGGTATTCCTCATGGGAGAGCTGTGGGATGCAGCACAGGAGCATCCTCACCTGGGAAGAGCCCGGCTCCGACCCCGGAGCGGGGCACAAATGAGATTTAAATTCAGGAGCAGCCAAGCCGGCGGGTTATCCGCAGCTTTTCTTGGAGTGGTTTCAAAGCACCGATGGAATTTCATGCCTAGGCAGGAAATACCTGCTGGGTTAATCCATTCCATGTGCAGCCACTGGAGCTCTGGAATAAAAATATCAGCCTGGATGGCGAAACGCAGCCTCTCCTCGGAGATGTGGCTGTCCCGTGGCAGGGAGAGAGGTGGAATTCTGTGGGATCAGCGCCTCCAGGCTCTTCCCTGGGAATGGGGACACGTGGTTCATCCGTGGGGTGACAGCAGAGTGTCCCCTGAGCTGTGGGTGTCCCATGGGAATCCCTGTGGGAGCTCAACTGGGCTCTCTTTCCCACTGCCTGCAGTGAGAAATCTGGGAATTTTAAGGAATGCTGGTGTATCCTGCTGAGGAGCAGCCTGGGGGGCTCAGGGCCGATGCTGGGTTTAGGAATATCCCTGCAGGAGGGGCATTTTTAGGGAAAGAGGGAACCCAGGTAAGGCTGGTGAGCAGGGAAGAGACCAAAAATCCCTGAAGATACTCAAAATTTAACTGGATGTGATTCCAAGGAATGTGATTCAGTTTCATGATTGGCCAGACTTTGAGTTCCATAGAATCCCAGAATTCTGGAATGATTTGGGTTGGAAAGGAACTTAAAGCTCATCCCCTATCCCAGGTTTCTCCATGCCCCATCCAGCCTGAGATTGGAACATTCCAGGGATGCGGCAGCCACAGCTTCTCTGGGCACCCTGTTCCACTTCTAAGGATTTCATTGGAATTTAAACCCGAGCCTGAAGGTTCAGGAACCTGAACTTGGGGTTGAAAATTGGGATTTGGCAGCCCCAGCTTTATATTCCTACAAAATCCCATCTGCAGCCATGGAAGTGCCGCAGCCCAGGGGGTGATCCCAGTAGGAAAAAAGGGATTGCTCAGGGTCATTGGCTTAGGCAGGGTTATTTCCATCAGGAGGAATGGTTTTGATGGATTCATGGCTTTTATTGGACTGGGAATGTTGACATCTAGCACCAGGAAAGCTTTTCCTGCCTGGTGTTCCTGGAGCAGCGGGAGCCGCAACTTCCCAACACTCAGCACCTCACGAGTGTCTGTCCAACTTAATGTGAGCCATGAAATAAAACAGCCAGAAGTCCTGGAATTGCAGGAATTGGATTCACCTTCGATAGAAGAAGGATTTGCACAGGAAGAGGGAATCAGGCAGTGCCAAAACTCCCGGCACAGCCCCGGCCGCAGCAGCACCGGAGCGGGCGGCTCAGAGGCACTGGGGTCCCTCTGGGTGATTTCATCTTTGCAAAAATCCCAGTTTTTAAGCTTCCCTTTTTGGAAAGCAGCCAGAGCTGTGTCAGCAGCTGGGGGCTAATGGAAAGCAGACCCTGGGAGCAGGCAGGGAGTTCTCACTCTGTGTCCATCCCTCTCCAGGTTACACCGTCTCCTCCGTCGTCTCCACCAGGCACGAGCGGATCTACGTGGCGGGAGCGCCGCGGTTCAACCACACCGGCAAGGTCATCCTGTTCAACATGCACAGCAACAGGAACCTCACCATCCACCAGGCCCTCAAGGGAGAGCAGGTAGTTCCAGCTGGGAATGCCATGCCGCTTTTCGCCCGTGGAAAAATCAACCCTCTCCCTTGGTTTTCCCGAGTTGGAACAGCTTGGCAGTGCCGCACAGCCGTGGATGTGCCAGTGTCTTGGTTTGGAAAGACAGGTGTCTGCTAAGGAAGGCAGGAGCCTCCCCTGAAATGGAAAATGTAACCTCTCTCCCTCTGAATTATTATAATTTGGAAATTAAGGGGCTCTTAGGCAAAGATATGGGAGTAGGAATAACAGTTTTTTACTAGGACAATTAAAAATACAAATGCAATAGTACAAAAAAGTAAACAAACCACTGCCAGAGTCAGAATACAATAAGAAAACTGCCCCATGGACAGAGAGAACTGCCCAGCTCTGACAGACGGGGATGGAACCCACACCCCATTGCCAGCCCAAGAGAGCCGGTTGTGGCTGCATCCTCAGCGTGGCTGTGGCAGGGGTGGGATGTCCCTGTGCATCCCAGAGGGATGGTGGCATCATCCCCACGCCGTCCTGTCTGCCCCAGATCGGCTCCTACTACGGCAGCGAGATCAACTCCCTGGACGTGAACGGCGACGGCGTCACCGACGTGCTGCTGGTGGGCGCGCCCATGTTCTTCAGCGAGGGCAGGGAGAGGGGCAAGGTCTACGTGTACGCCCTGCAGGGGGTGAGTGGCGCCCGGGGACATCGAGGGAACATTTGGCTGCTCCCGTGGCAGCTGTGTGCCCTGGTGGGGTCTCAAGGGAGGGGTGGGATGGGATCTTTGCCACGTGGGAATGTGGATGTCCCTCTGGAGAAACCATCGCCAAGCCATGCGGCGTCCTCCAAACCCGCTCCCTCCAGGGAGAGCTCAGAACCCCTTCCAGTGCCTGAAGGTGCTTCCCTGTGGAAGTTGCTCTGGATGAGGGATTCCCCCAGTTGGAATGATGAAGAAAAAAACACCAAATCCCCAATTTTCGGTGATCTTGCATGGAATTAGTATGGAATATTTATTATTATGGAATTTGTCTTTATTATGGAAGTTATTATTACTATAGAATTATTATTATTATTACTATAGAATTATTATTAATACTATAGAATTGTTGTTATTATTATTATTACTATAGAATTGTTATTACTATAGAATTATTATTACTATAGAATTATTATTAATGTCATCATCATCATCATCATTGAATTATTTATGTAGGGTGCAAAGCAGATGTGGGGCTGGCTCAGGCAGGGCTCAGGGCTCCTCATTCCCCAGGGATGTGCTCCAAAATCCGCCATCCCTGGGAACGCTCCCACCTCCTTCCTTGGAAAATCCCTCCCACATCACTGCACTGTTCACTTGAGGCTTTCTTCTCTTTCCAGCCTTGCTGCTGATGCTTTGGGAATTGTCTTCCTTCCTTTTTTTCCTTGGCAGAACCTCTTCGTTCCCAGCGGCGCCCTGGTGGACCTCCAGAGTTACCAGAATTCCCGTTTCGGCTCCTGCATCGCCGCCGTTCCCGACCTCAACCAGGACTCCTACAACGACCTGGTGGTCGGGGCCCCTCTGGAGGACGAGCACCAAGGAGCCATTTACATTTTCCTTGGATTCCAGGAGACCATCCTCAAGAAATACAAGCAGGTGGGGCTTCCCTGTGCTTGGTTTTCCTTGTCTTTCATGGGAATAAATATAATTTGTCCCTGTTTTAAGGACTGATGGAGCAGGACGAATCCACACCCGGGATTAAATTGTTAATTATTACGGCCGGATAGTTCCTCTATTGAGGCATCCAAGGCAAAATGTTGGAATTCAAGCATTGGAGCAGCAGTGATGGAGTCCCCATCCCTGCTGGGATTTAAGATGTGTGGATGTGGCATTTGGGGACATTTTGTGGTGGCCTTGGCAGCGCCAAGGGATGGTTGGACTCCACAATGTTGGATGGCTTTTCCAACCTGAATTACTCCATGGAACAGTGGGGGAAAAGGCTTGAAATTAGAGGCAATGTTTAGCATTCATTGCAAGGGCTTGTTATAGATTAATTAATTATATTTTTTAATTAATTTTTTTACATTTTATTTATTTATTTATTACACTTTTGATAAATGTTAAATATGCAGGGTAAATCCAGTACAAATCTTGGATGGTGCCTCCAAAGAGAAATTGCTTTCGAAGCAAATGCTTTCTCTTTTCCAAAGAGAAATTCCCTGGAAAACCATGTTTAGCAGAACCTCTTGGAACGGGGAATTTTCAGCGATGGGGCGGAGTCAGCCTGGCAAACCCTTGGCAGGCAGGGATGCTCCTGCTGGAATCCAGCCTGGATTGCTCCCATTCCTTTCCAGCGGATCGCGGCCGCCGACCTCGCTCCGGGCCTGATGTATTTTGGATGCAGCATCCACGGGCAGCTGGATCTGAACGAGGACGGACTCGTGGACTTGGCTGTGGGCTCGTTGGGGAACGCCGTGGTGCTGTGGTGAGCCAGGGATCCTTGGTGCCCTCTCCTCCTTTCCTCTGCCCAAATTGTGCCAAAATTTTTCCAGGAAAAACCAATCTCCCAACAATCTGAGCCATCTTTCCTGATAACCACCCCCTGTCTAACGGGGCTGTGGGATCTCAATCCCGTTGTGCCCTAAAAAGATGCCAGAGTTCATTTGCCATTGAGTTTCATCTGTAGTTCTCCAGAAGTTCCAAATTCATTTGTGGGGATTTGCCCAGGCTCCTTCTGGTCTGGTTTAATTAGAGCATTATTTTTAAATATTAATTAATGTTTGGAGAGTCCCTTGAAGCTGTTGGGATGGGGGGTGGCTGTGCCCAGCCAAGACAGGTCACCCTGGGCTCTGCTTGGAGAGCACTTTTGGTCTCCCCAACCTTCTCCAAAAAGGAGGGAAAAGGAGTGAAAAAGGCAAACCTGGAGCTGTGGGAGATTCCAGGATGTCCCATCCTGAGCCAGAGCCCATCCCATGCCTCTCCCCACCCCACAGGTCCCGCAGCGTGGTCCAGATCAACGCCAGCCTCCGCTTCGAGCCGCCCAAGATCAACATCTTCACCAAGGACTGCAGGCGCAACGGGAAGGAGGCCACCTGCATGAGGGCCTTCGTCTGCTTCACCGCCCTCTTCCTCTCCACTCACTTCCAGACTGCCAGCGTGGGTGAGGAGAAAATCCCAATTCCTGCCCTGCTCAGGTCTCCAGCCCCATGGAAAACCCAGATTTTGGGATGGAAACCACCCAGGAGCTTGGAGGAGCTCATGTGTCCGTCACGTGTCACTCACGTTTGTCCCTATCCCGGCCGAGTCTCCAGGTTCTGGTGACGATTCTGCCAAAGAAACACCCCCAGGATAAATCCCACCTCATCCCTCACCTATTCCCTGGGCTGGGCTCTCCTGGGATTTGCCTTTCCATGCTCCGTGTGACGGGAATGTCCCTGCAGCAGGACGTGCCCGGCCCGCGTTCCGCAGGGCTCATCCATCCCTCCCGCCTCCCGCAGCAGCGGGACACATCTGCCGGCCAGATGTGCATTTTCCACAACATCCCAGGGAATCTGTGGAGCTGGCCAGCCCTGCTGTTAAACCCTTGGATGGTGCCGTGACCCCGAGTGATCCCCGGCGGATTCCCGGGAGTCAGCAGAGCAGGGAAGCGATAGCGGCTCAGCCCCTGCAAGCCAGCAGCAAACACTGTCCAAGGAAAATCAGGATCCAGAGCCAAGGGAAAAACTCCCAGCGCCCAGAGCAAGAGTTTTGTTTTGTGCTGTCAAATCCAGCGTTTTTCTCCCTGCTGCTGTCCCTGTGGGATAAAATCTGAGTGGGATTTCCTTATTTATTTGATTTTACCTTTATTTCCTCTGGAAATAAAGAGTTGCCCCCTGGATGAGCCCCTCTGCTCTGGAGCCAGGCTGGGAGAGCTGAGGGTGTCCAGCCAGGAAAAGAGAAGAATCCAGAGAAACCTCAGAGCCCCTCCCAGGGCCTAAAGGGGCTCCAGGAGAGCTGGAGAGGGACTGGGGACAAGGCATGGAGGGACAGGACACAGGGAATGGCTTTAAGCTGAAAGAGGGACAGATGGGATGCTGGGAAGGAATTGTGCCCTATGAGGGTAAGGAGGGGCAGGGATGGAATTCCCAGAGAAACTGTGGCTGCCCCTGGAAGTGTCCAAGGCCAGGCTGGACAGGGCTTGGAGCCCCTGGGACAGTGGAAGGTGTCCCTGCCATGGCAGGGGCTGCAGTGAGATGAGATTTTAGGTCCCTTCCCAAGCCATTCTGAGATTCTGTGGTTGTCTGAAATCCCTGCTGGTTGGGAATCTCCAGTGGCTTTCCAGCAACAGTGCAGGAACCAAAGGATCTCCATAAATCATCCAGGTGAGGGGTGAGCTCCAATTCCTCCAGACCAGCACGGGAACATTTGAGAGGCAAAAAATTCCACACCTGCACAGATTTTACCCAGGGTCTTGCAACAATTAATCCCCAAAACTCCTCATCTGCAGAAGGGAAGCTTTTCCCAGAACTGCCTGGGATTTCCCTGGATTTCCCTCAGCAGGGAATGGGCACTGGGGCCACTCTTTTCCCAGGTTTTTGGCCCCAAGGCCTGAGCTGGGCCTGTCCTTGCAGGGCTCAGGTACAACACGACCATCGACGAGCGCCGCTACTCGCCCCGGGCGCACCTGGACGACGGCGGGGAGCGGGCGGCGCCGCGGGGGCTGGTGCTGCCCGCCGGGCAGGAGCTCTGCCACACCCTCCCCTTCCACGTCCTGGTGAGTGTGCACCAGGAGATGTCCTCTCCAGCATCCCTCGGGTGGCTTCCCGGGCTGGGAGTGAGCCTCATCCCGCTGGATTCATCCCGCTGGATTGCTCCCCGCCGGTTTGATGTGGTCCGGGATGGAGCTGCCAGCGCGTGGCAGCTGCTGGGTCCCCAAGCAGTGACATCACTGCAGCTTCCACGTGCTCCGTCCCACCAGCCGTGTCCTCGGGGAGGGCGTGAGCTCCTCATCCCAGGGTCAGGCTGCTCTTCCTGCTCCAAAATCAGGAATGCTTGTTGTTTTTCCATGGGGAATGGAGCGTCCCCGTGCCAGTCCCTGGGGCTGTCCCCCTCTGGCCCAGCAGGTCCCACCCCGGGGTGCAGAGCTGGTGGATCCCTCGTTTGCAGGGAACAGCTGATGCACAAACCTGGCCAAACCCAAACATTCCCAGGGAATGAGGAGAATTTCATGGAAGCCAGACAGGCCTGAGCTGCCAGACTGGCCCAGCCCCAAGCCCCGGCTGAACTGCCGTGAACTTTTGGGAAATTTGAGGCTGGAGATGGAGCTGGAGCTAGTGATTTAGCCCAAAAAAAACATCTCCCTTCAGAGCATGCCTCTGCACCCGGGGGCTAGGCACAGGAGGAGCTCCTAGGGGCTTCCAGAGGGCAGGGTTAGGTGGGATATTGGCAAGGAATTCCTGTCTGGGATGGAATTCCCAGAGGAGCTGCGGCTGCCCCTGGATCCCTGGAAGCATCCAAGGCCAGGTTGGATGGGGCTTGGACCAACCTTGGAGATGGGATCTGTTTTCTGTTTGATCCCAGCCCTGGGCTGGGGCTGCGGGACAGATCTGTGACCTCTGGGGACACCCTGAGGTGCTGCCCCAGCCCGGGCAGCCCTGGGCTCCTCTCAATGTTTTCCATGTGCCACAGGACACGGCGGATTACGTGAAGCCGGTGACGTTCTCCATCGACTACGAGCTGGAGCATCCCGAGCACGGCCCCATGCTGGACGATGGGTGGCCCACCTCGCTCAGGGTCTCTGTAGGTAGCAGCTGACACGTCCCCAAGTGTCACATCCCTGGTGTCACCTCCCTGGTGCCACCTCCCCAAGTGCTACCTCCCAAAGTTCTGCATCCCAGGTGCCGCCTCCCAAAGTGCCGCCTCCCAGAGTTCTACCTCCCAAAGTGTCACCTCTCAAAATGCCACCTCCCAGGGCACCAGGGCGGATTTATCCCTGGAAGAACCGTCACCGAGCTGCTGTCATTGTCCCCTCAGGTCCCCTTCTGGAATGGCTGCAACGAGGACGAGCACTGTGTCCCCGATCTGGTGCTGGATGCCAGAAGTGACATTCCCAGTGCCATGTGAGTAGGTGACCCGGAGCATCCTCCAAGAGTGTCACCAGCTGGGGGAGGCTCCAAAAATCCAGCCCCAGTCTGCGTTCTGTGAATTCTGACATCACTGGCCCTTCATCCAGCATCACCACAAGGATGATCCAAGCCCTCCATGAGGTGCTCTTGGCACTTCTGATCCTCCCCCTGCTCCCTGCCTGGAAGGAATCCGTGTTTTTTTGGGGAATCCACAAGCCAGCGAATATTTGGTGCCATGGTGATGAGTTCCAGGGATACAAATCAGGAAATACCAGGGAATAACTGCAAGGCTGGCATTACCCACCTGGCAATTACAGGCTTGACTCATGGAAATAATTCCACACTGCAGCTCCGTGGTTACAGAGCTATTAAAGGTTATCCCTGCATCCACAGGAGGCCCCGGAGCTGCTCCGAGGGCTGGAGCCCCTCTGGAGCCAGGCTAGGAGAACTGGGAATGTCCACCTGGAGAAGAGAAGGATCCAGGGAGAGCTCAGAGCCCTTCCAGAGCCTAAAGGGGCTCCAGGAGAGCTGGAGAGGGGCTGGGGACAAGGGATGGAGGGACAGGACACAGGGAATGGCTTTAAGTGAAAGAGGGATCAATGGGATATTGGGAAAGAATTGTTCCCTGTGAGGGTGGGCAGGGGCTGGGATGGAATTCCCAGAGAAGCTGTGGCTTCCCCTGGAAGTGTCCAAGGCCAGGTTGGACATTGGAGCTTGGAGCCACCTTTGCTTTTGGCAGGGGATCTGATTTTTCCCTACATCCCAGCTGTCCCGAGCATTCCTCGTAATGTTTGAGAAAGCGTCACACCACTGGCCAAAAACCCCCAAATTATGGACAATAGGACAAATCCACAATTCTGCTTTCAGCACAGCAGGACAGAGGGAGAGCAGGGATTTCCATGGTCATAAAATCCCGGGAATGCCTCTTTTTGCAGGGAATTCTGCCGGAGGGCGCTGCGGAGGGGGGACTGCTCGGCCTTCAGCCTCTCCTTCGACGCCTCCGTCTTCGTCATCGAGAGCACCAGGAGAAGAGTGGCCGTGGAAGCCACGCTGGAAAACCGCGGGGAGAACGCCTACAGCACTGTCCTCAACATCTCCTTCTCCAGGAACCTGCAGCTGGCCAGCTTGATCACCAAGGTGAGCTCCCGGGGGAGATCCAGGCTTTTCCAGAGGTGCTGCTAATCCCGGCCGGACGAGAAAGCTGCAGCCTAAAGCAGAGCCCAAATCTGTCTCCATCCCTCATAAATCAGGGCTGTTTATGGGCTCTGTTTCTAAGCACTTCCAGCTCTTTATTTTGGAAATACAAAAACGTTTGAGTTTTAAGAGCCTGAGCGAAGGTCAAACACAGAGGAAATTATTTCCCTCTATTTTTCTCCTGCAGTTGTTTAAAAATACTCCCTGCACATGGCCAAGTTCCCGTCAGGAACGAGTTTTTGCAGCTGAGAAATAACTTTGGAAGTAGGAGCTGATCATGGGAATGTGGCCACAGCTCAGCACCGAGCCGGGCGATGCCGCCTCTTCATGGCTTTCCCTGGATGGTCCCCCAGTGTCCCCAAAATGTCACTGCCCCACTCACTCGATCTTGGTGCGACTCCTCCCTGTTCCCAGTGAGATTTGGGAATGTGCTGATGCTGCTGAGCCTTCCCTCACCCCCCCATGACTTCATCCCCGCCCGCAGATCCCATCTCCTTTGTTTTTCTCCGAGCCGTGCCAAGGGAAAATTGTGGGGCTTGCTGCCCACAAAATAAGAAAAATGCATTTTTTGGAGATTATTCTAAACGAAGTGAGGGGAGCAGGGAAAATCCCTGGGAGGGTGGGGAACAGAAAGCACCAGGCAGCAGTGATTGTAGGGAATATTTGCAGCTGGTCATGGAGGAGTCACGGATAACAGGCTCCTGGATGTCCCTCCTTATCAAGGAGCATCCAGAGGGGATAGATATCTGTGTCTTATAAATAAAAACTGGCTGTGGCCCCAAAAAGTCCATAATTTCAGCAGATGAGTGGGAGGAAGCTCCAGGCTGTTGCTGGTGGCTAGTGTTGGGATAGTCTGGCTGCTGGATAGGATTTTTCCAGTGGCAACAGCTCAACTGACCCCTTGTGGGATAAAAGCTGGAATAGCTCATCCTCTCATGGTGAGGATGGACACCTGCCTACAAGCGGGCTACAACATCTGGAAGGGTTGTGGAGGAGACAGAACAGGGTTGGTGTCCCATCCCATCCCATCCCAGCTCTGCAATGGGCAGGACCTTCTCCAGCCTGGCTGGAGAGGCGGAAGGTGTTCCAGCAGCAGGAATATTGGTGTTGACATGAATGAATTCCAGCTTAGCTGGTGGCCATGCAGGATAACAGCTCATGTTGTCTCTCAGTGCTTCCCAACAATTCCTCATCGCAGAAAAATCAGGAATGCCAGGAATAATCAGGTTCATTCATTCACCACAGTTAAATTCTTCACCCATGTAATTAAATTCATAAAGAGGATTTACATCAGGAAAATGGGAGTTGCTCCCTAGAGATGCTCCTTTCCAGGAACATCAACAAATGCATGGGAAGGATTCCCAGCTCCAGCGAGCAGGGTGGGTTGGATGACTGGCTGGTTGCTTGCACGGTCCTTTGGTTGGATTTTGGTTGGTGGCTGGTTGGTGGTTGTATCCTTCCTTCATTCATTAGTTTGTTGGCCAATGATTGATTGGATCTTGGTTGGGTTTTGGTCATTGGTTGGTTGGGTTTTGGTTGTGTTTTGGTAATTCATTGGTTGGTCATTGGTTGGTGTTGTTTGGTTATTGGTTAGTTGGTTGGTCATTGGTTCTTGTCGTTGGTTGGTTGGGTTTTGGTTGGGTTTTGGTAATTCATTGGTTGGTCATTGGTTGGGTTTTGGTTGTTGGTTGGTTGGTCATTGGTTCTTGTCATTGGTTGGTTGGGTTTTGGTTGTTGGTTGTCAATTGGTTGGTCATTGGCTGGTTGGTCAGTGGTTGGTTGGATTTTGGTTGGTTGGCCATTGGTTGATAGTTGTTGGTTGGTTGGTCATTGGTTCTTGTCATTGGTTGGTTGGGTTTTGGTTGGTTGGCCATTGGTTGATTGTCCACTGGTTGGCCATTATTTGGTTGGCCATTGGTAGGCCATTGGTTGGCGATTGGCTGGTTGTTTCCCCAAAGCCAAGGCTCGTTTTGAGCCCCTAGGTGTTCCCAGTTTCCCAAAGAGCCGATTCCTGGGGCTCATTCCCTGTGTCCCAGACACTCCATGGGCAGGACTTTGTGTTCCATTTCAGGACGACACCGACATCAACATCGACTGCGCCAGTGACGACAGACACCCCACCAGGAGGGTGTGCAACGTCAGCTACCCCTTCTTCCGAGCCAAGGCCAAGGTAGGACATTCCCAAATTCCCACTCTACTGTCACATGGACCTTCTGGCCCCAGGGTCACATCTGGGCAGCCCTGAGCAGGATTTTGAAGATAAACTTTTGGTTTCGCCCCTTTTGGAGTTCGAAAGGCATCTTAGGAAAGCTGGGATGGTTGGGATCCTCAGGAGAGCCCCAGAATCCAACCCAGCTCCTCCAGGTGACAGAATTTGCCTTCAATTTGGTGGAAAAATTTAATGTGGGCTTCAAACCACGGATGGGAACTTTTCTGAGCTGATTCCCTGCAGGATGAGGCTCCTTCCCTGCCTGAGAGATTTTCCTTGCTCTGAAGTGCCTCTGGATACCTGGCTCAGAGCCAGTCCAAGCTCCCCCAGGTGGTGGCATCCTCCAAACCAGTGTTCCCAGTATTTGGAATGAGCCCAGATCCAGTTTATCATTTTTATAAACCATAAACCCTTGGGAAACATCAAATTCAGGGTTCATTTGGGAAAGGAATAGTGAGGAGATCCACTTAGGATCTGCATGGAATCCCACCTGCCACCCGTGGGAAAAGGGACCAACACAAGCGGGATCTGGAAATAAAATCTCCCCAGCTCCTGTATCCGTCTGAAACCTTTCCTGGATTATGATGGATGAGCCTCAGGCACCAGGCTCGGCTTTGAAGCTCCCAAAAATCCCAGTGGGATGCCTGTGGCTGCACGAGGAGCTGGCTCCCCATGACCTACGGGGTCGGGAATGTGTCCATGGGCCATCAGGTAGTGCCGCTCCTGCCAAAACAAAGACAGGCTGGAAATGGAATTTTGGCTCTGGAGCTGCGGGAGCTTTAATATTCCAGTCAGCTGTGCCGGCCCAGACGGTTTGAGGTCACTGCAGATGTGACATTTATCACATTTATCCCGTTTTATTGGTTTTGGCTCTCTCCAGCTGCCTCCCCTTCCCGCCGATCCCGGGCCTCTGGAGGGATCTGCTTCCAAAGGGAGCCGCTCGTTGCTCCCATGGCAGGGGCTGAGAGAATTCCTGCAAATCCTCACTGCCTGGAAAGGCTCTGCTCAGTCCTGGTGGGATTGGAAATTGTGTCTCCTGCAGGGTCTCTCACTGGCCCCGCTCAGCACTCGGGATTTTGTTCCCTGGGATGTTTTTCCCAATGTTTTTCCCAGTGTTTTTCCCTTCTCCACAGGTCGCTTTCCGCCTGGATTTTGAATTCAGCAAGTCCGTCTTCCTGCAGAGCATGGAGGTCTACATGGTTGCCAGCAGGTCTGGGGATGCTTTCTCTCTCTGGAATCACGGAATCATGATGGTTTGGGCTGGAAAAATAGCCCATCCAGTCCCACCCCTTCCCTGATCCCAGGGTGTCCAACCCTGGACTTGGGTTCCAGGGAGCTTCTCTGGGCACCCCAGGATGTAGCCAGCATTCCTTGGGATTCCTTTCTCCAGAGCCAGAGGTTTTCCATGGCATAACCCCACGGAGATCCAGTTGCTGTGGGTTATCCCAGCCCCGTGCTCCCAAACCTGGCTATTTTTATTTATCTGGGGATTTACATCCATGATTTTTCCATGCCTGTGGAAGCTGCCGGGCTCTGCTGGATCTCCAGCCACTGTTGCTTTCTCATCCATGTTCCCACCGCAAATATTTCCAGGAAAAATATCTCCTAATAATTTTACAAAGTTCTCCTTACTCCCCATTCCTGCACAGGTAAAGATTTCCACAGGGAAATGTGGGAAATCCTGCAAAAAAAGGGGAAATCCTATAAGGAAGGGGGAAAATCCTACAAAGAAAGGGGGGAAATCCTATGAGGAAAGGGAAAATCCTACAAAGAAAGGGGGAAATTAAATAAATGTAATACTATTAAATTATTAATAAATAATTCAATTAACTAAATTATTAATTTTTTTAATTCACCAATTATTAGAGCACCACTTTAAGCTGCTGGGGGCGACACCTCCCTCCGAATCATTTTAACAATAAAAATCCCAGAATAAAATCCTGCTTTGACTTCTTGGAGGTAATAATGGCCATAACAGGTGTTCCCGGTGTCTGGGCCAGTGGCCATCCCACAAAACCATCGGAGGGAAGCTCAGCTGTGGGACGAGCGTGGAATCACCGGGAATTCAAGTCTGGGACAGCCAGGGATGAAGGCAGAGATAATTTAGGAAGCTGCTGATGGGAAAATCAGGGATCCCAAAGCACATTCCCTGGCACTGCTTGCTGGAATCTTTTGGGGATTTTTCAGCCCTTTGGTCATTTTATATTTTTTACTCAGACACCACGAATAAAATTCCTTTAATATTTAGGATTTATGGGGAGTGAGGGGATTCTCCAGTTCGTAATGAAGAGAAAACCTGGAGGGAAAGAAGAGCACAGAAAATATCAAATTTGGGAATTTTGGAGTGGAAAAGGAGGGAAAGAATTTGAAAAAATGTGAGGATTTGGGGCCATCACAGGTGCTCCCGAATGGGTTCCCACAGGGTATTCCTGGCTCTTTTCCCACCTTTCCAGCTGCAAAACAGGGATTGATTTACCTTCTGTGACATCCAAACCTCAGCTGGGGCCTGGGGAGGCTCTGCTTTATTAAAGAGGCGAGAAAATCCTATAAGGAAAGGGAAAATCCTATAAAGAAAGGGGAAAGTCCTGCAAAGAAAGGGAAAATCCTACAAAGAAAAGGGAAAATCCTACAAACCTCTTTGTCACCCTTTGTCCCACAGGACATCGAGCCTGGACTATTTTGAGATCAGATCCAACAATTCCCTGGATGGATCCAACCCCATTGGGCCCCCCTTCCACTGCACCTTCACGGTGAGCAGGAGCTGGATCCCTGAGTTCTCCTGGATTTGGGATCTGCCCCGGGAGCAGGGATCCCCGTCCCCCGATCCCAACACATCCCTGTGCTCTTCCCTGGCAGCTGCAGAACCTGGGATTCTTCCCAGTGCAAGGGGTGACCCTAAAGATCACCGTGCCCGTGGCCACCCGGGCAGGCAACCGGCTCCTGCTGCCCACGGAATTCCGGGCAGACCAGGTAGGATGGGATTCCGGTTTAGGATGGGATTCCAGCATGGATTAGGATGGGATTGCAGCATGGTTTAGGATGGAATTCCAGCCCAGTTTAGGATGAGATTCTGTCGCGGTTTAGGGTGGGATTCCAGCATGGAATTCTGTCCCAGTTTAGGGTGGGATTCCACATGGTTTAGGCTGGAATTCCAGCCTGGTTTAGGATGGGATTCTGTCCCAGTTTATGATGGGATTCAGCCCTGGTTTAGAATGGGATTCCAGTATGGTTTAGGATGGAATTCTGTCCCAGTTTATGATGGAATTCCAGCCCGGTTTAGGATGGGATTCCAGCCCGGTTTCGGATGGGATCCCAGCCCTCCAGCCACGTCCCACAGCGAGCCAAACTCAATCCCAGCTGCAGCAAATCCTGGGGGGTGCTGGGGATCCCTGATTCCATCGGGATGGGGGCACGGGGAAGCCACTGCCACGATCCTGTGTCCATGCTGGAATTCCATCAGCCTCTCCCACAGGAAAACACGACCTGCAGCATTTGGGGGAACACCACTGACTACCGGAGAACCCCGGCAGAGGAGGACCTGTCCCGCACCCCACACCTGGTACTCGCCTCCTCGGGGCCAATCCTGGCTCCAGGATATCCCAAAACAGGGAAAAATCTGGAACAGGGATGTGGGAGGGGCACGTGGATGCATGTGGAATTTTTTGGAGATTTTTAAGCCCTTCGGTCAGTTTATTTTTATTTTTTCCTCTCAGCCACTGCAATTTAAGCCCCGTTAATACTCAGGATTTATGGGAAGTGAGGGGATTCTCCAGCTCACAAAGAGTGGGATCATTTTTTTCCCAAGGGAAAACTTGGAGGGGAAGAATAGCACAAAACACAGCAAAACTGGGAAGTTTGGGGTGAAAAAGGGGGAGAAAATTTGAAGAATGTGGGGATTTGACCACACAGGAGGATGGACACATGGGATCTTCCCTGCCTCAGTGGGATTCATCCCTGGGGATGAATCCCAGTGGGATTTTCCCTCCTTCTCCAGCCATGATCCCACATTTCCCTTTGCAGAACCACAGCAACTCCGACGTGGTTTCCATCGACTGCGAGGTGAAACTGGCTCCCAACGAGGAGCTGAACCTGCACTTGCGTGGGAATCTGTGGATGAAGTCTCTGAAAGCAGTGAGTGCTCACCAGAAAATGTGGATTTCAGGGAGAAATCCCCCAAAGGAACCCTCACACCCCAAAAACGTGGGATTTTTCCCTTCCCCAGGAATGTATGGGGTGGATTTTGTTCCCAAAGCCACTTATCCTATTGGATCGTGCATCCACAGCTCCTCATTATGGATTATTTAATTCCATAATTTATTAATTACTGAAAATTTAATTAATCTAAAACATTTTTGCCGTCGTTCTGCCCCACTCCCTGCCTGCCCTGCATCCTCCTCTCCCGTGAATCCAACCAGAATCCCTACGGATACAAAGCCAAGGGCATGGGATGGATCCTGTTGGGAATGAGGGCTCCTTTTCCACGTGAGATGGTCATCCCAGCCCATGGGGATGGGATGGATCCCGTTGGGAATGGGGGCTCCTTTTCCACGTGGGATGCTCATCCCAGCCCATGGGGACGGGATGGATCCCGTTGGGAATGGGGGCTCCTTTTCCATGTGGGATGCTCATCAAGCCCATGGGGACAGGATGGATCCCATTGGGAATGGGGGCTCCTTTTCCACGTGGAATGCTCATCCCAGCCCTCTCCGTGCAGCTGAAGTTCAAGGCACTGAAGCTCACCACGATCGCCGCGCTCCAGCGGCGCTTCCGGAGCCCCTTCGTTTTCCGGGAGGAGGATCCCAGCCGCCAGGTCAGCCCAGGGATGGGGGGATCCAGAATTTTGGGATGCTGCCACACCCTACCCTGATCCCACTGGGAGAATCCCTGGGGATGGAGAGACCCAGAATTTTGGGACACTGCCACACCTTGCCCTGATCCCACTGGGAGAATCCTGTGGGTTGGGGGACCCAGGTCTGGAAAAACTCGGTGCAGCTGTGGCCAGAGCTGAGCTTTGATCCTGGAATCTCCGGATTCCACAGGGAAAACTGAGCCAAATCCTTGGTGCAGCATTCCCAAAGGAAGGGCTGCTCAGCATTCCCGCTATCCCCTTTTCCCTGCCATTCCTGCCCGGAATCCGCGGTGTTTTCTCTCCTCCAGATCACGTTTGAGATCTCCAAGCCCGAGGAATCGCAGATTCCCATCTGGATCATCCTTGGGAGCACCTTCGGAGGCCTCCTGCTCCTGGCCCTGCTGGTCCTGGCGCTCTGGAAGGTGAGCAGCCCCCGGGCCGTGCATTTTGGGGGATTTTTGGAGATTCCCATGCGTGGAGGAACCCTCTGGATCCGTGTCCCGCGCCCCACGAGCTCCTCAACACCACCAAAAACCCTCAAAACCGCCTCCAAAATCCCCTTTTCCATTTATAAATTATATCCAGGACCAACTTCCAGCTGCTATCCCGTTAAAAGCTCCTGGAATAACAGCGGGATTTTGTTTCTCTTCCCTCCCCACAGCTGGGGTTCTTCAAGAGCGGGAGCCGCCGGCGAGCGGCCGAGCGGGAGCAGAATTCCCACGGGATGGAGTGACTCTGCCGGGGCCAGGAGCCCCCTCCCAGCTCCGGAGATTCCCGGGATCCCGAGGGATTTGGGGGCTGAGCTTGGCTTTGCAGCAGGACGAGAGAACACCCCTTGTGGGACAGCACTTAGAAGCCATTAAAAAACCCCTCAAACCAACTGAAAATTCCCCAAAAGTCTCCTCGGAGGTGCTTTCAACTGGGATTCCATAAAAATGCCCCTCAAATCAACCAAAAATTCCCCAAAAATCTCCTCGGAGGTGCTTCCAACTGGGATTTCACCAAGGTGGCAGCAGCGGGGACGAGGGGACACCGACGTGAGGGGTCCCTGAAGTGGAGCTGGAAAACTCCTTAAAATAATAATATTATCCCAAAAATCCCCCCCATGGGTTGCTCCTTCCCGTGGCGGAGCTGTCGCAGGCCCCGGGCTCTGCTGGCCACAGCTCTCAAACTGCCTTCGTTAAGAGAAGTTAATTAAGTGGAGGCGTTAATTAGTCTGAATGCACTGAATGAAATTCTTGTGATTTCAAGCACCTTAAATCTCCGGTGTCCAGCTGTACATAATTCTTCTAAAAACAGGAAGGAAAGGAGGGAGGAAAATTTAAGACCCTGCCTTTTTTTTTATTTTTTTGAAGAAATAATTTCATAATTTTGAAAAAATTTAAAATCGTTTAAAGAATGAATTCAAAAGCAGTTTGATGAGTTTTGTCCCAGCAGAGCAGTTTGGGGAGCCCACATGTATCATACCTGTACATAGCTGGTGCCATGGAAATCATGGAATTTTAGGGGCGGGAACGCGCCCTCGGCATAGCGGAATTATTTATGCTAATATTAATTTTATGGAGAAGAGGGAAGTGGATTTTTTTGGATGCGGGATGAGGTTCGGGAAATACTGTTCCTGGTATTTTTCAAGGATTAAAAATACGGTATTTTAAAAATTCCTGGTGTCTGTTCCTTTTTTTTTTCTGTGGATTTGAGGGGGGCGGCTCTGGCATTGAGGGCAGGATGGATCCTGGAATTTTTCCATCATTTATTTCTAAGGGATGTGAGTTTTTCCAAGGATGTTTGAAGTGAAGCCTTTGGGAGAAACAACTTGGAAAAAAAATGGGATAAAAAAAATCCTTCCAAAAGAGATATTCCATCCTCAGCTGGAGTGGGAATTCTGCATTTCCCAGTTTCTGATGGACTGGGAGCTCAGGGGTCCGGCTGGGGTGCAGGGAAAGCCGGAGAGCCCAACCCTGGAATTCGGGAATTCAACCTGGTGGATCACACAGGGTCCCGCCCTCGCACATTGCCAGGATCTGCATCCCGGCACACGGAAGGAAAGAGATGGAGACCAGGCAGATATATATATATATTATATATAAATATATTTACTTATATATAAAATATATGTGCACACACATATATTTTATACATATTTGTGGTTTTATATCTATGGATATACATATATCTACACACACACACGCTCTATGTGCATCTACATTTATAAATAATTTTACTTTCAGACTTAAAAATTCTGTATTCTATATATAGAATTCTATATCACAATATAGATGTGTGTGCACATATAGAATATAGATGTGTACATATAAAATATGTGTGCATATACCTGTATATATATGTGTGTATATATACATAAAAATATGTATAATGTGTGTATATACATAAAAATATATATAATGTGTGTATATACATAAACACAAAGTATAAATACTTTATACTTTTTCTATTCTATTTATTATTTTCTATTCTATTTTTTATTTTTTTCTATTCTATTCATTATTTTTCTATTCTATTTATTTATTTAGATATTCTATATCTACATATAATTTATATATTTATATTTTAATACATTTTGTATAATATACATCATTTTATGGTTGTGTTTGTGGTTATATTTATATTTATATTTATATTTATATTTATATTTATATTTATATATAAAAAAATTATATCTATGAATTTCCCCCCTCCTGGTGCCCCGTGCCCGTCCCTTGCCACGGACACCCGGGCACACTCCGGGACACAATTCCCACATTTCCGTGGCACTCAGGGTGCACCTGCCCTGTTCCTGCTCCCCTCCCCAGCCATTCCCAAGGAATATTTGGGAATCCCGGATTTCCAGGACCATTGGCACCGCTGGCAGCAGCAAGGGCAGGGTTGGAGGCGGCTGTCCCCAATTCCTGGTTGGGATTGCATTGTCCCAAATTCCTGGGTGGGATTGCATTGTCCCCAATCCCTGGGTGGGATTGCATTGTCCCCAATCCCTGGGTGGCTCAGTCCCTCTGGAGCCCTCAGGACAGCGGGATCGGCATTCCAAGGCCTGGCTCAGCTCCGGGTTTATTTCTAGGCCGGGTTTATTTCTGCCTCTCCCAGTTCTGATCCTGCTCCATCAAGATCCCAACCCCCAGCAGCACCCGGCTCTTCCCAGGATCTCACTCCGTGCTTTTCCAAGGAAAACAGCACCTGGAGGATCCAAGGAATTTTATCAGGGGCTTTAAATAACAGGGAGAGCAAAGGGAACCTCACAGCGTTTAATGCTTGGGAGGAAAATTCCAGATCCTGGAGAAGATCCCAGGATTCCCAAGGCTGCACCCACAGGTATTCCCTATCCTTTGCCAAGAGCTCTTGGTGACACGGGGAAGGTGGCAGGACAGCATTCCATGACACCAGGCAGCAGGAATTCACCTGCAGGAAGCAGGATAACAACCAGGAATAGGCTGGAGGCAGGAGCAGCTTTTCCACAGCAAAGACCTTCCCCCGCTTGGAAGTATTTTGGAATCAACAGCCAGGAATTTTTATTGTTACTTTGGAATTCTCAGGAAAATGACACCTTCCACTATCCCAGGCTGCTCCAACCTGGCCTTTGGACAATTCCAGGGATGTGGCAGCTTCTCCAGAGAACCTAACCCTGACCCTAAAGCCTTTCCCTCAAAGGACACAAACCCTGGACAAAAAACAGGAATTCCAAGGTAATTCCACATTCAATGTTTATTTCTTTGTCATACAAATAGAAACGTGTGCCCCAAATCTCGCCCGAAAGTTCTACCTGGATTGTTTTTAAAAAAAAACCCACGGAACATTCGTTCATCCTGACGGTTAAAAAGCTGCGTGGGAAAGGAACAGAGGGTTCAGGAGCCTTGTCCCAACAAGTGACATTTTCCTGCCGGAGCATCCACCACTTCTCCCAAAGTTCTCAAGCAACAACGTCCCCGTACAATCACTCACTCATCAGCAAAGAGGTTGATGAGAGGAGAAATTTTTTTTTGTTTTTTTTTTTAAAAATCAGTTTTAAGAAGAGATTTTCCTACTGGAAGGAGTAAAAACCATGAAAAATCCTCGAGTCCAATTCAGGGAGGCACAGACTCCAACGCTTCTTGGAAAAGCCACGTTCAAGGAAGACTCTCTTTGGCGGCAGACGGCTCCGTTAGGAAGATACAGCATCTGGAATCCAAGAGTGCAGCTGGACAGACTTTGAGTCAAATAAAAGGTGCGTGTTGAGCGTCGAAACAACAGAACAAAAACCCAAGTTCAAAGCAGTTTGAAATGTTGGGACACACACAAACACAAATTCCCTACCCAGTTTCTAGGGATCCATGCATGATGTTTGGATAGGAGCGACGGAGCTACGGAAAAAGAAACCATGATTCCGGTTATTTTCGGTCGGCGTGGAAGTGGGTTTTTGTCCATAGGTTATTCAATACTTACTGGAGCAGTGTCAGTGAAGAGCCTGATAATGGAATTCAGCCCCTCAGAGCCAAATTTCCACCTGCATTTCCTAACAGAGCACCCCTCACGTCTGCAGCTGTGAATTTTTATTTAAAACACAACTTTTAAAACGTTACCAACATCTTCAGCACGAGCTGAAAGGCATAAAAGCACGGTGAGGTATGAGAGCAACGCACTGCTCTGGGGGTGGACACTCCACTTTTAACCCAACCACCACAGAATTCCCAATTTTTCTTTTCCCACCTCACTGCGAGGAGTTTGAAATCCAATTGTGCGAATCGTGTCGGACACGGAACGTTTGACAGGAGTTACCTGGGGGATTCTTCTCGTGTCGTTTAGAAAACCAAGAGCTAACGAAGGGATTCATTTAATCAAAAACATAAAAGGACCAAAATCTCAAACATCGGATTCAACTACAGGACAACGATGTGGCTTTTCCTGCCCCCCGCCCTCCACCATCTCCACCCGAGAACTGAGGCCGCAGACGGAATCCAGAGGAGCCCAAAACCAAAGGAATGGAGAAAAACAACTTCATGGACACGGGTGTATTCTGCTGTCTGGTGTCGTCCCGGGATAGCACCACCACGAAAGGTTGGACACGGCCTAGTGGAACTGGACAAACTCCTCCAGAGTTCTGGGGATCTGGTTTTGGTAGCTGATGTTGTAGATCCGCACGGCGCGGGCAGCCAGGCACTTGAGACTCAGCTTCATTTGAGTTTTAAGGAGGATTTCGGACACCCCGGTGGTACTTTTATCCAGAGGGGTTTTCTTCTGCTTGTTGGTCATGTCCGTGTGGGCGCCGGCCTCCACCAGGCTGATGATGATGGAGTGCAACGTCAAGAAGTCGCTGATGGGCCGGTGGTACTGCACGATGATGTGCAGAGGGCTGTTCCCCTCGTTGTCCACGGCGTTGACGTCGGCGCCGCAGTCCAGCAGGAGCTTGGTGACCAGGGCGTTGGGGAAGCTGCACACGTCGTTGGTGTGGAAGTCGTCCACGGGCGTGCCCGAGTTGACGGCGTGGTGCAGCAGGCTGGAGCCGTCGCGCGTGCGCGGGTCCAGGTGGATCAGGTTGTAGATCTGCTTGTTGATGCGGGACTGGTCGTCCTCGCTGCACTGCGTCTTGGTGGAGATGCACACCAGGTAGAGGAAGGTGAAGATGTTGCACTCGTAGTTGTCCATGGCCGTGTGGATGTCGGCGTCCGGGGTGGTTTTGATGCGCGCCATGCCCTGCTCGATCTCCAGCACGCTGCAGCGCAGGACGCTCTCGATGTCCTTGGCTTTCACAGGCTCGTTCAGGTGGATCATCTGGGAGAAGACCTGAGCGAACCTCAGCAGGTCCTTGTGGGTGTTCCTGTTGCCCTTCTGCCGCAGGTGCAGGGCGTGGAGCCAGAGCTTGATGCACTGCTCGAACTCCATGTTGTCCGCGTAGACCGCGCCCCGGTAAATGATGGGGTGGGAGACGTCGATATTGTCCGAGCCCAGGATTCTCTCCCGCACTATGAGGCCTTCCATGTGAAGGGCATCTCTGTCCTGCCTAATGGACTCTAATTCCTGAGGGGTCCTGCATTCCGACCTGTTTCCGTAAGCCTCGATCCGGGGAAGCACCTCCTTCTCGATGACATTCTCGCTGTCGCGGTACCTCTCCAGCATGGCTAAATATAAATAGTGGTAAGTCTTCAAAATGTCGTAGTTCTCCCTGTCGTTGGCAAACGAGGCCCCCAGCAGCTCCAGAGCTTCGATCCTGCTCCTCCTGTCGCAGTCGGCGTGAGCCAGCAGCAGCTCCACCACGTCGGCCTTGCAGCTCTCGGCGGCCACTTTGAGCGGCGTCATGCCGTGGCCGTTGACCATCATGGCCGCCTTCCACTTGACCAGCTCCCTGACGATCTCCAGGTGGCCGGCCTCGGCGGCAAAGTGCAGGGCGGTGGCCCCGCAGTGGGCCTTGGCGTTGGGGTCGGCGTGCTGCTCTAGGAGGTAGCGCACCACGTCCGTGTGGCCCTTGTAGGCCGCGATCATCAGGCAGGTGTTGTCGTACTTGTTGGCGATGCTGATGTTGGCGTTGTTCTCCACCAGGTACTTGACGATGTCCAGCCGGCCATCGAAGCAGGCCGCCCGCAGCGGCGTCGAGTTGGTCACCGTGGTGTGGTTGACGTTGGCGCCGTGGCTCACCAGCAGCTTGACCACCTCGAAGTGGCCGGCGCCGGCCGCGCACCACAGCGCGGTGGCCCCGTCGATGACGAAGCTGGGGACAGGAGGATAAGGAATTAGGTTGATGCTCTTCCAAAAGCGTCCCACACCCAGCCACTAACGGGGATTTTACAGCCAGCCCATCCATGGATTCCAAGGAACTCACCGGGATTCCAAGGAACTCACTGGATTCCAAGGAACTCACAACCACGGAATGACCGACAGAGCACACACAGCGTTGGAGCTTCAAAGCAGCCAAAGGGGTTTGGCCACTTTGAAGATCCCACTTACAAACTCCAGCCTCAGTTTAGAGAGGTCTGGCAAGAAGAGTTCTAAAATTATCCCTTCAGTGCCATGAAGTGACATATTAAAGACCAAGAAAAACCTTAAAATGGATATTTTGACACAAAAAAAAATCAGATTTAGACACCAGCAACAGCCCTGGCAGCAAAACTGGCTTCAAAATTCCTGATCGCTTTTCCTGCCCCCTCTCCCTGAGCTGCAGTTTCCCAGCACTTCCCTGTTCGAGATCCCGTGCCCTGAACCAGCCCAGCAACCTGGTGACACAAATGGAACCTCAGGAAGAAAATAAAACCCAAAAAAGCAGAAGTTCTGAGCTGGGCTGCTCCACAGATCTGTGTCACATGAATAACGGGGAAATGAAGGGACAGATCCTTCTTTTTAAGCTGTTTTCATTCCCTTAAACCCAGCACACAAAATAAAGGATTTGCCTTTCCCATTCCCTGGTTTTTGAAGGATTTAAATGAAGAAACAGGCAGGATTCACACATCCTCAAGGCACGTCCCAAACACACAGGAAGGACAAACATTTCCAGACAGCCACGTTCCCCAAAGCTAAAATATGGTAAGATCAGCTGAAATTTCACTTTCACAGCGATTTTTAATTATTATAAAGCCCTCGCAGCTCCACAGCAACTGTTTGTAAATCCAACACCTCCAGAGGCTCTTCAAGATCTCAGAGAGAATTCCCAGTGAGAAGTTCCTGATTTTGTAAATAACCCCATTAAAATATTTATGTATTGAAGCAGGAGGAGAGTCAGGAGGGGGGATATTTTAGGAACCCGAGGTGATTTGTTGGTGTTTTGAGGTTCCAAGTGGAAAGCCCACGGGAGAGGAGCTGCTGAGCCACCTTATCTGAGAACAACAATCCCTGGGGATCACATGGGCTCTGCTCCTCTCTCTGCATCCCTTGTGCCTCCCACAACTCCTCCTTCAATCCGTGCCAGGCACAGCCTCTGGAAAACATCCCCACCCCAGCCAGGCAAAAATCCAGCATCTGCTGTCTGTCAGGAAGTCCTTCCTCCAGGGATTCTCACCCCAAGAATTCTCAACCTGCTTCTAAACCAGCTGGAAGGGAAAAGGAAGGACTAAAATTCAAACCACACAGGGAAGTGGTTCTGCATGTGAAAACTGAGCAGTGTGAGAACCCTTCCTGATGGCACTGTCACCTGCAGCAGCAAAAATGTCCCAAAAAGGCCACTCTAGCCCAGCAGAAGCTCTCGGGGCTGTGAATATTACCCTGTCCACAGCTTCACACGGGGAATTCCTAAACGGAAAAGTCATCTATGGCTCATAGAGCATCAGGTGGGATCTCCAACCACACAGGCATTTTTTACCAGAAAATCACCAAATTGTGACCTCACTGTGGCCTCCAACACCCACGTGATGTTTAGGTGGGGATGCCATGAATTCATTTCTAAAAACAGCAGCGAGGAGGGCCCTGGGCACTGCCAACCTGCCAGCCTGCCCCTCTGTGCCTGGGAAAATCAGAGATCAGATCCTCCTGGGAGCTCTGCTGAGGCCCACAGAGGGCAGGGGAGTGATCACAGAGCACTGAACAGCCTTGGACGGGACCCACAAGGGCCAACAAAGCTCAGAATGCTGAGCTGGGCAGGGCCTACCAGGGCCACCAGGTCATGGAATAATCTGAGGTGGGAAGGACACACAAGGACCACCAAGTCACAGAATAACCTGGGTTGGGAAGGGCTCCCAAGGGCCATCGAGTCACAGAACAGTCTGAGCTGCAGGAGGCCCACAAGGGCCAGCAAGGCACAGAATCACAGAACAGCCTGGGCTGGGAGGGGCCCACAAGGACATCAAGTGACAGAATACTGAGCTGGACAGGGCCTACAAAGGCACAGAATAATCTGAGCTGGGACCACAAGGACCACCAAGTCACAAAACAGTCTGAGTTGGGAAGAACCCACAAGGACCATCAAGTCACAGAATCCTGAGTTGGGAAAGATCCACAAAGACATGAAGTGACAGAACACTGAGTTGGAAGGGCCCACAAGAAGCACCAAGTTACAGAATAATCTGAGTTGGGACCACAAGGACCACCAAGTCACAGAAGTACAAGTTGAAAAGAACGCACAAGGGCCATGAAGTCACAGAACACAGAACTGGAAGGGCCCCACAAGGACCACCAAATCACAAAACAGCCCGAGTTGAAAAATACCCACAAGGGCCACCAAGGCACAGAATACCGAGCCGGAAGGGCTCACAAGCACCACCAAGTCACGGAATAATGTGAGCTGGAACCACAAGGACCACCACGTCACAGAAGAGCCGGAGCTGAAAAGAACCCACCGCCAAGCCTCCGAACGCACACAGACCGCCAGGTCACGGAGCACCCTGCGCTGGAGAAGGCTCCCAAGCCCCAGAGCAGCGGCAGCCGCCAGAGGCCCGCACGGCGCTCCAGCCCCGCTCTGCCCCGAGCCCAGGCCGTGCCCGCCCCGCCGCGCCCGGCGCTGTCGGGGCCGGGCCTCACGTACCCGTCGAAGCGGACGGTGCCGGTCTGCTGCGTGTGGACGCGGTAATGCTCGAGCAGCAGCCGCACCACCTTGGCGTGCCCGTTGCGGGCGGCGATGATGAGCGGCGTGGAGCGCTGCCCGCCGTGCTGGCTCACGTAGCCCAGCAGGTACTTGATGTCGCTCTCGGAGCGGTTCAGCAGCAGCGCGGCCAAGGTGAGCACGCGGCCCTCGCTGGCCGCCTTGTACACGTACCCCGCCAGCCCCTCCATGGCCGCCTCCGCCTCCGCGCGGCCCCGCCGCCCGCAACGGCCCCGCTCGGGCCGGCCCGGCTCTGCCCCGGCCCGCTCC
>NW_024522539.1:472187-570336 GCF_017590135.1 Pyrgilauda ruficollis
CAGCGGGGCCGGCCGGCAGCCGCGGCCCGGCCTGGCCGTTCCGGCAGCCCCGGCGGAAAGGCGCGGCGGAGCGCGCGGGCCGAGGCAGCGCGGCCGGAGGGGCTGCCCGGAACACAGCCCGGCACGGTTAAAGAATAAAGCAGGGGTTTGCTAAAAGGCCTTCAAAGGATACACCTTGGGCAGTGAAAGGGCCTGGCCGTGGCTACGCCCAAGTTGGACTCCAGGTCATGAGTTTCACACTTTTATAAGTTTTGGTCTATTTCCATGTTGGGGTTAATTGTCCAATTGCAGCTCCAGGTGGTGCAGTCCCATCCTCTCAGGTTGCTCTCCTCAATTTGCTGCTGTTTGCACTTTCTGGGCCTGAGGCTGCAGCGGTGTCCTTGGTTCTGGGGCTGGAAAAGGATTGTTTTGTCTGACCGAGCTGTGAGGAGAGCTGCTGACACTTCATATGGAGTTCAGTTACACACAATGCAGTACAGAATCTGGAAAACAGGAAAGCTCAAACTTAAGGCATCTGCAGCACTGCCAGGGCACAGCGGAGTGCCCCAAAACACAATAACACAGACAACCGCTCGTGTCCCCAGCTCAGCTCTTCATCCTCATGTCCACTGCTCGACCACTGACGTTGGAAAATACCTCTGAGGTCACCGAGGTCACCAGCACCACATCCACGAATTCCTTGGACACCTGCAGGGATGGGGACTCCAAACCCCCCTGGGCAGCCCTGCCAGTGCCTGACCACCCTTTCCATGGAGAAATTCCTCCTGAAGTCCAATCTAAATCCAACCTAAACCTCAACTCTGGTGCAGTTTAAGTAAATGTCATCAAATCCTGTCCCTCTTCCCTGGGAGCTGAACCTGACCCTCCCTGGCTGCCCTTCCTGTCAGGGAGTGTGGAGAGTGAACTGGGTTGGGTTGGTCTGGATTGGGTTGGACTGGATTGGGTTGGGTTGGACTGGGTTGGGTTGGGTTGGTTGGACTGGATTGGGTTGGGTTGGACTGGGTTTGGTTGGGTTGGGTTGGACTGGATTGGGTTGGTTGGACTGGATTGGGTTGGGTTGGACTGGATTGGATTGGGTTGGTTGGACTGGGTTGGGTTGGTTGGACTGGATTGGGTTGGGCTGGGTTGGGTTGGGCTGGAATTTGTTCAGTTGGGCTGGGCTGGGCCAGGCTCATCTGGACTGGGTCAGGCTGAGCTGAGTTTAGTTGGGCTGGGTTAGACTGGACTGACCTCAGCTGGGCTGATTTGGGCTGGGTTTGGCTCAGTTTGGGTTTCTTAAGCCAGAACCAGCAGCTCCCATCACCTCAGCCATGCCCCCAGCACACACACGACCCTCACCCCAATTTTGGGACACACCACCAGCCTGGTCACACACCTGTCACCCCAACCCCCTGCTGGGCCACCTCCCCGGCTGCTGGTGACACGAGCCACCAGCCGTAAGGGGACACCACCCCGGCCCCATCTGCTGCACCATTGTCCTGTGGGGGATCCGGTCTCAGCCCCGTTAATTTTTAACTTGGAGTCCTGACACCGGAGCCGCGGCGCTCTGTGGGATGTGCATTATTCATGGAGCAGCAGCCGGAGCCCGGAGAGCCCGGGGGACACGAGGGGACACGAGCCAGGCCGTGTCCAGCCCTGTTTAGAGCCACGAAGCCGTGTCAGGCTCAGGGTGACAAGCAGGGTCCTGGTAAGATTAAGTGGCTCTGTTATCTCGGTGATCTCCTCCACTTTTCAGGGATATTTTCCCGGGTGTCCCCCCTGTCCCGCTGGGGCAGCAGGGATGGCGTGGGGAGGATCCCCTGCTCCTGGAGAGGGACCAAGATCTCCCTTCTGCTGCTTCTGGGAGCCTGCTCAGCTTCGGTGGGACCAGAATTCCAGGCCAGAATTCCTCAGTGGAATACACAGCAGCTCCCAGGGGTTGTCCTGTTCCCATTCCATGTCACACCTAAGGGAATGGGGACAGGGTGTGGCACACGGAGCTCCCATCCCAGGGGTGATGGAGCCTCCATGCCCACACCAAGCCCTCCTGGAGGGATTTGGTGCCTTAGACTTCCTTCCCTGTGAGGACGGGGAGGCCCTGGCTGTGGCTGCCACATCCCTGGAAGTGTCCAAGGCTAGGCTGGACAGGGCTGGGAGCAACCTGGGATAATCCTGGGAAAACGTCCCTGCCCATGGCAGGATGCACTTCCCGGTTTAGACCCAAAACTCCAAACCCCAGCGAGTGCAAATTCATTCCCGAGGGCTGCGAATCCCTCCCTGCCTGGGAGTGACCCCATCCCCATGGATTTACCCATCCAAAACCGAGAGCAGGGACCAGAGCGGGGCATCCACTGGGAATGACCCAGGGAAATGGGAACTCGGGAAAAGGAGCGTTAGCTCGTGGCTGGAGCGTTTGCTCCAGCTCCTCATTCCCAATAAACCCGGGGCTCGGAGCCGTGGGTTTGCACGGAATGCCCTGAGCGTTCCGTGCCAGCTCTGCTCGCGGAGCACCCCGGTGTGCCCACCGGCACAGCCGGGTCCCGGTGTCCCGGCGCTGTGAGGCGCGGCGGGCCCGGAGCACCCCGGTGTGCCCATGGGCACAGCCGGGTCGCGGAGCCCCGGCGCTGTGAGGCGCGGCGGGCCCGGAGCACTCCGGTGTGCCCATGGGCACAGGCGGGTCCCGGTATCCCGGCGCTGAGGCGCGGTGGGCCCGGAGCACTCCGGTGTGCTCATCGCCACAGCCGGGTCGCGGAGCCCCGGCGCTGTGAGGCGCGGCGCGGGCGGATGCAGGGCTCGGCGCGGCGCCGGCCGTTCCCGGCCGCGGCCCCGGGCTCGCCCCCGCCCGCCGGGCCGCTCTACCCGGGCAGGTGAGCGCGGACGGGGCTCGGCGGGGTCGGGAACGGGAAAATCCACCCCGGATTCACTGGGGATCCTCACCCCATCCAACACCCCCGGCTCAGCCCGCCCCGAGCCCCCCGGGACAGCCCGGCCTCTTCCCGGGTACCACCACCGGATGATGCGGGGTCCGGGACATCCCCAGGCGGCGGGCCCGGAGCACTCCGAGGATCGGGATCTGGGATATCCCAAGGGTCAGGATCTGGGATATCCCAAGGGTCGGGGTCTGGGATATCCCGAGGGTCGGGGTCCGGGATATCCCGAGGGTCGGGATCTGGGATATCCCAAGGGTCAGGATCTGGGATATCCCAAGGGTCGGGGTCCCCCAAGGTTCCCCCACTCGGCTTCGTCCGTGGCATCCCGGCGTACCTGGGTTATCCCAGCCGATCCAGGGTTTGGCAGACTCTTCCAGGGAGCTGCATCATTCCCAGCTCATCCAGGGTACCCCATCCTCACCATCCAGTTCTCGGGGTTCATTGAATCATCCCAGAGTGGTTTGGGGTGGAAAGGACCTTAAGGATCCTGTCAGTCCATGGGCAGGGACACTTCCATGGATTTTGGGCAGCCCATGCTGGAGGCTGCTCCAGCTGATCCCGTTCTGGTCTCGGCAGCAGGAGAGGCATTGATCCGCTTTTCCTGCAGGGAGGTGAAGGTCCAGAAGTGCTGGGGAGGCATTTCATGGAAGGGCTCTGTCAGGGCTGGATCCTTGGCAGAGGCAGAGGGTGCTGGGAGCTGGATTGAAGGTGACGCTGCATCCCGAGCATCCCGGTGCTGGAACTCCGCCGGGCAGCGCCGCATTTTTAGCCCTCAGCTCAACTCCTGGGAGTTGGGATTTTGCCTCATCATGCAAAAGTTAAAAATAGTTGCACTTAATTCAGCACTTTTCACCCTGCTGAAGAGACCGGGAAGAGCCTCCCCACAGGGACGGGTCAGGGACGGCGACAGCTTCGTGCTCTCCTGTCCTGCCTGCTCCTCAGCTCTGTTATCCCGCAGCTCCCGGAGCCAGGGAAGCGCAGCTCTGGCGTGGGGTGACAGCTCTGCCTCCTCCCAGAGCTGCTCCAGGGCTCCGTGTCCCTCTGTCCCCTCCAGGCACGGGGCAGTGAAGGCTGAGGACACCTTCAAGACGTCCCCGTTCCACCTGGACCTGTGGTTCTACTTCACCCTGCAGAACTGGGTGCTGGATTTCGGGCGCCCCATCGCCATGGTGAGTGAGGGGACAGGGCCAGGGGGTCCCCAGGGCTGTCCCCTGAGCCAGGGGGGTGTCCTGGAGGAGCTGGGACCACTGCCCCGCTCTGGTGGCGCTGGGGCCAAGCCAGCTCCAGCCTCTGGGAAAACTGTTCCCGGTTCTCTCTCCCACACCTTTGTTTCACAGCTGGGAGGTTCCTCCTGCTCTTCCCCATTCCTTGCCTGTATCCCAGAGCCTGGGGCTGCAGCTTCCAGGAGTGGCCGTTCCATGTCAATGGAATTTTTTCAGGTTGGAAGCTGTCAGAAGGTTCAGGAAGATCCAGGAGTCCCAAATGCCTTCCTTGACTCCACAGCTTGCCAGCACCAGGCAGGGCTGGGAGTGAAAAATTTCAGAGGGTGATTTTTGGGAAGTTTGCTCCAAGATGAGCTGCCCAGCTTGGTCCCTACCACCCCCCTGGAAGCCCAGCTGAGCATTCCCAATCAATCCCAACCTTTTCCCTCTCCCGTGATCGCTGATGTGCTGCTCTTCCCTCTCTCCTCAGATCATCCTCCCTCTGGAATGGTTTCCTCTGAACAAACCCAGCGCTGGAGATTATTTCCACATGGCTTACAACGTTATCACCCCCTTCCTGCTGCTGAAGGTAAACCTGGCAATGTCCAGGGGTTTTCCCATTCCCAGTCTTGTAAAGTTTCAGAGGTTTTGAGGGTGTTGGTTATTCCCAAATTCCTGCCACTAAGGAAGAGTTCCAAGGATTTGCGATGCCACCTCAATTTCCTGCATGTCCAGAGCAAATCCCCCTGGAATTCTGGCTCCAGGGGGAGTCAGAGCTGAATGTAAACCTGGGAATGTTCAGGGGTTTTCCATTCCCAGTTTTGCAAAGGCTCAGAGGATTTTAGGATGTTGGTTATTCCCAAATTCCTTCCAGATAGGAAGAGTTTCCCACTCCAGGAAGGATTTGTGGTGCCACTTTTTAAAGAGCACCTCAATTTTCTGTATATCCCAAGCAAATCACTTCCCCCTGGAATTCTGGCTCTGGGAGGAGTCAGAGCCCTTTTCCCAAATGATATTTTTAGGACAACATCCACCCTTGGCTTAAAAGGCAGCTGGAACAGAGTGGATTTTCTGAATTGTTCAGAGCTTAATTACATTTGATCTTTGACAGTGGAATTGTGGCTGGAGCTGGAATTTATCTGGCTCCAGCTGCCAGCCTCTGGATCCCATAAACCATTCATGAGGTGAAGCCCTGTCAGATCATTAGGAATCTTTTCCCATTAAACACTTCAGGAGAAAACAATTATAAATCTATTTTAACCTTCATTAGCTGGGAATTCAGTTATGGCCTGAGGTGGAAATGATTCCCTCTCGATATTCCGGGAGGATTTCGAGGCTGGGGGCAAAAAGGGAATATCCAGGAGGAGGGAGCTGACCCTTCCCAGGTGATTTCTGCAGGGCTCACCCCCAGGAAAGTCCAGGATGCATTTCCCTGGCCCAGGGACGTGTCCCAGCCTCCTGTCCCCTCCAGGACCTTGTGCTCTCCTTGTCCTCCTGTGACGTCCCTGCTGCAGCTCCAGGGGAAGGGAAAGTTAAGCCTCCAAATTAAACCCAAATGAGGTCAAAATTAAACACAAATAAGGAGCTTTTCCCTGCTTGGGGAGGACTGCAAAGCTGATTTAGGGAGAGGGGGGGCCCTGGCTGATCCCAGAGCTGACCCAGCCAAAGCTGGGAAACTCCTGGAGCTGGGATCTGCCTCGGGAGCTCTTCCCTGCTGTGCAAGCTGGGTGTGGAGCTGCATCCCAAAATTCCTGCTGCTGTTCCAAGGCTTGAGCCAGCCTCAGGTGCTCGAGATGGGGCAGGGAGAGAGCCCAGCACTGAAAGTGGTGCCCAAAAATTGCCCCGAGTGGTTTTGTGGCACTCAGCTCCTCCTGGCTGTGGGGTCAAACTGTGGGGAGCTGAGTCCCATTCCCTGGGGAGGAAAGGGAGCAGAACCCCAAAATGTTCATTTGGGAGATCCTAAAGCTCTCTGTGGAGCTGAGTCCCATTCCCTGGGGAAGAAAGGGAGCAGAACCCCAAAATGTTCATTTGGGGGATCCTGAAGCTCTCTGTGGAGCTGAGTCCCATTCCCTGGGGAGGAAAGGGAGCAGAACCCCAAAATGTTCATTTGGGAGATCCTGAAGCTCTCTGTGGAGCTGAGTCCCATTCCCTGGGGAGGAAAGGGAGCAGAACCCCAAAATGTTCACCTGGGGGATCCTAAAGCTCTCTGTGGAGCTGAGTCCCATTCCCTGGGGAAGAAAGGGAGCAGAACCCCAAAATGTTCACCTGGGGGATCCTGAAGTGTCCAGACAGGATGGGAAGCGTGAGGAGCTCTGTGCTGGAGGCTCTGCTGCCACTGGAGGGCACATCCAACCTCCCAATCCTCTCCAGAGGCAGGAGAACCACGGCCTTTTAATGAGGAAACCCTCGTTAACAGCAAACCAAACGAACTTTTGGGCTTGAGAGCAGCAGAAACCCCTTTAGAGGTTTTCCTCCCAAAGCTGCCCTAAACCAGGACAGGTTGTCACATCTTTTAGAAAAAGGGATTTGCTGAGTTTATACCTTTAAAACCTGAGGTCCTTAAAACCTAAGGACAATGCTTAAAACCAGGCCTGTGAAACATGATTTGAAGCACCCTGGCAGAATGACAATATTTGTCTTAGAATATTTATCTTGGGTTCATTCAAAATTACACTTAATGCCATTTCTAATTCCTATCCCAATAAACCAAGACTATCTGTTGCTGTTATGACATAAAACTCTTGGGATCTGTTTTAGTAGCAACTCTCAGTGAAAGGCAGAGTGCTTGAAATTGGGTTTTGGTGAGGTACAGGTGCCTTGCCTGCAGAAAGCAATCCCTTCTCTTCAGCACAGCCCAACTCTATCAGCTCCTGGTGCTAAAAACACAAAACCTGTGCCTTTGACCCCAACATGGGTTCAGTCAGGAGTTGGACTTGATGATTTTTTGGGTCTCTTTGAACTCAGGATATTTTGGAGGTTTTGGTGATGAATTTCTGAGCACTCTGGCAAAAAAAAAACCCAAAACCCAGCGAGGACAGGAGCTGCCAGGTCCCGGCTCCTCCTCCTCCTCCTCACGCCCTCCCTGTGCCTGCAGCTCATCGAGAGGTCCCCCAAGACCCTGCCCAGGTCCATGGTGTACGTCAGCATCATCACCTTCGTGATGGGAGCCAGCATCCACCTGGTGGGAGACTCGGTGAACCACCGGCTGATCTTCAGCGGGTACCAGCACCACCTGTCCGTCAGGGAGAACCCCATCATCAGGAACCTCAAACCCGAGACCCTGGTGAGCCCTCAGCTGGGGTCAAGCGTTTCTAAAACCTGAATTTGTAAATGGTAAAGGAACCTCAAACCTGAGACCCTGGTGAGCCCTCATCTGGGTTTATGAAATCTGAATTTGTAAATGGTAAAGGGACCAGAAACCTGGCTCAGCTGGGCTCTGAGATCTGAGTTCATAAATGGTAAAGGAACCTCAAAGCTGAGATCCTGGAGAGGGCTGAGCAGGGTTTGTAAAATCTGAATATATAAATGGTAAAGGAACCTCAAACCTGAGACTCTGGTAAGGAGCTGAGCTGGGTTCAAGCATTTCTAAAATCTGAATTCATAAATTACCTTGGTAAGGGGCTGAGCTGGGCTCAAAAAAAAAACCCAAAACCCAGCGAGGACAGGAGCTGCCAGGTCCCGGCTCCTCCTCCTCCTCCTCACGCCCTCCCTGTGCCTGCAGCTCATCGAGAGGTCCCCCAAGACCCTGCCCAGGTCCATGGTGTACGTCAGCATCATCACCTTCGTGATGGGAGCCAGCATCCACCTGGTGGGAGACTCGGTGAACCACCGGCTGATCTTCAGCGGGTACCAGCACCACCTGTCCGTCAGGGAGAACCCCATCATCAGGAACCTCAAACCCGAGACCCTGGTGAGCCCTCAGCTGGGGTCAAGCATTTCTAAAACCTGAATTTGTAAACTGAGATCCTGGAGAGGGCTGAGCAGGGCTTGTAAAATCTGAATTTGTAAATGGTAAAGGAACCTCAAACCTGAGACCCTGGTAAGGAGCTGAGCTGGGTTCAAGCATTTCTAAAATCTGAATTCATAAATTACCTTGGTAAGAGACTGAGCTGGGTTCTAAAATCTGAGTTTATAAATGGTAAAGGAGCCTTGAGCCGGAGACCCTGGTAAGGGGCTGAGCTGGGCTCAAGCATTTCTAAAACCTGAATTTATAAATGACCTGGGGAAGGGGCTGAGCTGGGCTCAAGCATTTCTGAAACCTGAATTTATAAATGACCTGGGGAATGGGCTGAGCTGGGCTCAAGCATTTCTAAAACCTGAATTAACGAGTGATGAAGCTGTGCTCGTTTGCTGACTGGGATTCTCCCCCTGTCCTGTCACAGATCGATTCCTTCGAGCTGCTCTACTACTACGACGAGTATTTGGGGCACTCCATGTGGTGAGTGATTCCCAGCAGATCCAGAGATTATGGGATGGCACAGGGGGAAGGGCAGAGCTTAAAGTGGGAAAAAAAAAACCCAAGCCAGAGCTGGCTGGGGATAATGTTCTGCTGGCCAGGGCTGGATTTGGATTAGGATCCAGATTAGGGTGGATCTGGCAATTGCTGGAAAATCCCCTCTGCTCAGGGATATTTTGGGATTGAGGGCCAGAGGAACAGCTTGTCCTTCCAGGGGTGCACAGAAGGTTCCTCCTCCAGCACCCCCAGATGTGCCCCAAACACCCCAAATATCCCAAATATCCCCAAACACCTCAAACATCCCAAATATCCCAAACACCCCAGATACCCCAAACACCTCAACATCCCAAACAAACACCCCAAAGATCCCAAGTACCCCAAACACCCCAAGTATCCCAAGAGGAGGGCCTGGCTGGGCCTGGATCCGCTCCAGGTGATCCTGGGGAAATCTCTCCTGGCTGATTTGGGGTTCCAGGAGTGCTGGGAAGGAGCAAACCCCATTCTATGGAGCCCTTTAAAGGGAACAAGGGCTCTGGGGGGTTTGGGAATCCTGCTCCACATCCCAGGCACAGCACAGGAGCCTGGGAATTCCCTGCTGGAATTGTCCAAGGCAGCACTGGAGCCCAGCTTTGCCTTCATCAGCAAATCTGGGTTTTTCCTGCCCCAGGCTGGGAATTCTCTGGATCTGGAGAGCCCAGGACGAGCCCAGCCCCTGCCCAGGCCCTGCTGTGCCCTGGGGAGGCAGCAGGAATCCCTGAGCAGGGAATCCCACAGCAGGGAATCCCACAGCTACAGGAATCCCTGAGCAGGGAATCCCACAGCAGGGAATTCCATAGCAGGGAATCCCACAGCTACAGGAACCCCTGAGCAGGGAATTCCACAGCTACAGGAATCCCTGAGCAGGGAATCCCACAGCAGGGAATCCCACAGCTACAGGAATCCCTGAGCAGGGAATCCCACAGCTGCTCCATCCCCAGGCTCAGCACAGGAGCAGCTCTGGGTGTGGGGTGGATCTGGGGCAGTTCCAATCCCTTCCAGGCTCATCCCAGCGCTGGGAATTGCTGGTTTTTCCAGGTACATCCCGTTTTTCCTGATCCTGTTCATTTATTTCACCGGCTGCTTCACGCCGGCGGCGGAGCAGGGCCGGATGCCCCTGGCTGCCCTGCTCCTGGTGGGGCCCAGCAGCCTCTACTACTGGTGAGTGCCTGGGCTGGGGAGGGAATGCCACAGGAATGTTCCAGGAGTTCCCAGGAATACTCCAGGAAAAGCTGCTCCATTCCCCAGGGCAGCTTTTGCTCTGCGGGGCTGGGAATGCTCTCCCTGTGATCCCAGGATCAAAACTGATCCCAGAAGAGCTGGGAATGCTCTCCCTGCCTGGATCACCATGGATCCCAGAACAGCTGGGAATGTTCTCCCTGTGATCCCAGGGTCAAAACTGATCCCAGAAAAGCTGCATTCCAGGATCACCACTGATCCCAGGAAAGTTGGGAATGCCCTCCCTGTGATCCCAGGATCACCTCTGATCCCACAGAGCTGGGAATGCCCTCCCTGTGATCCCAGGATCACCTCTGATCCCAGAAAAGCTGGGAATGCCCTCCCTGTGATCCCAGGGTCACCTCTGATCCCACAGAGCTGGGAATGCCCTCCCTGTGATCCCAGGAAAGCTGGGAATGTTCCTCCTGTGATTCCAGGATCACCTGTGATCCCAGAAAAGCTGGGAATGCCCTCCCTGTGATCCCAGGATCACCTCTGATCCCAGAACAGCTGGGAATGCTCTCCCTGTGATCCCAGGGTCAGCACTGATCCCAGGAGAGCTGGGAAGGCTCTCCTTGTGGATTCTGTGATCACCACTGATCCCAAAGCAGCTGGGAATGCTCTCCCTGCCTAGATCACCATGGATCCCAGAACAGCTGGGAATGTTCCCCCTGTGATCCCAGGATCAAAACTGATCCCAGAAAAGCTGGGAATGCCCTCCCAGCAGCCCGGGATCCCAGGAATTCCCCCCGCAGGTACCTGGTGACCGAGGGCCAGATCTTCATCCTCTACATCTTCACCTTCTTCGCCATGATGGCCCTGGTGCTGCACCAGCGGCGCAAGGGGCTGGTGCTGGACAGCAACGGGCTCTTCCTCTTCCTCTCCTTCATCATCACCCTGCTGCTCATCGCCGCCTGGGTGGGCTGGCTCTGGAATGACAAAATCCTCCGGAAAAAGTACCCCGGGGTGATTTACATCCCCGAGCCCTGGGCCTTCTACACCCTGCACATGAACAACCTGCACGCAGCCAAGGGCGGTTTCTGAGCTTTTGGTATTTTTGAGGGGGGGTGGGGGGAAAAAAAAGAAGAAATCTAGTTTTTTCTAATGTAGGTCCGTGTGTTTGGAATAAATTCCTGAGTGGTGGTGGTGGCTGTGTGATGATTACGGCTGGTCAGGGAGGGGATTAATTAGATTTAATTAACTCGCTCTCACTGCTGAGCACAGGAACGAGGCAGGAGAGGCCAATTCCCCACAAAACAACCCAAAATCCATCGGGCAGGGGGTGAACTCCAGGGGTCTGGGCCCCAGCACTGTCAGCTCCTACACAAGGGAAAATTCCCCACAAAACAACCCAAAATCCTTCGGGCAGGGGGTGAATTCCAAGGGTCTCTGCCCCAGCACCTTCAGCTCTCACAAAAGGACAAATTCCCCACAAATGGCCCCAAAATCCATCGGGCAGGAGGGAACTCCCAGGATCTCTGCCCCAGCACCTTCAGCTCTCACTCAGACATGAGAATCCCTCAGAATTCCCCACAAAACAACCCAAAATCCATCGGGCAGGGGGGAACTCCCAGGATCTCTGCCCCAGCACCTTCAGCTCTCACTCAGACATGAGAATCCCTCAGAATTCCCCACAAAACAACCCAAAATCCATCGGGCAGGGGGTGAATTCCAAGGATCTCTGCCCCAGCACCTTCAGCTCTCGCAAAAGGACAAACTCCCCACAAAACAACCCAAAATCCTTCGGGCAGGGGGGAACTCCAAGGATCTGTGCATCAGCACCTTCAGCTCTCACTCAGACCTGAGAATCCCTCAGAATTCCCCACAAAACAACCCAAAATCCATCGGGCAGGGGGTGAATTCCAGGGATCTGTGCACCAACACCACCGGCTCTCACTCGGGGTGAAAATTCCTCAGAACTCCCCAAAACCAGCCCCAGAATCCATCAAGGACTCCAAGGATCTCTGCTTCAGGAATTCTCTCACTCAGACGCGAGAATCCCTGAGAATTCCCCAAAACCAGCCCCAGAGGGGAGCCGGGACTGAGCAGCTCCGGCTCCCACGGAGGGAGGAGGAAATCTCCGGGGGAAATTCGGAATAAAAACATTCGGGAAGAGCTCCCAGGCGCTTCCTTTTTGTCCTTGGCTCTGGATGTGCCCCACGCCTGCTGCAGGCGCTGCATCCCCCTCTGCCTGTGCAATCCTAATCAATGAAACCTCAGAAATCCTAATAAAACCTCAGAAAACAGCTCTCATCCTCCTCGGGCTGTCCGTGAGCTCCTGGGGCACAGCCAGACCCCTTCCCCACCACCCCTCCTGCAGATACAGACATCCCCTCGCCCTTCTCCAGAGCCCTCAGCAATTTTTAATTTATTTATTTTTAATTTTTAGATTTTCTTATTTTGGAATTTTAAGATTTTTTTTTAATTTTTAGAAGTTTTTTAATTGTTTGATTTTTGGAATTTTTAGATTTTTTAATTTTTTTTGGAATTTTAATTTTTTTTTTTTAATTTTTGGATTTTTTTGATTTTTTTGAATTTTTTTTAATTGTTGGATTTTTTTATTTTTGGATTTCTTTATTTTGGAATTTTAAGATTTATTTTTTTAACTTTTGGATTTTTTATTATTTTTGGAATTTTTAGATTTTTAAATTTTTTAATTTTTAAATTTTTTTGATATTTTTAATTTTTGGAATTTTTTTATTTTGGAATTGTTGGAATTTTTATTATTATTATTATTATTTTGGAATTGTTGGCTTTTTAATTTTTTTTTTATTATTTTGGAATTGTTGGATTTTTTTAATTTTTGGATTTTTTTTATATTTTGAAATTGTTGGATTTTTTTTTAATTTTTTTGCGGTTTTTTTTTTTTTTGTTGTTTTTTTTTTTGTTGGTTTTTTTTAATTTTTAATTTTTGGATTTTTTTTAATTGTTCGTTTGTTGTTTTTTTTTTTGTTGGTTTTTTTTAATTTTTTTGCGGTTTTTTTTTTCTTTTTCAATTTTAAATTTCTGGATTTTTGCATTCTCTCCCCCTCCTCCCCCAGCAGCCAGGCTCAGTGCCGGGTGCGCTCCTTCGGGATGCTCAGCCCGGTGTTTTGGAGCCCCGAGCCCATCCCGAGGCTGGGAAATGGCTTTTCCCGGCGGGAGCCGCGGGCCGCGCTGCCGTAGCCATGGCAGCGGGATTTATTCCAGCCTCCGCCCGCCCGCGCGGACTTTGGCCCCGGGTAAAGCGCCGAGTGGCCGCTGCCGCGGGTCCCGGAGCGCAGGGAGTGTCCCCAAAAATGGTGAGTGACGCCTGCGACCCCCGCCCGCTCTGCGCCCCAAAATCGCGTTTTTAAACCCGCTCGCTTTGCTGTTTTTTTGTTGTTTTTTTTTTTCTCTCTGTTCCTGCTCCAGGCAAAGTTTCTGTCCCAGGATCAGATTAATGGTAGGTACGGGTTTGTTCCGCTTTTGTTCCGCTTCGGGCGTTAATTATTGCGAGATTAAATTTGTTTTATATAAAAAAATGGCGTTTTGCCCCCAAAGTGTCGCGGGGTGGGCTCGCTGTTCTCAGTGCCTGCTCCCGGCTCTGCGGGATCCAGGGAAAGCAGGGAAACCTCCCCAATTCCAGGGAAACCTCCCCAATTCCAGGGAAATGCTGCAGCGCAAGAGCAGCCGGAGGAGGAGGAGGAGGAGGAGGAAGGAGGCAGCGCAGGGGATCCAAATTCCCACTGCGAGCCGCCCTGGGAAAGGGGAGCCGCGCCCGGGGCTGGGATTGCTCCGGGAACGGCCGAAGGAAGCTGAAATAAGGGTATTAATTAGGTCATAATGAGAGTATTAATGAGAGCATCAATGAGAGCATTATTGCAAATCTGATCAGCTCCGCCGAGCGGAGGAGGCGGCGGGGCCAGGGGAGGCCACGGCGCTCACGGGAACCCCCGGAGCATCCTTGGGGGACCCCGGGACACCCCCGGGACACCCCCAGAGCATCCCCGGGACACCCCGGCCCGCTGCAGCCGCCCCAGCAGCGAGGGCTGGGGACAGAGGGGACAAGGATGGCACCAAACGAGGCTGGGTTTCTGCAGCCTCCACCTCCAAAATCTTCCTCCACCTCCAAAATCTTCCTCCCCCTCCATCCTCTCCTCTCCTCTCCTCTCCTCTCCTCTCCTCCTTCTTTCATTTCCTTCTTCCCCTCCTTCCACTTTTCCTTCTACTTTCTTTCCCTCCTCTTTTCCTTCTCCCTCTTCTCCTCTTTTTCCTTCTCTTCCTCCTCCTCCTCCATCATCCTCCTCTCTCCCTCTCCTACCCCACCAAGGCAAGAAAAGCACTTTTAACCAAACCCTCCGGTTTCTCAGCCCTTTTCCCCTCCCAGCCGCGCTTCCTCAGCCTGGAGTGCCCCAATTAGCGCCGCTCGGGGTTTTAATTACCCTTAATTCCCCCTGGTCCCCCCCCCTCCCGTGCCCATCACCCTCCTGGAAAGGCGACACCCCCGCGCTGGAAGCGGATCCCGGCTGGAATCCTGCCCGGGCCCCGGCGCGGGGCTCGGCGGGATCCTGCCGGGTAACCGAGGTTTGGTTCTTAATTAGAGTTCAAGGAATGTTTTTCCCTGTACGACAAGAAACAAAAAGGGAAGATCAAAGCCTCGGACCTGCTGGCAGTGATGCGGTGCCTGGGAGCCAGCCCCACGCCGGGAGAGGTGCAGAGGCACCTGCAGCTGCACAGGATCGGTGAGCTACCTGCACAGCCACCAAAACGGGCATTAAACACGGGAAAATCCCATTTTTCTGGAGCTGGGATGTTCCAGGAGGGAACATCCACCCAGAGCAGTCTCCAGAAGCTGTTGTGATGTGTTAAATCCAGCCCACGGATCAAAACAGTGCCATTAAAATCCCTAAAAAAGCAGGAGACAAACATTTGATATGGATTTGGAGGGTGGGAAACTGCCCAGGCCAACAAAAAGAGGTGGAAGAGCACAGAAAGATGTTCAGCTGAAGATCTGTGTGAAAAACAAAGCACAAAAACAAAGGAATTGTGAGATCAGGTGGCGGGGGGGATTAAAAATTCAGGATCTGAGTTCAGAGCACAAATTGAACAGAGCTTTAAATGGGATTTTAGGAGAAAAACCCCAGCTGTGACGTGCCCTGATCCAGATCAGGGACAGGGAAAGGAAACCCCAAGGTGAGGGAGAAGAAACCTCAGGAAATGGAACCCCAGGAAAGGGAACCCCAGGAAAGGGAACCCCAGGAAAGGGAACAGGGGGAGGAGGAGGAGGGTGTTTAATCCTGGGTCCAGCCCCAAACGGAGCCATTCCCAAAGGACTGCCCTCCCTTTCCCAGACAGGAACGCAGAGCTGGACTTCTCCACCTTCCTGAACATCATGTACAGGCAGATGAAGCAGGAGGAGCCCGAGGAGGAGATCCTGAGAGCGCTGGCCATGATCGACCGGCAGAAGAGAGGAGTGATCGCCGCGCCCGAGCTCCGCGCCAAGCTCACCCGGCTGGGGGAGAAGCTTTCCGACGAGGAAGGTGCCCTGCAATTCCCCCTGGGACCAAGCTCCCCTTTCCCTCTTCCTTCCCTCTCCTCTTCCTTCCCTCTCCTCTTCCTTCCCTCTCCTCTTCCTTCCCTCTCCTTTCCTTCTTCCTTTCCTTCTTCCTTTCCTTCTTCCTTTCCTTCTTCCTTTCCTTCTTCCTTTCCTTCTTCCTTTCCTTCTTCCTTTCCTTCTTCCTTTCCTTCCTCTCTTTTCCTTCTCCTCCTCTGCAGCTGCCTCTGGGATGAGGAAGGGCCCGTGCCAGCAGGAGATGCCAAAGTAAAAAGAGGCAAAACCCACAAACCCCTTCAGTTTGTCAGAAAATTCAGCTCTGAGGGGCACAATAAACCCAAAAGCCCACCTGGACTAAATTTGTGAGGGTTTTTTTCCTCTGTGGAACTCAAAAAGATGGATATCCCTGCTGCAGAGGATTTTACATGGAATTAAAATCCAGGTGCTGGCTGATGCCAGTTTGAAACTCTCACCTGATCCCAGAGGTGATTGCCAACAAAAATCCCCCAAACCCCAAACCCTGCAGTGCTGCTTTCCTTCTGAACCCCCCAACACCCCCAAATATCCCATCCCAACGATATTTTCCCATTTTTTCAGTGGATGACCTGCTAAGAGAAGCCAAAGTTGGGCCAAATGGAACCATCAAATACGAGGAATTTGTGCACCACATTTGCCTTCCCTCGGTGGACTACTGAAACCCAGAGTGGGATTTGCTGAGAGCAGCACCTGCAGGGCTTTTATTTCTATTTTTCCCACTTTCTAATCAGACTCAGGAACCATCAGTTGCCTTTCAAAACCTGATTTTGCCTTCATTTAGTGCTGACACTTCCATAGGTTCCCCCCTGATTCCTGGAAAAACAAGAAATAATATTATTATTATATATATGTATGTTATTATAGCAATAACAACTGTTATTGAAATAAATTGAGTGTGACAACACGTGTCAAGCTTTAAAAAAATTATTTTAAAAAGCATTTAAATACTGGGATTGTGGCAGAAGGTCGAGGTCTCCTGGTTCTGCAAGAAGTCAGCACAGCCCAGCAGGTGTTTGGTGTCTGCATAAAGGAAAAACAGGGCCAGGAAAATTCCTCTTTTCCACACCAGGAAAAACCTCCTCAGGAAAATTCCCCTTTTCCACACCAGGAAAGTCTCCCCTACTCCAGACTGATGAAATCCCCTCTGATCCTCATTTTCCAGGTTGATTAAATCCCCTCTGATCCTCGTTTTTGTCCCTCCTGGATCTCAGAGCCTTCAGCAGGTCCTCAAAGGGGCGTCTGGAATTTCTCCCGGCTCTCCCTGGATTCAGCTGGGAGGTTTCACAGGGATGGTGGCACAAGCAGTGACCTGGAAAACTCCAGTATTCCCATAAATCTGCTCTGGCTTCTCTCCAGGAGCCTCGTCCTCTCCCTCCACCCCTTTTTAAATCCTGAATCTCCTCTTTGCTCCATCAATGAAATAACCAGGAATTAAATCCTGGCAGCCACAGCAGATCCAAGGGATTGGGAAGGAATTCCCAGAGCAGCTGTGGCTGCCCCTGGATCCCTGGAAGTGTCCAAGGCTGGATTGGGTTTGGAGCAGCCTGGGACAGTGGAAGGTGTCCCTGGCCATGGAATGAGATGGGATCTAAGGTCCTTTCCAGCCCAAATTATCCCAGAATTCTGTGGTTCACCCATCCCTGCAGAGAGCTGGAATGCTCCAAGGCCACCACCCAGGAATGCCACACAAAGCTGGGAAGAAATTGGAAAAAAACCCTAAAATCCAAGCAAATCCCAACCTCCCACATCCATAGCAGTGTCCCTGTGAGGGCAAAATAGGGATTATCCTCATGGAACACCAAACATGGGGGAAATGTATGGAAAATTAAATGGCATTGCTGAACTCTACACAAGGCATAGGAACAGATCCAGGGATTTCATTCCTGCAGTGAAGGAAAAGATCCTGATCCATGCTCCGATCCCTGTGTTCTCCCAGCAACCCCAATCCCAGGGAGCCCAGACTGGGATCCCCACATTCCAGGCTCTCTGAGCAGCTTCTTGCCAGGGAAAATCAACTTTGTTCCATGGAAAATGAACTTTGCTCCATGGAAAAGTGTCACGGCCACACCCTTCAACCCTTAATTAGCTCTTCCTACTCCAGGGGAAGGAAATACTCCAGAAAAACCTGAAAATCAGAGTTATAAAGAGCTCAGCCCTACAGGAAAAGCAGGAGCAGCTGGAAAGAGCCACAGGTGGGATTTCCCTGCTCTTCTCCCATCCTGTTCACCCCAAAGTTTAGACAAAGCTGGGAACGCAGCTCTGCCCACGCCAGGGTTTGCTCCTGGATCCCAGAGCTCTCCTGGATCCAGGAAAGGTTTTGTGGAGCTGATGGGACAAGGAATTCCTTGAGAATTTGTTCCCAAATTCCAAGGGATCCCATCCATCCCTGGCCTCATCCCTCCCCATTCCTGCAGACACAGCAGCTCCCAGTCCCTTGGGATTGCTCCAGGATGGGAAAACATTCCCAAAGAAAAGCTGCCCCTCACACACACCCCCAGGACAAAGCAGCGCTGTCACAGCACCAAATCATCCCAAAAAAACCCATTCCAGCCCCAAAAAACACCCAGGAAAACCCTCTGTTCCCACTTCCCCCCTCAGGAAACACAAAATAACCGAATGCTTTTTATTCTGTCGAAGGATTTCTACAGAAACAGGGAACATTCAGTGGGCAAACCAGGGTTGGTTTGGTTTGTTTCTTTTTTTCCAATGCATATAATAAATATTTTCACTCGGTACTTTTACACAAACTGACATTGGGCTACTGTACATTTGTAAATCCATGGATTGGTAGGGCATGCCCTAAGGAAAACGAAAAGAAAAGGTTTAAGGCAATGGATGAGAGCTTTCCATTCGTGGAATTCATGGCCATTTTCATATTGTCCTTATTTACATTTTTTCCCCTTTGTTAATTAATGAACAGCAGCACTTTCGGGGACCACCAGTGAGTTTCCCTTGTTAGAAATCTAAGTTCTGTTTAAATAAAATAAAATAAAAATCACACTGCTAAACCAAAACCTTTCCCACTAAAACGGGCTTCAAACCCTGAAATGTTCAACTGCAACAAAGAAAGAATTTTCACCACGTTCTCCTCAGACTCCTGGGCTCTGCAGCTCCTGCAGAATCCAAGGAACTCTGGGACCACCCCACCTGTGGGATCCTCCAGGGAGGGGAAAGGGAATTGCTGTTCCATCCCTCTGCAGGGGCGGTCCTGGGATGGCTCAGGGGGAATTTCCAGCTCCTGAAGGATGGCACAGGGGCTCCCAGGCAGCTGCAGCTCCTTGTCCCTGCTCCTGCTGCAGGGACACGTGTGCACATCACAAACATGAGTGTTGTGTGTGTGACACGTGTGCGTGACACGTGTGCACGTCCCAGGTGTGAGTGTGACACGTGTGTGCACATCCCAAATGTGTGAATGTGTGTGGGACACGTGCACATCCCCGTGTGTGACACGTGTGTGCACACCCCAAACACGTGTGGATGTCCCACCACATGTGTCAATGTCCCTCCCACACATGTGCCCGTCCCACAGGTTTGTGCACACCCCAGGCACTCCTGTGCACGTCCCACACACGTGTGTGCATGTGCCACAGGTGGCTGCACATCCCAGGTGTGTGTGCACATTCCAGATGTGTGTGCACATCCCACAGGTGTGTGTGCATGTGCCACAGGTGTGTGTGCACATTCCAGGTGTGTGTGCACATCCCACAGGTGTGTGTGCACATCACACAGGTGTGTGCACATCCCACAGGTGTGTGTGCACATTCCAGGTGTGTGTGCACATCCCACAGGTGTGTGTGCACATCCCAGGTGTGTGTGCACATCCCACAGGTGTGTGTGCACATCCCAGGTGTGTGTGCACATCCCACAGGTGTGTGTGCACATTCCAGGTGTGTGTGCACATCCCACAGGTGTGTGTGCACATCCCAGGTGTGTGTGCACATCCCACAGGTGTGTGTGCACATCCCAGGTGTGTGTGCACATCCCAGGTGTGTGTGCACATCACACATGTACACATGTACATCCCAGGTGTGTGAGGATCAGACCCGTGTGCACCCCCACACATCTGTGCACATCCCAAACACGTGAACACATCCCAGATGTGTGCACATCCCAGACATGTGTCACATCCCAAACCCGTGCACATCCCACAGGTATGTCAGCATGTCCCAGACACCTGAGCACATCCCCCAGGCAGATGTGCACATCCCAGGCACGGCCCAGATGTGTGGAACCCCCCAGCCAGGCTGTGCTCACCTTGCTCCTCCCGTGGCACACCCCGAGGACAATCCCACCTGCAATTCCCAGGAGCACAGCCCAGGCCCCCACTGGAGAGCTGGAGACCACGGAGCCAGAGGCTGGGAGTTATTTGGGAATTTAGGAGTTCTTTGGGAATGACTCTGGCAGGGAATGGGGAGAAGCAGAGCGAGACTTGCACCAAGCAAGGCTCACTTGGGCTTGCAGGCACAGAGGAATTCCAGCCTCGGGAATGCTGGATGTGGAACGGGAATGATCCCGGGCCATGGATCCCGCAGGGCTGCAGGGCACAGGTCACAAACGCCAGCCCTGGACCTGCAGCCTTCCCCACAGTGGGATCACAGGGAATGGGAGCACCAAGCCGAGCTGTCATTCCCAAAGTGCCAAATCCCAGGATATCACCACCACGTCCTATTTCCCACGGGACTAACAGGGAGCTTTCCTCCCAGTGCGATCACAGGGACAGGGAATGCCGCTGCCTTTCCCAAAGTGCCAAATCCCAGGATATCGCCACCACGTCCCATTTCCCATGGCACTGTCAGTGTTTTGGACCTGGAGCCTTTCTCCCAGCAGGATCACAGGGAATGGGAGCCCCAAGCCGAGCTGTCATTCCCAAAGTGCCAAATCCCAGGATGCCACCACGTCCCATTTCCCATGGCACTGTCAGTGTTTTGGACCTGGAGCCTTTCTCCCAGCAGGATCACAGGGAATGGGAACACCAAGCCGAGCTGCCATTCCCAAGGTGCCAAATCCAGGACAGCAGCACTGCCAAGTTCCATTTCCAGGGCATTGATGGGGTTTTGATCCTGCTGCTCTTGGCTCACCCTTCTCAGGCTCCATGCAAGGTGGGAAAGGAGCTGTGAGCAGTCCCCAATTCCTGCTGGATGCTCCAGGAGCTGGGACACGCAGGCTCCAGGCAAACCACGGCACTCACACCCCCAATTCCAGAAAAATCCTCCAGCTTATCCACGAAAAATCTTCTCCTAAACTGGGTAAGAGACATTCCTAGCAGAGGTTGAATCACTTCAAAATCAGACCGTTTCAAAAATAAGTCTTTCCCATTTTCTATCCTTTTATTTCTTTTTTTTTTCTTTTTTTTAACTGACATTTAATAAATTATAAAATCGGTGTATGGTGAAATAGAATATATCAGCCAGATATGTATGAAATACACATGCATGGGAAAAAACTATTGAACTCACCTGGAACTCACACACACGGATCTATAAATACATATATACACACACATATACATATAAACACCAACAGTTTCCTTTTTCCAAAATTCAAGTCAACTATTTAGTGGCAGAGGGATGCTGTAAAAACACTAAAAACAATTTTTGATGCCACATCATGTGAACCTTTCAAATAACCATACAACTGATCAGACAGCAATACCTAATGCTACTTGGATTAAAGATTTTTTTTTTTGCTTTTTTTCTCAGTTTTTTTTTTAATTTTTTCCTGTTTTTTTTCCTTTTTTTAAATCAATGCAAGATTTATATTTGTTTTTTTTTTTTTTTGAGACGACTTCATAGGCAAAAGGTGGCCCTTGTCAATGCTTGAAGCAACTATTTGCAATCAACAGTTTTTTTGGACATGAAAAAATTCAGACAAGAATCTGCTAATTTTAGTATTCCTTAACTCTCTTTTTCCTGATAAACTCAATACCTGCACTTTCAACCAGTTATAAAAATATTTTTCACACCAGAGGAAATATTTACTCTCTCTGACATGGACTTTGGGACACAAGAGAATCACTTCCTTCCCTCCCCCTTTCTCTGACTTTAAAGAATCTCCTGAAAAAAATCTGCATTCCAGCTATTTACACATTCCACTCCTTAAGAAGAACGGATCAGCCCAAATGACCCAAAAAAAAAAAAAATTTCCTATGTCATGCACAACTTAAAAACAATGAGAAAAGAAACCAGGAATTAAATCCGGGGAATCCAAAGAACTCCAAGGGAAAAGTGAATTTTGGAAGCCACTAAAAGAGCAGGATGGGGAGGAACAATCTGGGTTTCCTGGTGGGTTTGGGGTTCAGGGGATACCCAGGGCTGAGCATGCAGGGTGTGCTGGGCGCAGCCTCACCTGCAGCACCCCTGCAGCTGCTGCACTGAAAGCTGCATCCGCTGCCAGGCAGGGCAGCCCCAGCTGCAGGGGGCTCTGAACAGAGCAGCCCCACCAGGTGACAATGACACACGGCTGGCTCTGAACAGAGCAGCCCCACCAGGTGACACTGACACACGGCTGGCTCTGAACAGAGCAGCCCCACCAGGTGACAATGACACACGGCTGGCTCTGAACAGAGCAGCCCCACCAGGTGACAATGACACACGGCTGGGCTCTGAACAGAGCAGCCCCACCAGGTGACACTGACACACGGCTGGCTCTGAACACAGCTGCCCCACCAGGTGACACTGACACACGCCAGGAACAGCTCAGGTTGTCTGAGCAGGACTGAAGCTCTGAGCAGCAAAACCCTCCAGGCCGAGCGAGGCGCTGCTTTGGGGCTCCACTCCAAAAAAATGGGACATCTCGTGCTGCAGATCACTCCTCAGGTGGGGCCTGGGGCTCCACTCCATAAAAATGGAACATCTTGTCCAAATCAAATTCATTTCCTCAATGAATTCCTCAACAAGTCATTCCTCAGCTGGGATTTGGTGTTGATCTGGGGCTCCATTCCACAAAAATGGAACATCTTGTCCCACGGGTCGTTGCTCAGCTGGGATTTGATGTTGACTTGGGGCTCCACAAAAATGCAACACCTTGTGCCACAAATCATTCCTCAGCTCCACTCCACAAAAAACGGAACATCTTGTCCCACAAGTCATTGCTCAGCTGGGATTTGGTGTTGATTTGGGGCTCCACTCCACAAAAATGGAACATCCTGTCCCACAAGTCATTCCTCAGCTGGGATTTGAGGGGGTCAGGCCCTCAGGAGTAACTGAATCCCAAAAATGTGGAATATTCTGAGTTGGGAGGGACCCACGAGGATCCAAGTCCCTGGGAGCTTTGTCCCAGCATTCCTGGAGCTCTGGCAGCCTTGGGAATGTCAGCATTCCCTGGGGGGCCTGGGCAGTGCCCCTCACCCTCTGGAGGTGGAATTTTCCCTGAAATCCAACCTAAACCTCTCAGGGAGTTTTGTGTCATTCCCTGGATGAATTTGCAACATTCCTGACTAAAGCATGGAATCGAAAAGGAGAATTTGGGTAGAGAGGCTCACAGAACCAGAAATGCCAAAAAAATCCCAAAAAACCAACCCCATTCCTGGAAGGCTCTGGGCTGCAGAAGAGCAGGGTGTGCTCTGCTGCCACAATTATAAAATCTGCACTAAACATGGGATGGGGGAATTAGATTCCACCAGCCAAGGGAAATGTCTCCAAGAGGAGAAAAAACCCTCTTCCCCAAGCTTGAACTTTAGAAGTTCAGCTCCTCTCCTGTTTCTTTAACAGTGGAGAAAATAATGCCATTGGTGTCCAAACTATAGGGGGGAAAAAAGAAAAGAAAAGAAACTCACATGACAAATGCACAGGTGTAAAATCTTCAGCATCCATAAAAATCAACTGAAGCTCCTTGTTTTTCTTAATTTTTTTTTCTCTTTTGTCTTTTTTTTTTTTCTTATTTTTACCAGCGAGGCCATCTTAGGTTTATATACAAAAGTAAAACTGAAAATAGACTTTTTTTTTTTTTGTTCTCTGTACACATAAATTTTTTTTTCCCCTTTTTTAAAAAAAGGAAAAAAAAACCACCTTGACTTAACTTTTTTTTTTTTTTTTTTTTAAAAAAAAAATATAGAAATGAATCAGTCCAAGGAGATAATATCTGGTATGATACCAAAGATTGAGGCCGTGTCCGTGCTGCTCCTGCTGGCCACGGGGTGCCCGTGGTTGTCCCGCAGGCTGTTGGAGGAGACCAGGCTGCTGTTGCTGCCACTGCTGCTGCCGTTGGTGGCTGGCAGGGAGCTGCTCCCCCCTGCGTTGAGCTGATCCAGGAACATTTGGGACGAGGTGTAAGGGAAAAAGCGGGAGTGTAAAAGTTCCTGGTCGTCCGAGGCGGAGACGGCGGCGGCTGCGGCGGCGAGGAGGGAGGTGTTGTAATGCTGGCGGGAGAGAAAGGGTTAAAATTCAGGGGTTTTTGCAGCAGGAAAAATGGAGGTTTTGTCAAGAGGAGGTTTTGGTAGTTTGGGGTTTTCACAGCAGATCAGGTACAGGGACGTGAAATGGATTTTTAGCTCTGTGGTTCCCCAGTTTTGAAGCTGAAAGGAATTGGGGATGCTGGGGTCACAAACACGGTTTGTAAAGGAAAGCCCACAGAGCAGCAGGGAGGGAATGGATCAGAGAGCCCAAAAAAAGGAAAAGGGCAAGCAGGAATGGGATCAGAGAGCCAAAACCAGGGAAAGGGCAAGCAGGAATGGGATCAGACAATCCCAGCCAGGAAAAAGGGTGAGCAGCAGCATTTTGGGGGTAGAAACAACAGGTTATGTTTCAGATTTTGCACTCAGAGGAGGAGAAAATAAAGGGGGTTTTGTCAAGAGGAGGTTTTGGCAGGTTCTGGGTTTCACAGCAGCTCAGGTACAGGGACATGAAATGGATTTTTAGCTCTGTGGTCCTTCAGTTTTGAAGCCAAAAGGAATTGGGGATGCTGGGATTACAAAGAGCAGGGAGAGAATGGGATCAGAGAGCCCACACCAGGAAAAAGGGCAAGCAGGAATGGGATCACAGCACCCAGACCAGGAAAAGGGCAAGCAGCAGCACTTTTGGGCTTTTTTTTTTTTTTTTTTTGTTTAGCTGTTCAAAAAATTCCTTGGGGGTGAAATTCTCCCCAGTCCATTCTGCCAGCCCCCAGAAGCCAGGGTGAGCCCAGCTGAGAGTGGGGCTGTGCTGATCCCTGCTGGCACAATCCTGGGAAATGCTTTTAGGGCCAGCTTGGTGGAGCAGGGACTGTCCCAGGTTCTCCTCTCTGCTGCAGCCCCAAAGGGCAGGAGCTTGAGCAGCCAAAAATCCCATTGAAACCCAACCTCCCCGAGGGGGAGCTCTGCTCTCAGCGTTCCTTCCCACCATGACTGAACATCCAGGCTGTCCCAGCCTTGTTCCCAAAGATTTCTCCACAACCAGAGCAGCATTTCTTGGATCAGAATCATTCTCAGATCCTGGATATTCAGGCAGATTTCCTGACCCAAATTCCCAGTGCAGGCTCTGCTCTCCATGAGGATATCAAAGTCTCCCTCAGCTTTTAGGGCAATTTTAGTGCAATTTCCCTCCTTGGGAGGGCAGAAAGGGCAGGGAGACATCCCAGCTCCCTTTTTTTGGAGGAAAAGGGATCAAACTGCACCTTCCTTCCACAATGAAGAGGCTGCTGAGTTTAACATTTTAAAACTCCCCAAATATTTATTTTTGCTGTGCCTCATCCCACACCTGTGTTCACATAATGATGCTGCTGCTTCCCACACAGCAAATCCCACTGGGAAAAGTGTTTGCCACAGCATTTGGTTCTCCCTGACTTACCTGATTGTCACCTGACAGGAAAGGGAAGAAATCTAAACCTGTCAAGAGACAAAAAAACCAAAATTCAGCTTCTCAAAACAGCCCCTGTCCATTCTTCCACCACTTATTTTGAAATCAAACCAGCCAAACACTGACGACACTCCAAATTCTCTTTGCTACCAGAGATATTAACCTAATTATTTTTATTGTATCATCAAAGGAGTGCCTGCAGAGCTGTGCAGGTGCAGCCAGAACTCACCTTGCAGGTCGTAAGGCATGGGTGTCATGTGGAATGGATGCCTGTAGTCCTGGATGAGTGATGTGTTGATGTAGCTGGTGTCCACAGCAGGAAGGCTTGGGGTTCTTGACACAGGAGAAGCTTGGTGGGGTAAATTTAAAATGCTGGAAGGGATAAAAAAAAGCTTGTTAAAAGCATGAAATACACTCTTGGTTTATTGCTGTCCCATCAGGGGATGCTTGTTTGCTTATTTTCAGATTGAATTTCAATCCAAAACACATTCTGAACTTCCTGGAGGATGTGCAGCCATTCCAAAGCTGCAGCACACACTCCCCAAGCTTCTCCTCACAATATCCCATCAGGAACAGCACAGCTGGAATTTGGGAAAGTAAAGTTCAGTCCCAAACAGCAGCAATGGTGCTGGGATCTCTGGAAATGTGTTACAGGTGTTTTCAACAAGGACAAGACAATCCTGAAGGAATCCTGAACCCAAAACCCCACAGGACCCCAGAGCACTGCCACCCTGCAGGGTGATTCCAGCTGGAAAAGGCCTTGAGGGGTCTGAGGGATCACTGAGTCATTCCCACTGTGGAGCAGGAACACTTCCCACAGGATCCCTGGCTTCCATCCCAGAATATTTATGCAAACCAGGAGCTATTTCCAGCCTGGCTGCTCAGGTGTGCCCAGGTGCTTGTGGCACTCCCTATTCCCACAGCCCTGCTCCTCCCAGGCTGCTGCTTCCACGTTTCCCCGTGGAAGAAAAACATTCCCAGATCTGCAAAATCCACACTTTTGTGCCTTTTGCATCATTTTACATTCATTTTTTTCAAATACAGCTGAAATATTTTGTGTTCCACACTCAAAGCTGTGATTCCATTTGCACAAATTCACAAACAATTGAATTATTTTATTATGTTGCACACTTAAAACTGTGATTCTCCTTGCACCATTTCACAAACACAACTGAAATATTTCATGGTGCTCCACACTCAAAGCTGTAATTTCCCTTTGCACAATTTCACAAACACAACCAAAACATTTTATTGTGTTCCACACTCAAAGCTGTGATTCCCTTTGCACCATTTCACAAACACAACTGAAATATTTCACTGTGTTCCACACTTAAATCTTTGATTCCCTGTGCACCACTTCAAAAACACAACAGAAATATTTGTGTTGCACACTCAAAGCTGTGATTCCCCTTTGCACCATTTCACAAGCAACTGAATTATTTCACTGTGTTCCACATTTAAATCTTTGATTCCCTTTGTACCAATTCACAAACACAACTGAAATATTTCATGATGTTCCACACTTGAAGTTTGATTTCCCTTTGTACCAAATCACAAACACAACTGAAATATTTCATTGTGTTCCACACTTGAAGTTTGATTTCCCTTTGCACCATGTCACAAACACAACTGAAATATTTCATGATGTTCCACACTTGAAGTTTGATTTCCCTCTGCACCATGTCACAAACACAACTGAAATATTTCATGGTGCTCCACACTCAAAGCTGTGATTTCCCTTTGTATCAATTCACAAACACAACTGAAATATTTCATTATGTTTCACACTCAAAGCTGTGATTTCCCTTTGTACCAAATCACAAACACAACTGAAATATTTCATTTCACTCAAAGCTGTGATTCCAACCTCGGGCCTCGTGCTGGGAGCAAACCCAGAGCTACCAAAGGAGGCTCCAACCCAACCCCAGCAGTTTCCAGAGCTGCTTCACTCTGGACTCCCTGAGTGGCCCTGCAGTGCTCACCCCTTGCTGTTCATGGGTGATGCTGGGGATATGGAGGGACAGCTCCTCTTGGCCGAGGGCTCCTCCTCCTCCTCGTCTGAGGAGCTGTCGATGGTCAGGTCGATCACTTCCACCTTCTTGTTTTTGTTGGATTGTTGGTGAGAGGACACCTGGTGCTCCATGGAGGAGCTGATGCATCCTGCACAGAATGGACAATCAGCTACAACCACAGCTCGTTAAAAAGCTCAACATTTAAAAACAAAATAATCACAGAATGGTGGTAACTTTAAACACCATCAGCCCCAGACAGGTGTGACCCAATTAACTGAACAGAAATGATCAAAGCTATAAAAATATGTTTACAAATGAGCGTTTTGGGAGGTGAAGGAACACAGGGGATCCCAGAGTGCCCTTCCCAGCCCAGCCATGGCTCACCATCCACTCCGTTGTAGGATGCTGTCACCTCCTGCACTTCCTTCTTGGACCTCATGGGAGCCCAGGACCCATCCTCCTTGAACTGGATTTCATCACAATCTGTACAGAACTTCAGGATCTCCATGAACAACCTGTCCATAAAAATATTTCATATCAGTCCTAAAAAAGTGCCTTTTTTTTCCTTTATTAGTCAGTGTAAATCTGAATTTGTGGTGAAGATTTTACTGTTCTGCTCTTCTCTCAGCTGCCTCCTTGATAAAAAGGAATCACTAACAAAATTCAAATATTACCTAAAATAAAAATCTGCAAAAATGAAGATTTTTATTTAAAAGCACTGAGAGTGGAATCCTGCAGAGCTTGTGACACAGAACTCTCCATTTCCCAAAACAAAGGAATTCTATGAACCAGAGTTGATAAAAAAGTCCTGACAAAACTTAACTGAGGAAACCTCTCTTAAATCTGAGAATTCAAGGCCTTGTGAAACTTTCTACAGAATGCTGAGCATGGGAACCTCAATTTGCAGCCTCTTCTCCCACAGGCATCTCCTAAAATTTTAGGATCCTGGCAGCACATCACTGCCAGTGGGAATTCCAGCTTCTGACCAGGGCCATTCATGTGGTTCTGCAGGGAAGAGCTTGACTTTAATTAGAGCTTGGCTTTAATTAGCTCCCTCTTTCCCAGATTGGAGCGTTTTCCACAAAAAACTTTCCCTTTGGGATGCTCCAGTTAGATCAGACCCAACATCTGCACCTGGCAGCACCAGGGGAAATAAGGGAAACGTGGGGTTTGCATTATTCCTGGTTTTTGGCTTTGCTGGTTTAGGCAGAAACCTCAAGGAGGAGCCCCCCAGCTCTTTGATCCAAGGCACATTTTCCCCTGGAAATCTGGGGCTGCAGGGGTCCAGAACAGCCTGAGTGTCTCTTGCAAGGCTCTAAAGGGACCCTGAGTTACCTCACCCTTCCCTGGCAAAATAAAACACACCTTCCTTAAAAGACTCATCGTTGATGAGGTGGTTTTTCAGCATTTTGGTGTTTCTTGGGGCTTTTCAGCTTTGCTTTTGGGGTTTTTGTGTGTGTGTTTCATCAATTTTTGGGCTTTGTTTTATATTGAGAGTATTCTCAGAAACCTCTACTTATTCTCTCTATATAAAAAAAAAGAAAAATTTCTCTCTTAAAGAAATTAAAATGCAAACCCAGAAATCCACACTTGGCCCAGCCCGAGGTGAGATTTATTTATTTTTTTGGTGTTTTGCAAGCAGGCAGAGCCAGGGAATCAATCTGTGTGTCACTTTCTATAGATAGCAACTCCCCGAGTGTGAAATTGTACAGGAATTGTGCAGGCACTCAGAGGGGTGGCAGCATTGATCTGCTCTGTCTGTTATCAGCCCTGCCAGATTTGTACAGCTGCTCCATTAAAAGGAAATACAACGTGTGCTGTTGGCACCTAGGAAAGCTCAGGAATTCACTGAGAACTGCTCTCATTGTTATCAAGTTGAGTTTGAAGGAGCAGAATTCTTGAGAAGGAGCTGCTCAGGAATTCCTGACCAGCAGCAGAAAAATTCAACACGGGGAGCTCCAAACAGGAGGGAAATCCTCTTAGTCTGAGGCAGGAACATCCCACCTGGGCTCTGATTTCAGCTGTACTCACCCATCGATGATGAGATGCTCGTAAGGAGCCTTCTTGTCACACACGGGGCACACCCAGGTGGGTTTTTTCTCATTCATTTGGATGTAGAGAGTGGCATCAAAGCACTGCAGGTGGGAGCAGGTCAGGGCCCTGCAGGGGATGGTCAGGCGCATCTTGCCAAGCTGCAAGAGAAAAAAAACAGGATTTTATTACCTTGGTGTTAAATTAACCACCTGGGCTTTCCTGCCTGAAAAGAGACATGAGTTGAGTTTTATTCCAGAAAGGACTCTCAGGAGTCTGAGTTTTGTCACATGCACTGTTCCCTCCTTCCTGTATGTCTGAAATGGCATAAAAGAGAATAAAAATCATGTTTTGAGTTGTATTTGGTCCAGGAACCTGAAGAATACATCCTCCATATATACACCGAGTACCTGTAAATAGCAGTGTCCTGGATGGACCAAAAATAGAATTATTATATATTATTCCATGTATTACATAGACCAAAACCAGAATTATCCTTCATTATCATGAAAGTATCATTACAGTGAAAGGAAAGCAGATAGCAAAAGGAATTCCACTTTAATCTGAAGTAAAAAAAATCTCCTCACAAAACTCCAGCAATTGCTCAAAAAACCCCAAATGTTCTTGCTTGCTATACTATTGTAACTTTTCTACTTTCAAATTTTGCAGCTGTAGTTAGTTCTTTTTTCTCTGCTTTTTCTGTTTCTAAGGCTTGTTTTTACAGCTTTCTGGAGATCTTACCTTTACTATTTCCTACATTTCCTCCTCTTGGTACAACAAAAAAGAAACTCTTTGAACTTTGTTGTTTATTGAGTACTTTGTGTTAGATGGCTCTGCTATAATATGTATTTTTGTTTATTTGAATCACTTCTCTTGTTTCAAGCACTGCTGCAGCTCAGGAGGGGCCTGGACCGACCACACCAAAGGTGAGAGCAGCAAGGTGTGAACGGGATTTTCACCACATGAAAACCCAACAGAACAGTCATTTATGGAGTGATGCCTTGGGAAGGCTGAGCAGGAGCAGAGGCTGGGCAGAGTTACAGAATAAAACAGGGATTTATTCAAGGATCTCCTCCATGGATCCACCTTGAGCAGCACAAGATGAACCCAAATGGTCCCAAAATGCACGATGGTCACGGGCTCTGTCACTGGGATCAGCTCTGCTCCATGTGCACATTGCAGTTCATTGCCCAATTCCAGCTGCAGCCCCTGCAGTCCCATCCTTGTTTTCCTCTCTTCATTCCACGCTGTTTGTGCTCTTGGGCTGAGATTTGGATCATTTGTCCTTGGTGCCCAGCTGGAGCAGGAATTGTTTTGTCTCCCTGCTCTGTGCAGAGCTCACCATCCCCAATGTGAAGCCCAGACCCACCCACTAAAGCAGCTCAGAACCTGAAAAATATAAAACCTAAACCTGAGGCATCAGGAGGAGAAGTGTTCACACTGAGGAGTTGGCTAAAACATCCCCAAGGCTGCACCTGAGCAACTCTGGCTGCTCCCAGGGCTGGGAGTGGAATTTCTGGGAGCCTGGCTCAATCCAGCTGATGCTGAGCAGTACAAGGAGGATGCCACAGGATGGCACCAGAATATCCCAAACCCAACCCCACACCACAAACAAAGGCTCCTCTCACAGGCCACCACTTCCTCCAGCCTGATGGTGAGGGCTTGTTTTTATTCCCTCTGAACTGAAACCTCGTTTATTTTCCTTATTTCTCTCTGGCTCTCAGTCACTGTCACCCAGTCCCCAGTGATGGGAGGGGACACAGAATTCCCTGGGGACACAGAATTCCCACAGGAGATGCTCTGGTGCCAAATGTTTGGCATCTCCTCCCCTCAAACCCATGACCAAGCACATTATTCCCATCCCAAAATCACATTCCTCCCATTCCAAAAATCACGTTCTTCCCATCCCATAAAATCACATTATTCCCATCCCAAAATCACATTCCTCCCATTCCAAAAATCACATTACTCCCATCCCAAAATCAGCTCCCCCCCTGCTCTGTGTGTGTCAGGAATTCTCATCTCCCAGGGGCAGTGGCTCGTTTCATTTTTGGGCACTCCCCCAGCTCAGGAGCATCAGAAGGAAAACCTGGATGCTTCAAAAGGAAAATAAGGAAAGTCAAAGACAGGAAGCAGGAAGGACAATAAAACCCCATCTCCTGAGAGGAAAAAAGCAGATTAAAAAACCAGGAAGATTTTTCCCAAGGTTTTGGTAGAAAACCTCTGCCTGGGATGTCCCTGAGGGGGAAAAAAAAAAATAAACAAAAAACCAAACAGATTTAAAAGCCAGGAAGATTTTTTTTTTCCCAGGGTTCTGGTAGAAAACCTCTGCCTGAGATGGGATTTAACCACACTCAAGAGTTCACAGGTTGATGCTTTTCCCCCATTTTTGGCACTGAACCTTCTGGATCAGCTCTGCCACAAAAAAAAAAAAAAAAAAGAAAAAAGAAAAAAACCAACAAACCAAAGCAGGGATGCATCCCAAGTGTGGAAAAGCTGCATTCCCATCACTGGGACTGATTCCTGCCTGTTGGCAGCCAAAAAACACTGCATTAATTTCTTTTACGAGCACACAAAACATTTCTCTTTCCCTGCTAAAAACAGGAGTTCAGGATTTGTAAACAAAGCTGCAGAACCTCCAGCAGAGCCCTGGATTTGGAATTTTTCTTCAGTTAAATATTTGGTCCAACTGCAGGGCTTGGGGATTTATTTCTTTGTGTTTTCAGGGGGAAATGAACATGAATTTGAGTGTGCTCTGAAGTCCAAGCTCAGAGAATCCCCTCTGAAAAACTGGAGTTTATTCCTCCAAAATTGGAGCTTATTTTATTTTTCAAGTTATTAAATATGTTCTTAGACTCTAAAGAGATCAACTTTTAGAGGTGTAAGCTTTGCTTCATAAAAAGCACAATTAACTGTGTGGTTACTTTATATTTATATCATAAATATATATATATATAGAGATATTTAGAAACAAATATGAATAAAAATATAATAAAATTTATAATGAAATATAAATATATAATTCTATTTTATATATATGTATTAGATACATTATATTCTTGCAGATCTTTAAATGTGATATTGTCATGATCTTCAGTTTTATTCCTTTCTCCAAACCAGCATTGATTCTAACTGAGGAAGTTAAGGAATTTCTAAGGAAGATAAAATGAATCTGTGGAAAGGTACAGGGATTTCATCTACCAAACTAAATCCTGATCTGTAGAGTTAAAACCTCAGAATTGATAAGCTCAAAAACCTGTAACTTCCATGTCATATTTTGGAACACTGAAGCATTAATTAATTATTTTAAATAACTCTTGGTGCATCTGGTGGAATTGAAGACATTAATTTAATGTGTGATTAATTTTGGTAAGAATTTCAACAGTTGTGCTGCAGTAAAGGGACTCCCAATCAAGAGAGAATTCAAATATTCTGAAGGTGTCCCTGCACCTGAAACCAGTCCCAGAGATTCAAAGAAGTGCACACATGATGTTAAAATGATAAATTATTAATAATTTATCACTGGTAACATAAATCCAGGTATAAAATAGTGCATCTACTTGGTTAAAAACCAGCGAGAACACCAAGATCTCTGCCACTTGTATTTTCACTGGAATTATTTCCTCTCACTTCCTGCTGGATCCAAACATTTTGCATGAACAACTCCAGGACACTGCTTTGGTTTTAAATTCAGATTATTAAATCCAAGGGTGCATTTGCACAATTCCAGGAGGTGCAGCCTCCTTGGGCTGCTTTGAGCATCAGATTCCCCCCTTTTCTCCCTTTTCAGAGAGTTTTTATCAATCCAAGCCCAAGCTGCACTCTCAGATGATCCAGTGACACATTAAATGCATGCTTACATATATTTTGAGTGACATTTCCAAGCTAATGGAATATTCATTTTCCCAGGGGCATTTCAGAAGCTTTTCAGCACAGAGATAACTTCAGCTGTACCCTGTCCCCACGAAGTTTTACCAGGTAAACACGAGGTAATTTCCATCAGAATCACTTTTGAGGGAATAAAAAATCAACTTACTGGACAAAGAAGAGACACTCTTAGGCTGGTTGTTGCTATTTCACTGTCTGGATCAGCAGTTAGTTTCTCTTTAACTGGTATTTGAAAGAAGAAAAGGTTTATTTTAGGTAAATTCAAACATGAATTGCATGAGAAAGAAATAAAATAAATCTGAAAAGGTGTGGTAAACTTTGAATTCAAGACCCCTAAAACTTGTTTCTCCAGAGATAGCTTAACTCCTTTGCATGCAACTTTATATCTGACCATTATTTAATATTTAATATCACATTAATTTCACTTCCAACTCCAAGCTAAACTTGTTAACAACTCTCACATGGACAGGCACCACTACAAACCCCCAAAATCCTCATCAAGTGACTTCAAACTGAAAAGCAAATTGAGCTACAGGCAGTACCCTGGCAAAATCTGAGATTTAAATAACTGCAGTGAAATACTGAAGTCTTTAATTTCTGGAATTTTTCATCCTCTATTTTTATTTACAAGGCCTGTTTCATGAGCACTCATTGGTAAAATGAACAAGTCAGACTCATTTTATTCTTGCTTAAGAACTGGACCTACACCTTCATCCTCACCTTGCAGAGCAGCAGCTACCTGGAAGGAACTCTGTAGATATTTGTGCATATTGTGCATTAAGCCATAGATTTGTGTGCATTTTTTATGCATTTTGTGAATAAATCATCAAACTGCATTAAGACAAATTAATGCCCAGCATTATTATGTAGCGCTGCACTCATTTCTTCCCCTCTGGAGAAGGTACAACACCTGATGTGAGCATTAATTATAGACTAATTTTAAATGGATCAGGTGCTGGCATTTCCTCCCCTCTCTGAAAACCAAACCCGCAGCAGTTTTTGCTGTTTTTATGCCACAAACTTCCTCCAATTTGTTGTCAGAGGAAACAGAAAGGCAGCAAATTCACTCTGTGGTGAGGAGGGGCTCTGTGCTGGGCACTTTCCCCGGGCTCACCCCAAAATTTGGGGACAGAAATGCCCAGGCCCAGGGGGAGGCTTCGGCCCTGAGGTGCTGAGTGCCCATTTCACTGTAAAACGCTGTAAAACTCGTGCCATTCTGCATCATTTTTAGTGCTGTACTAATTTCTTCCCTTCTGCAGAAGGTACAACCCCTGATGTGAGCATTAATTAAAGAGTAACACCACTATCAGGTGTTGGGATTTCCTCCCCTCCCTGAAAACCAAACCCACAGCAGTTTTTGCTGGTTTTATGCCATAGATTTCCACTCATTTGTTGTCAGAGGAAACAGAAAGGCAGCAAATTCACTCTGTGGTGAGGAGGGGCTCTGTGCTGGGCACTTTCCCCGGGCTCACCCCAAAATTTGGGGACAGAAAATGCCGGTGGAGCTGCTCCTGCCCAGGCCAGGCCCAGGGTGAGGCCTTCAGCCCACTTCACTGTAAAACACACTTGTGCCATTCTGCACTATTTTTTACTGCTGCACTGATTTCTTCCCCTCTGTAGAAGGTACAACCCCTGATGTGAGCATTAATTAAAGAGTAATTTTACATGGATCAGGTGCTGGGATTTTCCCCTCTCCCTGAAAACCAAACCCGCAGCAGTTTTCGCTGTTTTTATACCACAAACTTCCACCAATTTCTTCTCCTGAGGTTTTTACTGAATGCCCACTTGACTGCAGAGCACAGTTGTGCCATTCTGCACAAACAAAGCCAGGATGGCTGAGCTGAAAGAGATTCTCTTGCATTTTTCCCCTCACAGTGTCAACAGGGTTCCTGGACCGGCTCCTAGCGCAAACAAAGGCTCTGAGTCTTTGAATTGGAGCTGAACACAAAGAACACCACTATCACATTCCCAAAGCCCAGAGGGCTGTAGGAAGTCCAAAGCTTGGTTAGCACAGTCCTAATTCCAAATCTCCCCTCACAAAAGTGATTTTTTTTATCCTTTTACAAAAGGAAATGGACGCATACTCAGTGCTCTGGAGTGATCCGGGTTCCGGATTCCCTTGGCCCGCAACCGCTGCAGGAGCACCGTGGAGGAGAGCTGCTTCACCAGGTACACTGCCATGGAATAGTTCTGGAAAACATCACAGAATATCACAGAAAACCCAAAAACAGCTGAGAAAATACCAAAAACATCGGGGAAAACCCCAAAAACATCAGGGAAACCCCCAAAACATCAGGGAAAATCCCTGTCTGCAGCACGTAACAGTTTGCTACGGGATTGCAGGGCACTGCTGAGAAGAGCTGCTTCTGAAAAACCCCAAAAACATCAGAGAAAACCCCAAAACATCCGGGAAAATCCCTGTCTGCAGCACGTAACAGTTTGCTATGGGATTGCAGGGCACCATGGAGGAGAGCTGCTTCAATTTTATACTGATAATATTCAGTACTACACTTGTGCCAGTACACTGAATTTTACATGGATAATGTTCAGCATCACAGTTGTGTCAGTATATTTAATTTTATATGAATAATGTCCAGCACTACACTGGTGTCAGTATATTTAATTTTATATTGATAATATTCAGCACTCCACTGGTGTCAGTACAATGAATTTTATATGGATAATATTCAGCACTACACTGGTGTCAGTATATTTAATTTTATATTGATAATATTCAGCACTGCACTGGTGTCAGTGGTTTAATTTTATATGGATAATGTTCAGTACTGCACTTGTGTCAGTATATTTAATTTTACATGGATAATGTTCAACACTGCACTGGTGTCAGTGCATTTAAGGAAAGCTGTCAGGTCAAATATTATCAGATTTTTTACATTTTTTTTTTTTTAATAAAAGCCTATTTTGTTTTCAAAACAGGAAAATGAGCAGCGATGCCTCTTCCCAAGATGCATCACCTGCAGTATCTGGAAGCACTGGCCATCTTTTTCTTCTCCTCCTGCCCTCAATTGTCTCTGAAATGTGAATTTCATCACCACAGCAGCTCAGAGGCAGAACCCAACTCTGTCAAGTCCCACAAGTCAAGTGAACCTTCCCTCATGGAATGAACTCTTCCTGCCACGGAGCCCAAATTCCTGGGATTTCTGAAGCTCTCATTTTTCTTATAATCTCAAAAAAAAATCAGGTTATGTCTTTCTAAAAATGTGACTCAGCAGCAACACCTCTCAGCCTCCAGAATGGAAAGGACCAAATCCATGTTCTCACATTAGGGTGCATCAATTATTTTCTGATTTGAACATTGGCTAAACCTGGAGCTGCATTCATACAATTTAAATTGAAAAAGAAAAGGCTTCCCTCAGCAACTGCCACACGTTTCCACTTGAAAAAAATCCATGTAATTGTGACAGCCCCCGTCCTTTATTTAGGATCTGAAGGCAGGATCTCAGTGATATATCTCACCACAAAATCACACCAAGTGGAGCAGCATCAGAAACACCACATTTTAAATATTTTATTCTCACAATGAATGCTTCTCACATCGTTAAAAACCACTACTGCCTTAACTTGTTTGTTTAATGCCTCAATTAGGAGAGGAGTTAGAAAAATGCTAATTAACGTTGTGAAATTATTTACCGACAGCTTGAATCTACAAAGGCAGGAACTTGCCCAAGGCATCTTGTACAGAAGGCTCTTGAAACAGATTGTGTAAAAATCACAGCGAGGACTCCAGCAAAGGTAGGGAGCACAGTTGGGACCAGAACTGACTCTTGAGGGAAGGGGGAGAGGGGAACTCAGATTTTGTGCTACACAGGCACAGCCAAATATAAAATAATTCTTCACATTTCACTGTCAAAGTCTCAAAGAGTCAAATTAGGAAAGGCTGTGTCTTAAAGAATCTATTTAGGAAGGACTGTGTTAAAGAATCAATTTAGGAAGGGGTGTGTCTTAAAGAATCTATTTAGGAAGGATTGTTTTTTACAGAATTCCAGGATGGTTTGGGTTGAAGGGACCTTAAATCCCATCCCATTCCACCCCTGCCATGGGCAGGGACACCTTCCCCTGTCCCAGGCTGCTCCAGCCCTGTCCTACAATTCTGGATCTAATGCTTATTTATGCCAGAAGTTCCCCAAAATGTTCTTTATAACTGATTAATCTGTGAAACCTGAGAACCAGCCAGTTCCCAAGGGACTGACTCAAACTTGGGGCACTTCTTGTCCCTAAATCCTGAATTGTGAATCCCTCAGAGCAGCATCTGGGACTCACCCACTTGCACTTCACCCATTTGGAACTGCTTCTTTCTGATACCTGCAGCTCTCATTAGATAAAAGAGGATTTTTTTGGCCCAGAATCACTCAGCCATCCTTTATGCCATCATCTGAATGGAGATTGTTTTCTGCTCCACAAGAAATCCACCACGAAATCCCACCCTGGTGTTTCAGAGCTGCCCATTGTCCCTGACTGGAGTGTAAGCATTTTTCCACGCTGGGCTTTGCACGCTGACAAATTCTTGGCCAAAGTTTCACCTCAGGACAATTCTGGGCACTTCTGAAAACAGGATGGGAGCAGTGGCAGCAGCACACGGTGCCTCTGGAATGCCCACCCAGCAGCTTTGGTGCCAGCTCAGTAATTCATGGCTGATTTATTGAAGTCACTTTTTGCAGCATGTTCCAGATTTCATTAGCCCGGTGGAACATCAGCGATTTTCTGACACCGGATGTAACCTTCTCCCCACAGACACAAAAAAATTATAAAACCAAGAGGTTTTAAATGTGAAGGATAAGGAGAACAGCTGGGAGAAATGTAAAAAAGGTCAATGGAATCAGTGTTTTGTGTCCACACTCACAGCTCTAAAGGGCCACTCTGGGCTCAATGGCACTCGCTCCTTGCAAGTCCAAGCCAAGCTTTGTCAAGTCCCTGCAGTCAGGAAGAGCTTCAAAGTCTGAAGTTTGGCCAAATCAACAAACAAAAGGCTTAGAGGATGCTTTGATCTCTTCATCTGGCCCTCCCTGAGTCACAAAGATGAGGAGGGAGAGATCCCACCCCGAAGGTGAGGGAGGGATCTGAGGGAGCACATCCCGCCCGGCCGGCAGCGCCGAATTCCAGCTGAACAAGAACATCCGTGGCCACCCCAGCAAGGATTTTTTTTTTTTCCTGCCAGGATTACCTCTAAAGCAGACAGAAGAGACCCCAGAGGCACTCACCCTGCCAATCTCTGCAGTCCAGGACACGACGATGGTGTTGGGGACCGTGGTGGACAGGCGGACGAGTGAGGTAATGTTGATTGGTCGGCTGGGGCGCTTTGGTTCAACACCGTTTTTGGTTGGTGGCAGGTAGCCCTGAAAACCAAAATTTCAGCTCTCAGAAAAAAGAATCCCACAGTGCTTTTGTGTCCTGTCCCTCCCAATACACCTGGACCAGGCTCTGTGTTTAGTTGAAAGAGAGAGGGATCAGACAATAAAATATTGAGCATTTTAGAAGCCTCTTCTCCTGATGGAAATCCAAAATCCGAACCCTGCCCACAGAATCAAAGGGAACTTTGCCACCTCACCTGTCTCAGCAAAGCTAAACAAAAACCTCCAAACTTTGGACCAGAGTTTCTAAAATTCAATCCTTCTTTTCTCTGCTCATGTTAGCGTTACTATATATGTCATCTTGAACTTCTGGATCTACTGGCTAAAACAAATTACTTGATCTTTTCTGTTCATTCCAATTCTCCAGAATGTGAAAAAAAAAAGATTGGGATAAATTTTCAGGCAGAAAATTCCTAATAATGCATCCCAAAATGAATATTAAAAGCAGATTTTACTTACTGGAAGGCTGCATGGTTTCCCATTGACTTTCACACACAGATTGGGTGGGAAGTGATCTTCTTGTGGACAACTGGTTTCTGATAAACAAAACCTAAAAGCAAAGAGCTGCCATCATCTTTCACTTTTACAGTGATTTAAAGACCATCTCTTCCTAGAAAGAATTGTTTTTCCATGAGCTCTGAAATCATGACAGATCTTGCTAAACACAGCCCTCCACTGATGTCACTGAGCAGGAAAACCCCCCAAAATCACAGTGCTTCGAGCAGCCTGGAGGTTCCTCCTCGGATTCCTTGAATTCCTCAGCCTGACTCATCCCACCCCCAATTTCTTCTCTGCCTCTTCTCCAGCCTGACCCTCTCCACACAACACCAAGGTGTTACAAATGACATTTCCCCGGTCCCAGCTGCACTTCCAGGCAGTTTCTGCTGTTGAATTTATTTCTTTCCAGTTCAAAGAGGTGTTTTTGCTGCTGGATCCCAGCAGGACACACCTTTCCTGCTGCCAGCAGGACAGTGAGCATTCCAAGGAGCAGCAGAACCTCTCAGCTGCCCTGGGCTCCTTCCAGGGACCTGCCCATGGACAATCCAAGAGGGGTTTGTTCATTCTCTCCTCATCCTTGGTCCATCCCACCCCACCTGGCTGAGACAGAGGATTTAATCCATTTATATTTTATTAGAAACCCCAAAATTCACCAGGCTGGTGATTCCCAAAGTGCCTAAAGAAGCAGATCTTGGAATACCCATGCTAAGAAAAACAACCCTCCCTGCTTATGGATTTTCCAGCCCCAGGACATGGAATGACCAAGGTGGAGCTACAGGAAGGATTCACTGACAAAAAAAAATCAACCAGGATGAGGAAAACCAGCTCTTTTCCATCCAGGAATTCCCAACCTGGGAAGGACCTGGCTGATCAATCCTAAAAACCAACAGGCAACAAAATCCCTACCTTAGCTGGACCTGTACTGTGAAGTCACATTTGGTCCCAGAAATATCCCTGGAAACAAGAGAAAATGGATTAAAATATCCTGCTGTTCACAAGATTCCTCAGGAGTTTGCTAGAAGTTTCCAATTTATGGAAAACATTTCGTTTTTACACAAAAAATGGAAAATTCACACTTTCAGGTAAGTATAATGTACACCAGACTTTGCTGCTCCTGCTCAAACCACCCCTCTCAAGAGGGGTTAAAAGGAAGAGTTTTTATTTTTTGAGGTAAAGAAATAAATTTGTGTTTGAGCTCTATTTTTGCGGGGGTTTTTGTTCGAGGTTTTTTTTATTTTTTTGGTTTTTTTGTTGGTTTTTTGGGTGGTTTTTGTTTGTTTGTTTGTTGGGATTTTTTGCTGGCTTTTGGGGGTTGTTTGTTTTGGTTTTTGTTTGTTGCTTTTTCTTTTGGGGGGGTTATGTGTTTTATGGGTTGTTTTTGTGGGGGTTTTTGTGGGGATTTTTGGTTTTTCGTGTATTAGAAAAAAAATTCTGATGGGCCACCATAAAGTCACAACTTTATAACGAATTAACAGAGAAACTGGTGGCAAGGAAGAGCTGCAGGAAGCAGAATTCAGGATTTGCAGGGAGCTTAACAGCAGAGAAACCCACCCCAACCTCAGTGGAGGGGCTGAATCCTCTCCTCCCCACACAACAACACTAACAAACTCCCCAGAGGAGTTCTCCCCTGCCGTTCCCAAGCAGGGCTGTGGAAAGCTGGGTGGATTTGGGGTGGATTCTTGGGATTTCAGGGCTGCTGGAGCCCACTCACATGGAGCTGCTGATCTGCTGCACTTGCTGCGGCGTCAGCGCGAAGGCAAAGCAGGTTTCCCGAAACCTCTGGCTGTTATCTGAGGCTGCAAGAGAGCAGAGAGCATCAAAAAGCAGCCAGGACAATCAGGAAATCATTAAATCAAGTCAGAACACACGTTTTTTAAAACTTCAGCAGCATCAGACACATCTGGCTCCGAAGAGCTTTTGAGGAAGTTGCCATTGGAAGCCTCCTGTAAATAAAAATACAATGAACAAACTTTATGTGCCTATAAAGTGTACATTAAAATAGGGCTGGAGATAACAGCAGAGCTGAGGCAAATCAAGGCTTTTTATCGCTGTAATTTCATGTCAGATGTGCTCTGACATGAAATAAAAATACATCTGAGGATTTCTCATCAATCACTTTTTTTATTTCCCTCCACGCACCAGATCAGGCTCGGCCTGTCAAAGTTCACGGAGGGGCAGCACACAACACGTGGGACATCTCACATTTCACTCTGAGCCTTTCTGGACTTCAAGGCACCAAATATATCCAGAATAAGCCAAGAACTCGTGAGATCTGCAGCCATAAAATCTGATTTTAAAGCCTTTCTAGCCTGTGCCACAGCGCTCCAGAACCAAACAGTGCTCAAGAGTAAAATGCTCCTGCTGGAAACTAATGTTAAAAATCCCTAAAATAGTGGTTTGAGCTAAAACACAGCCTTTCACAGGGCCACTGCAGCAATGAAAAAGGTTTTTTAAAGAATAAATTGAAAGAAAGCATCATCTCCCCAGAGAATGATTGCACACACTCACCAGCACACACTGAATGAAAAGCTGCTTGGAAGTTGCACTTCAATCTCATTATTCTTCATAATTTTGTACATTCTGAATAAATATCTGAATAAATTTGTAAGTTCTGAATAAATGTTATATAATATAAATATTCTGAATAAATCAACACAATTATTTGTGCACTAAACACTGAATAAATTTCCCATTTTTTGGTTTACTATAATGCATTCTTGACTCATCCCTGAGTGACAGCTGAGTGAATATTTCAGGGTGAGAACTGAGATTTTGTTCCAAGCAGCGTGTGGTGGGTTGGAACCAACAATAGCAAAGACACTGAGTGTAAATATTACAGTAGGAACCTCCCAAAATTCCATTTTTTATCTTTCCTGCATCACACTGCTCCAAAATCCTTCATTTATCCCATTGCTTGCTGTTGTGCACGAGCAGGAACGGGGACATGAAGCTGCTGTTTGGGATCTTTGAGAAAGAATTAAGTTTTATAAATAACTCAGATTTTGAAATGCATACGTTTCCTCCTCACTAGCACAATGTCTGCAGGAAACAGACACAATGTATACAATTAACAATGAAAATCTGCTCTCACATTTGCTCTTCCATAGAATTTGACACCTATTTTTAGCTATAAATGGCAAGATCACAATTACAAACTCTAATTAACAAAAGCTGAATTAGCCAAGCTCATGCACTGCAGAGAAATGAGGGAATTCCAGTTGTTATTTCCTGCTTTTCCATGGGTTTTTCTGCTGGGTTGGTTCTTCTCCCAGGGATTATTTGCTTTAGCCTGGAAATTGTCAACTTTGGCTTTATTAGAAAAGTTCTGGAAGGTTTTTGGGAACCTTTGGTGTGAACTCCAGCACTTCACTAATTAAAAACTGCTGCCTATTTAACTAATGCCACCTTCATTTAAAGCTCAATTATCCAGAGAAGCCAACCAGCAGCTACCAAAATTCCTTGGATTTCCCAAGTTTTCCCTTTCCCATCTTTTTTGCAGCAGCTCCAGTTTAGGGAATCCAGCAGGGAAATGGGCAAACAGGAAGAACTGGAATTGTGTGCAGCAGGAAAACTGTGACAAAGTTTGGACCAAAGGTTCTGAAATTCAATCATTTTTCCTCTGCTCATGTTGATAAGAGATTTATTTTTACTAAACAGTGATATGAAAAGTGGGGTTTGAACTTCCATATTCATAGAATCACTGAGTTATTAAGGTAGGAAAAGACCTTGAAGTTCACCAGGTTCAACTCCCGACTGAACAGCACCTTGTCAATGAAACCAAAATTGGATTTTTGAGCCCTTCCAGGGATGGTGATTCCACACTTCCCTGGGGAAGCTGTTTCAATACTTAACCACTCTCCCAGGAAATAAATACTTCCTAACATCCAGCTGTATATTGGTCAAATTAAAACATTCATACATTTATTTGGGAGAAAACGAGGAAGGACATCCCTGAGAGCTGCCACGGGAGCTTTCCCTACTCCAGCTCTCCTCAGGAGCCGTGCCAGGACAGAAAACAGCCTCTGCCTGAACCAAAACCCAAATTCAAAAAGGCCTCTGACGTTTCCTCTCGAGATTTGGGTTTTTTTGTGTTTTCAGTGTCTTTTGTACAAATACTGCTGCAGCCTCGAAGGGGAGACTTGGAAAGGGACTGACAGGACAGGGGGATGGGTTTAAATGGCCAGGAAGTGGGGTTAGATGGGATTTGGGAAAGAATTCCTCCCTGGGACCGTGGGGAGAGGCTGGGGTGGAATTCCCAGAGAAACTCTGAGGGGCTGGGATGGAATTCCCAGAGAAGCTCCCTGGAATGTCCAAGTGAAGGCTTGGAACACCCTGGGGTAGTGGAAGGTGTGGAGATGGGATGGGATCCATAGGATGGGTTGGGATCCATGAGATGGAGATGGGATGGGATCCATGGCATGGGATCCATGGGATGGGATGGGATCCATGGCATGGGATCCATGGGATGGAGATGGGATGGGATGGAATGGAGCTAGGATCCATGGCATGGGATCCATGGGATGGAGATGGGATCCATGGCATGGGATCCATGGGATGGGACGGGATCCATGGGATGGGACGGGATCCATGGGATCAATGGGATAGGATGGGATGGAATGGGACCCATGGGATGGGATGGGATGGGATCCATAGGTTGGGGATGGGATTTCAGCTCCCTCCCAATCCAAACCCTCCTGGAATTGTGTGCTCCCTGACTGTGTCCCACTGCCTGTGAGCAAGCCCTGCTCCCTGCTGGATGCCTGATCCCAGGGCTGCAGCATTCCCTGGAGAGCAGCTCTGCCTCCCCTGCTCCCCAGCCCTGCTCTGTGTGCAGCCCTCGCTGTGACTGCCAGATTGCAGAGAGGGAAGGGGAAAAAAAACCTGCTAATTAGGCAAAGATGCTCCAAAAAGCAATCAAAATATTTCCAAACTCCTGACAGACGGAGCAGAGCAGGCACAGGCAGGCAGGGAGCTCCCCCAAACTACAGCTGAGTTATGGGCAGGCTCCTCAGCTACTCCCAGGATACAACTCTGCCCCTTGCATGTGCAGCTGCACCTAAAGAAGAGACAAAATCTGATTTTTCTTGGTGGTTTTCTCTAATCTTCTCCCTTATCATCTTTTCATGCCCACATCTAGTCCTTCCAGATCTGCTTACCCTACAAATGATGCGTGAAGATCCCACCAAACCACATTAAACACTGAGCAGCTTTTCCCCTAAAAACCAAACTTCTGTGTTTATCTCTGGCTCCAACTCCTCTATTCCCAAAGATCTGAGATTCTCTAAGGCAGGAGCATTGGGAATTTGGAATTGCAGGGTGCAGAAAAGCTGACAGATTTCTGTTAATTCATCTGCTGTATCTGCTGTGTTTAAAACACCAAACAGATCCTGGCAAATCAAGCACATAATTTACTTTTACAAGTTCTGGAGGATGATTAAAACTAGGAAAATACAGTTTTAGACCAAAAAAAAGTAAAAAAAAAAAAAATTCTGATGGCTACAAACACAACTGTGCCCTGCAAACAATGATTATTATTTAACAAAAGAAAGGTAAAAATAGATCTGCAATTGAAAACCAAGAGGATGGAAATAGAATTTATAATCCAATAAAGCTGGAATCAAGCCATGACAACAGAGTTAATATGGACATTCTTCAGAAAGATGCCAGGAATGTTTCTGGGGGGTTGGGTTCGTTGTTTCTTTTCCAGAACTATGATTTATTAAATATTAAAACATTTTCTTTTGCACTGTGAATGCAACAGTTTGGAAAAGTCAAAATGCCTAAAACGTTACAGAATTTCTTCTCCCAAACTTTTCTTTTCCTAATTTCACCACCATTTCCTGAATTATTCCAGGCTTACCTCACTCCAGGAATGATCCAGGATTGGTACAGATTAACTGAGGGACAAAGTTATGCCCTGCTGGTTGTGGATTTCCTTAAAATACTTCACTGAGGTAAAAAGTTCTCAAATTTTGAGGGAAAACTCTTTTAATAGATGGTATTCAGAGGGTCAAACCAATTAAAATTGTATAGGAACAAATAGTAATAAATAATAAATTATAAACTATAAACTATATATAAAAAATATATACACTGTATATGTGTGTCTATATATATATATAAAAATATATATGTATATCCACAGATCACCTATTTCATAAATAAAAATTATACAGAAAAGCCATTTTCTACTAATTCTGCTCTTTATTTTGGAAAACCCCTCCGGCACCAGTGTGAAAAAAAGAACCCAGCTTGAGTGGCTGCATTTTCTACAGCTCTAAAAATATTCTGTTCCACCTCACCAGTACCCAGGACTAAAAATAGCCACACAATCTTTCTGCAGTAAAATACCTCTTGCTGTCTTGAGAAAAAGCCACTCTCTGAATTTCCACTCAGGCACAGACACCTTCAAATCTTTCAGGAATTTTCTGGGATCACGGAGCTGAGGTGGTGATGCTTCCTAAACCCCAAGAAACTGAGGTTCATCTTCCCACCAGCATCATCAATTATTAAATACCGAAGGGAATGTATTAAAGAAAGGCTTGCACTAAAATTAAATTTGCACTTTACAGAAGAATTATCTAAGATATCATTAAATGGGTGCATTCCCAACGATTCCCAGTAATTGTGTTTATTTGCAAAGGGAAAAAGAGAATCAAGGAAGAGGATGAGGAGCAGAGGAAATTTTTGCTGCATGCTGTAAGAAAAACAAGAGATGCCTAATTGGTTATTCACTAACTAATGGCCTGGATTTGCTAAATTGGTCCAAATCTTAACCAGAAATGTGGAATTTCCTGGGACTTCTTGAGGAGGGGAGCTCTGCTCCCTGTGCCCAGGGGCAGGAGGGAAGCTGGCTCTGGGGTTTGGATGGGAATCAGGACAAGGATTTTCCCCCAAGGGTGGGGGGAACTGGGCCAGCTCCACAGGGAACGGGCACAGTCCCAAGAATCCAGGAATATTTGGGCAATGCTCTCAGGGATGCACAGGGTGGGATTTTGGGGTGTCAGGACTGGAGAATCCTTCCCAGCTCGGGACATTCCCCAGTTGTTGTTCTCCCTCCCCAGACAGGTGAGGTGCCTCATTCTGCTTTTCCTTTGACCACAGAAGGCATCGTTATCAATTTATCTTCAATCCTCCATCAAACATCACTGCTCAAAATTTCACCTCCACCTCCCAACCAGACCAGAACTGCTCAGATGAGGGCACAGCAAACATGTGAGCTTTGAAAATGTGAGAATTCAGAGAGGTTTAAGTGCAAAGCCTGCTGCAGGGCAGGAAATCCAGGAGACCCCTGGGATGCCCCTGGCAGGGCTCCCTGCCCCAGCTGCCCCCGGAGCAGCAGCCAAGGCTGTGGAGAAGCAAAATCCAAGGGGGTTTGGGGGAGGAAAATGCTGAGAGGATCCACCTTGATGGGGGAGCTCATCTTGATGCCTTCTGCAGGCTGACCTAGAGCAGAGGGTGGAGAAAGTTCCAGAATAAAGCTTTAAAGCCACCCCAAATTCTGGAGTTCCCCAGCAACCCAGTGTTTATTTCCACATCAGCACTTCCTGCCTCTCAGCCACAAGCTCTGAGCCCCCAGCTCTGTGATATTCTGGAAGCAGCAGCACTGCCAGCCCACACCCACCATTCCTGCATTTCCTGCTGCATTACATGCAGCTGGGGTGAGCAGGATGGGGCTGGGAGCAGCCAGATCCTCTCCCTGGGAAAGCCTCTCAGGCATCACTAAATCCATCCCAGCCCATGCCAAAGCAGGGATCTGCACCCCAAAATCCAACAGCTGACACCCCCCAGCCATGCCCTACACAGGCTGTGGGATTCAGGAGATCTGAGCTCCAGAGCCAAGAGAAATCCCAAATTCCCACTGCTTTTTGTCCCACTTTGGCCATTCTGCTTCATTCCAGTTATCACAATGGATGCTGCACCCTTGACCTTTCCAAGCACTTCAAAACCACTTGAGGGGAAGCATTTCAGTAAACACCCAAATCCTTCTTGCCTTGAGGAGCCCTTCTGGCACCCCACAGGTCACAAACACCCTGAGGCAAGGGAAGTGCCAGGGCCACGTTCTCCACCTTGGAACAGGTGGAAAACTGAACCCTGGCTCTGGTCAGCTGCTGCATTCTTCCCTTCAAATCAATTTTAGATTCTGTTCAACTCACAGTTAATCCTCAGGAGGAACAGGCAGAGCCACCCTGGGGGTGGGAAAGGAAGGGAATAAAGAGATGTGAAGGAGCTTATTTGAAATTGTGCCTAAAGATATACATGAAAATAGCCTGGAAATACTCCAAGGGCTACAATTAATCCATAAATATTATGGATTTTATAACTCTTTCTGATATGTTGTATAAACAGCATACAGAAGAGATCAGCTGGAAATTATGTGCAATTGGACAGACATTTATGTGTGATTATTCAGTCATTAAACCACTCATGGGGTGGAGCATTCCTGAAGACCTGCAGGAAGATCAGGGGACGCTTCCATGCCAACATTCCATGGCCAAACTCTCCACTCTCCCAGCCACCCCTGTGGATGGATCCCAGCTCTGCCCTCCTGTATCCCTGCATCTCACCTGACCCATCATTTTTCCAGAGGGAAGGAACATCACAGGATTCTCCTAACTCAAATTCAGCCCCTTGATTCCTTCAGACACCTGAATTATGTCCCACAGCTCCAATGCTGCTTTCAGGCTTCGATATTTTAACTTTTATTGCTAAAAGCACCAAGTCAGCCACTTCAAAGGAGCAGCACACAGGCAGCACTGTCACATCTCTGATGGATCCTGACTCTGGAGAAGTTTTCCTCTCAACAAAATAAGTTTTCTGCTCAGGCAGAGGATGGGATTGCTGGGCCAAGGAGATGGGTTTTGTCCCTTGTTTGGCCTAACTCAGCATATTTTATATTCCCTGGGCTTCTCTGGAAGCCAAGTGGCTTCCCAGCTCCATTCCAGCAGTGTCTGGAAACATCCATGTCCTGTCAGGGCTGGAACCTTGGGATACCCATGTCCTGGAATCCTGGGACATCCATGTCCTGTCAGGGCTGGAACCTTGGGACATCCATGTCCTGGAATCCTGGGACATCCATGTCCTGTCAGGGTCTGGAATCTTTGTCAAGGCCTGGAATCTTGGGATATCCATGGCCTGAAATCTTGGGACATCTGGGTTCTGGAATCTTGGGACATCCATGTCCTGTCAGGGCCTGGAATCTCAGCACCTCCATGTCCCGGAACCTCAGGACATCAGCTCCACTCTAGAGAAGACTGAGCAATCAGCTGAAGAAAACCTGAATAAATCCTTTTTTTAGGAGTTAGCCAGTTGCTTAAAGCTCCCTCAAAAGACACTCTGGACTGTGGAAAGCTCAGCCTGAGGCCCAGCACATGGAAATCCAAGTAAAGAACCCCAAATGCGCTGTAATTCCAGCTCAGCCCCAGCACAGAGCCAATATTTCACCCCGCTCTTGCACAATTAAAAGCTGCAGGGCCGGAAGTCAGAGAACTCAAAGCTGAGTTGAGAATTTAGTGTTTTGTTGAACTTCCTCCCACAAAGTACATTTCAAAAAAAAAAATAAACACAGCAGACAGTAAAAGCGTGACTTTCATATAAACCATAATAGCAATTGCACAGAGCACGAGATCAGCTCGCTGATAGAGAAAAAGGAGAAATTCCTGCCAAACAAAACTTTCATGGGTTCCAGCCCAGCTTTCTCGTGCACTCAATTGTTTAATTGTTTAATGGCTGTACCTTGAACTACAGGCACCCTCAAGATTTTAGGCAGCTCAGCTGCAAGATCTGGCTCCAGGTCTGAGGCACCAGGAGCGCTCACAGCCACAGGAAAATCCATGGAAGTGCAAGGCAGGAGCACAAATGCAGGGTGGGAATCAACCCCTGAGGGGGAAATTCATCTGCTTACAGAAATCCTGGGAGCAGAGCACAGAAATGAAGGAACTGACCTGAGCCCTCCATCAAGAGTGCCTCACTGGAAGCTCTGATGGAGCTGGAATTCTGCTGCCTCTGAGGGATAATGACTGATCTGTGCCTCTTCCTTGCAGGAGGCTGCAGGTAAAAATTCTCATTTCTCTGGCTCAGATCCAACTTTCAGTGCTGTGTTTGTATCACTGAGAGCTGAAGCACAGCAAATAAACTGCAGGAGGATGATCCTTGTGCCATTTGGATTGATTTTAAAAAAGGAGGAGAGCTCACAGCCTCTTTAATCCTTTCAATTGGGAAAAAAAAAAATAAAACAGCTTCATTTCCCTTACAGGTAAGTAAAGACCCCTAAGCCAGTTAAAATGTTTTTTGGAACAACTACACAGCTCCAGCAATTAGGAATGACATTTGCTGTAACAAGAGGCATTTTTAAGATGCTGTTTAACTATCTCATGTCCCTTCCACAATAATCTGGCAAATTCTGGGCCTTGCTGCTCACAGTAAACACATTTCAGCACACAAAAGAGATCTTATCTGTGCGTTAGGAGTTACTTTTAGAAAATGTGCTTAAAAAACAACCAATTAGCAATGTCTGTGCTCTGGGGGCTGGAAATGGGGGAATTAAGAGAGAGCTGCAGCTTCACTTGACAAACAACCTCAATTCTCCTCTTTAGATCCTATTAGGAAAACAACAGAGAAGCACAGAAATGAGGCAAACATTCCGTCAAAGCCAGAGTGGACAGCTTTTCCTCCAAACATGAAAAAAAAAAACCTTGTAAAAAAATGAAAAATCCCTGAAAATGGTGGTTAACCAGGGGCAGAGAGCTGCAGGCACACATTTGCAGAACGAGGAGCTTTCCTGGCTGGCTGGGACACAAACCCATCCCATCCCCATGCTTCCTGCACTTGGCAGGGAGGGTGACTAATAAATGTGGATCAAATTCAACAGCTCCACTGCAAAGGAACAAATGGCTCTTTGTCTCACCCCAGCAGTGTCCAAGGAGCACTGGACGTGGCACTCAGGGCCTGGGCTGGGGACAAGGTGATGATCAAAGGCTGGACTCTGATCTTGGAGGGCTTTTCCAGCCTCAGGGATTCTGGGATTCAGCCCAGAATCCCAGGTTGCTGGTGAGAAGGGCAGGGATGGAGAAGAAATCCGTGCATTCCACGAAGCCAGCCCAGCACATCCCTCTGAATCCCAGGCTGGAACTGCAGTGAAATTGAAGAATTTCTATTTCCTCCTTTTGTTCCTGCCGGTACAAATAAAAGCTAGCAGATTTCATTTCCTTATCTGTTCCTCACATTGGCCGTGTGCTACCCACCCACACGAAATATTTGGGTACAGAATGCTTGCTGGAGTGCCCTGCTGGGCAACTCCCTGCCCTGAGGCTGGCTCAAATTATTGCTTCTTCAACCAACCATGCTTCTCAAAGGGGCAGAAAACTGGAGCAAACCTCCCCAGCTGTGGACTTGGGAACAACCAGGGGCAATCCCAGCACCCAAGGATGTGCTTTGCCCAGTTTTATATCATTTCAGCAGGGTGTGAAGTATGAATAACACAAATTCTCTCCCTCACACACATTTTCTTTCCCTTCTGTTTCAAGCAAGCAGAGAATTATTCCAAACCCCACGTCGGGTCATCAGTTCATCCTTGTGGGGGAGGGAACCAGAGTAAATTCAAAAGTCCTTTATCCCTATCCCATGAGTAATCTGATGGGAAAAAGCAAGCAGGAGATGCTGAAACACTGGCTAAATTCCAAGTTCTGAGTGGCTGCAGTAATATCTGCCAGTGGAAAACAAACCAGGGAACCCACACATGGGACACTTGAGGAAACCCACACTGCTGGCAGCACACAGAAGGATGCCCAGACCATCTGGGGCAAACGTTCTACAAATGATTTCAGATTTTGTAGTCAAAGCATCAGTAAATGCAGAAATGGAGAAAATGAATGTGAGTCTGAACAGGCTGGGGAGGGGCTGGGATGAATTCCCAGAGGAGCTGTGGCTGCCCTGGATCCCTGGAGTGTCCAAGGCCACGGATATGGGAAGGTGTGGGGATGGGCTTTAAGGGCTTTTCCAACCCAAACCATTCCAGAATTTTATGATGGATACTGAAGCTCTCCCCCCAAACTCTCAACTCAAAGGCTTTTTAATAGGATTGCTTCAGACAAACAGAATTCCCACACAAAACAAGCCCCAACCATTCCTGAAGTGAACAGAAAGGGCAGGGATTGCTTCCAAAGGTATCTGCTTGGAATTCCACTTCCATTTTCTTACCCTGACATTCCACAAAGGGGAGAAATATCCCCTTGTCCCCTTGAAATATCAGCTCCTGAGGCCTGAGAGCTGGCAGGGAGTGAATGATGATCCCTGCATTTGGGGTGCTCTGTCCCTCTCAGAGCTGACAGCAAAGGGCTCTTCCCACATCCAGGAATAAACAAATAAATGCACACCATCACTCCTGCACTGGAATGTCTTGTGCAAATTACAGCCTTATTCCGAAGTATTTCTGATGTAAAAGTGATGAGCCACATACTGAGCACCTCGTTAGCTCCCAGCACCAGCACTGCCTGGAATGGTTATTCAGCAATTAGGGCTTAGATTAAAGCTAAACAGATACAGGGCACCTCTGCAAAGAACACCTGAACCAGAAGATTAGATTACCAAAATCTCGCTGCTTTTCCCTCAATTACAGCAACTAAAGCAAAAAAAAAAAAAAAATGCAAAATACTGTGCCAGATCCTTCAGCAATGCACAGACAACCTCAGCACTCACACATCAGGCCTCCCACATCCCCCAGCCCTCCAGACTGTCACTGGAAAGTACCTGCTCAGCTTTGTTTACAAGGGATTTCTTCTGCAAAGGACTTTTTTTTTCGCACTCACCCACCCTCTCTCCCCAGATCTCCTCTCACCAATCTGCTCCTCCTACCAGCAGGGAATCTTTCCTGGGCTTTCAAGCCAGCAGAAGGTTCCACCACACAGAAATCACCAGGCTTGGTGCATTTAGGCAATATTGAGGGGTATTAGAAGTTAAGCATGCTGCGAAGGGCTCCGTGGAGCCAGGAAAATCACACATTACATAATGCCCCGGCAGCAGCAGATCCTCCTCAGCAGCCCCACCAGCGATTTATACCTTCACACAAAAATCAGCTGCAAGGAAAGTAGCCACAACTGCAGAAGAACCCTAAATTCAGATGCTCAGGCTGTAATGGATCCAGCAAATTTCCAGCCTGGCACTCCTTCCCAGCACGGATGAGAACATTCTAGAAGCTTGACAGATTTGGGGGTAGTTCTGTTTACTTTGGTTTTTTTTTTTAATAATGAAACTCTGTGGTTTATAAGAACTACTGAAAGCAGACTGGGTTTGGTTTTTTTTTCCCCTTTTTTTCCTAAGATTTAGTTTGTTTTTTTCCCAAAGCCCCCCCCTTAAAAATAACGGATGTTTAAACCATATTTAGAGGCTCAGCTAAAGCAACTAATGAGTGTTAGGTAAGATGTCTCTCCATGTAGAACAATCTGTTCCAAAACTTACCAAAAATAGCAATTCTCTAAACACTGCTGTGATGCAATATTTAACCCCCTGCTGCAGCAGCAGCAGAATTTGACCATTTCCCCCCCAAACACAACGAGCGCCGCAGGAGCTCTCCTTACCTAGGCTGGTGGGTTTGATCAGCTCGTCCAACAAGTCATAAAAAGGGAGTTTCTGCAGCTTGATGTCGGGGTGCACGGGGTGCAGGGCCGAGGTGAGGTGGGGCAGTTCCAGTTCGTGTTTGGGTCCCAGCAGTGACACGGGGAGCAGGGGGGACGTGGCGGGGTGGCCGTCGTAGCCCAGCTGTGGAATGGTGGAAGGCGACAGCGTGGCCGGCATGGAGCTCGAGTGCACGCTGGGGATGGACAGGTCTGCTGGGGTCATGATTTTCTGGGGGAACCTTCTCCTATAGAGTTCTTTGATTTTCATCTGGACGGCGGGGCTGCAGCCAGCCTTGAGCAGGTGCAGGGCTTTGGTCAGCAGTTCGTGTTTGCGGCCGTGCTTGTTCCTGCCCGCGTAGCCCAGCAGCACCTGCAGCTCCGAAACTCGAAGGCTCATAACCATTTGCTTCAAAGAAACAAAACAAAGATTTAACAGGTGACCTGAGCATTCTCACAAGAAATAAAAAAAGGGTTAACAGGTGATTTTCGGCACCCTCACCAAGGCTCAGAACCACTTGATTCAAAGAAACAAAACAAAGGTTTAACAGGTGACTTGAGCATTCTCACCAGAAATAAAACAAAGGGTTAACAGGTGACTTTCAGCACCCTCACCAAGGCTCAGAACCATTTGCTTCAGAGAAACAAAACAAATGGTTAACAGGTGAATTCAGCATCCTCACCAACGCTAGAAAGCCATGAAGCCCTTAAGCATGAAGTTTTCAAGGCTCTGTGCCACTGCTCTGCCCCTTGTACAATGCTCATGTATTTAATGCAATGCTCAGTGTTTATTTTCAAGTTCTGCAATGAGAGATTTTTAAAGGCATTTTCATTCTGTGGGCAAAAAGCTGAAAAAAGGACTCAGTGCAAAATAAAGGCTGTAACTCCAATTATTTTTTAATCACTTGCTGAAATCTCTGATGGTACTAATTTTTTTCTTGCTCTAGCTGGATGTAAAAGCAGTTGCACACTGACAATATCCAAGCTGTGCCAGTCCTCAGCTCCAAACAGCACTTCCCTCAGCTTCTGCCATGCAGCAGAACTGATCCACACAGGCTGAAGGAAAGGAAAGTGAATACAATCCCATTTGAGCCTTGTCACCATTCCTGGGTTAAAGGAAACTTCTTCCCCTTCCACCTCTGCTCTTCTCCCATCAGAGCTGTGTGTCCTGTTTGGATGGGGGAGCTGGGCTTTGCCCTCTGTTAATTAGCATCTTCATTAACACAGCCATTTAGTGCCTCCCAACAGGATCTAATGAATCACACTGGTACAACTTGTCACCTGTTTCACTTCTCCAGGAACTGAGAAAAACACTTCCCAAACCAGTGAAACCAGTAATCACCAGTGTGCATCAACTGGGCAGGCAGGAGCCAGAAAATCAACTTCAGGGCCTGCTTTTTATTGAAAAATACATTTCAGTGCTTGCCAGGGGCTTGCTCATCACCAGAAGGCCTAAGACACCAGCTGGAATGAGGATATCCCTGCAGAAGTTTGTAGGAATCATAAAGAAATACAATGCCTAAAACCCACGGATGTGACAGGCTGCCTGCATCTTCTGCAGGAAAGCATCAAACACCCTGAATATTCTGTGGTCAATCCCAGAAGACTTGATTCCAAGCAACACTTGATGGATGGATTTGGGACCAAAGCAGCTAATGCAGCACACGAGGGAGGGCTCTGCAATTTCCCAGCCACTGGAGGACGAAGACCCAAACCAGAACTTGCATTTGGAATCTCTGAATTTGACTACAAATGCTCCCATCCTCTCTGGTCCTTCAAACTGTGCAAGGTACTCAGTCTCAAACACTGTTCTGTTTTCTCCACACTAATTCTCAAACCTGAAGTGCCAAGATTAGAAAGGTGCTACCCCTGGCTTTAACAAAACCAGCCCAAAACTCCCATCATCTCCTCAGAGCTCCAGCCCCTGCCAGAGATCTTCACTGCCCAGGTGTCCACGGGAGGTTTTCCCTCCACTGAAACTGCTCCTAGTATTTAAAAGCCCTAAATGAGATGATTCATGTCTTTAATGAGGTTTGCAGCAGCCACACTGAAGTCAAATTCGCCACAAGATTTCTGCTCTGCTGGACCCCAGCTCGGGAACCTCGCTGCAAATCCCTGCTGCAGCCTTCCACAAACCCTTTGGATGGAACTGGAGCTGTTTGATTTCCCTGAATACCCCAAGAACCTTCTTCACTCTTAACTCTGAGACTGTCACAGAGTCACTAATGAGAACAGACGAGGTACTTGGTAAGAAATGAAGATGTCTTAAAAGAATAAGGCATTTCAGCTCCAATCTGAAGTGTTGACAGCTGAAAGGAAAGTGAAACAAATAGATTTGAAACACGGAAAAACACTATTTATAATGCTATACAAACACTTCTTCAGCAGAATGAGTAGTTACAGCTGAAGGGTTTAATGCCATCACCATTAAAGTCACTTCCTGAACAGGCAGAACCTCTCAGAGCTTCACTCTGTTCTTGTTTTGCGATAAACTCACCGGCTCAGCTCGCCAAGAGCACAAGAGGATTAAGAAATAACTGAGGCAAGGGAGAAGCTCCTGCTCCAGGCTGGATAATTTCCATTTTTAAGGTAAAGGCGAGCTGGAATGAGCACACAGAGAGCAGGGTCCATGCTGGAGCCAGACTCAGAGACCAAAACAAACAAAATCCCCAGATCTTCCCCACCCGGCGCATTCCTCGCACAGGAGGACAAGAACAATTTTGTTTGCAGTGTTCAGGGCACTGACAGATCCATCCTTAAAACCAGCAATAAAGCCTGGTGGGTTTATTATACTTCCATCATTTATAGATAAATCTTTTAAACAGATCACAGAGAGGCAATGCCTCAAACCATGCCCACCTTGCACAGGGCACTGCCAGGGGATGGTCCCTGGGAAGCCCAGCTGGGAAAAGTCTCCTACAACATCACCAGGAGAATTCCTGTCCCTCCTCCAACCCAGCTGTGGTTTACAGGGCCCAACCTGTGGGAAATGGATTTGTAAGAGATAAGAAATGCTGACTTAGAGATGCCATGGAACAGGACAGACATTGCTGCGAGAGAAATGGAACTAGAAACAAGTTTCAAAGGATGGTCTTACAAATAAAACTAGATTATTTTAGAGAAGTAGAACTTTGAGAGATGCATTGTAGTGGGACCCACGAGGGGTAATTTTAGATGACTGGCTTTAAGGCATTTACAGCATGGCGTGGCTAAAGCTGATAGGCCAAGAAACACTTTAGTGTATTGTAATTAGGAAATAGTTGGCTTCTGATTGTGATGGTGTGAATTATAACATCTGTATTGTCTCACCCTTCTCATGAGACTGAAAATGGAATAAAAGTTTTACAACACCTCTCAGTTGCCCCATCTCTGGGTCAGGAAAGGGCACAATCTGACACCAACCCAGCTCCACCAGCAGAAATCCAAGCCCTCTCCATGCTCTGATCCATGGTATCCTGACCCTGGGACAGGCAGGGTAACACAGCAGGGACAAGCCAAGTGCTGCCAAACACATCAAGAAAATCTACAAAAAAGCCTCAATTTCTCCTGTTTTCTCTGTCACATCTCATCTCAACTCCAAGCCCTTGCTGGCTCAGCTGCAGCAGCAGAGCTGAAGGGCGAAGACACAAAGAGTTTTGCTGCAGGAAATGTTGCTTTTCTTTCCTGTCACCTGCAGCAGTGGAGCACAAAGATCAGTGGCACCTGCCAGGTACAAACCCCAGCACAAAGACTGCCCCCAAAAAACAAATAACTGCCCCCACCCCTGGCTGCTGAGCAGAACTGCCAAAACGTTGGGATTTCTCTATGCTAACAGGAAATAAAGTAACAAAACAACAACAAAAAGCTGAACTGCAGAGAAATGAAAGGACAGGCACAGCTCCCAAGGACTGGCTGCAGAGAAATCCTGCTCGCTGCAATTCCAGGTGTTTAGTTGTGGGAATATTCATTCCTGCAAACAGCACTGCAGTGCACAAGGAATTGATGTTGTTTAGCTCTAAAAAGGTCGAGGTTTTGGCACACAGCTTCTGACTGGTTTCCAACAAATGCCAGCATCAAGCACACACTGGTATTGTGCAGTCTGGTACTGAGGGAACGCTCGATGTTCAAAAAGAGGATGAGGATGGTGAGAAACATTTTTCAGAGAGCAAAAGCTGGAAGAAGCTTTCCAGAAATCCAACTTAGCTGGGGGTGGCGGCACATTTCTGCTCTGATTGCCTGTGAAGACCTTCCTGGAGTGAGGAAGGGATCTCTGAACACACCTCTGGCATTTCCTGCTCCACAACCCAACCCAACCACGTGTTCCTGCACCAAAACTGCATCACTCATGGATTCCTTATCCCTGCATCCCAACTCCAGCACCACAGGCTTCCCAAACCCCTCAGGGGATTTGCTGCCATCCAACCAGCCCCACAATTGTCTGTGTGAGGTGGCAAAGAGGCCAGGTTGTTTTCCCACCTCCTGTGTCCAACCTGGGCCGTTTTTCTGGCTGTGTCATCCAAAGCACTTGATGCCATTCCTGCTGCTGCAGGAGCATCCCAAATTTCCGTGTGTTGAGGAAACACTCTGCAAGAACCCACGTGGAAATGAGGAGTATTCCACCAAGGAGATTTGGAAAAAAATTAATTTAAATATATGGGAGTAATCCATGGGCAGTACTGATGTCATTCCCCTCAGGCTCTCTGGTGATTATCCATAGGGAAGGGATCTCCTACCCACAGCTCCTTCCCAAAATAATCAGGACATTTTTTTAAAAAGCCATTAAAGATGAAAACTGGTGAAGGTAAGAATCATTTACTTGGATTTTCTCAGCAACAGCAGAGATGAAATTTGGCTTTCCACACAAACCCAGTTGTTCCAGGCAAGGAACTGAGCTCCAGGAATTCCAGCCCTCAGCACAGCTTAACACCTCAGAGCATTTCAGGAGCAGCATCTTGTCTCCATGACCTATGGAAACTGGGAATTAAGCTTAAAAATAAATAAAATCCAAGTGTTGGTGCCTCTGGATAGGACATTCCCTGGATAACCTGTGGCTGGTTTCACAGTCACTGATTATTCAGGGAAATAATCTGTGAACCTTAATTATCTTCCCCATTTTTAGAAGGGAGGGACTTGTCTGAGAGGTCAAAACCAGGTAGAAACCAATATTTATTTATATTTTTAATAAGCTGAGCAGGATCCACACAGTGATGGACAAGGCTGAGCATTTTTGGCCCATCCAGCAGCACCAAAACTGTCCTCAAAGCAAAATATTCAAACCCAAGTTTGATCCATGTCTTTTTTAAAAGGATATTTCTCCAGTTATCAACCCTAGGGTCTATCAGGAGAATCCAACGAGTTACTCCTGGGTGTTTATGATAAGCAGAAGCAGGGAATAAGCTCCAAAACATATTTAAATTATTTGCCAGCACAACAAGAAGCATTTGGCTTGGTCCCACACCACATTCTGTGCCTAAAGCAATCCAGCAGGTCCTCCCCAGTCCTCCAAGCATTAACCTCAAAGATAAGGGGGAGAAAAAATAGGAATGAAAAGAAAATCACCTCAAACCCCAGTGAAAATATGGAAGAGAATGAGTAAAAAGAGAGAAAAAAGAAATGGGAGATTTATAAACAGCAATTCCAGGCAGTGACAGTAAATTTATTAAATTATTAAATTATTAAAAACACAGTGATTAGCTTTCGTGATCTTTTAGTAATTAAGAGTCATTATGACAGAAGAGAGCAAGCTCTGCAGCAAATTCCTTCAAAGGTGAAGGACAACACACATGGAAATTTCCCCCTCATGAAAAAGGAATTCTGTAATCACTTCCAAAAGACAGGTAAAAAAATGGAAATGGATCTTTTTTTCTGTAATAAAAGCAACGAGGAAGTGTCAGATGAGTATGGAAATGGTTCTGAATGAATCCCAGTAAACTCCAGGCCCCAGCTGTAAAAATACAGCTCCTGCAAGCTCTGAGCAGCCTCCTTAACCCCTGAGAGGAATCTTCTGGAAAATGACACTCACACGGAACTCTTGGCTTCTTGCACATTCCACATCTGTGAACCTGGCCATTCACAAAGGTTAAAACACCCGCATTCTTAATAACCCACATCATCCCCTAACCCTAAATCCCACCCAAAAGGAAACTCTCAAGGCTGAACTGTAAAAATTGAGCTCGTTCTCCCAAAATTCTGCAGGAGGGACTGAACCAAACCCCGGGAAGCTGCAGTGACAGCCTGGGACTTCCTGCCTTTGTCCCAGCAACCAAAACAGCCACAGGTTGGAGCCCCTGCAATTCAAAGCAGAGCAGAGGCAAAGGCACAGAAGAACAAACATAAATATGCAACATCCTCCGGGCTTTAAGGAGGGTTTCATCAGGAAAAGCTCTTTTTTGGCTGCAATGGGACCTGCAAGGTTTTGGGAATGAAGGCAGGACTAGAGGAGTAAAGGAACAAGCGGTAGCAGGTGTAAATATGATTTTGTTGCACATACAAGAGGATTTCTTCATCAAAGAAAGCTCTGTTTACACAGGGTATCAGTGCTCAGAAAGGCCAGGAGCAAACTGAACAGCTAACAAGAAAAACAGGCTTGAAAACAGTAAAAATCAGTCAACAAAACGATGCTGGAAATGCCAAAGCAGCCTGGGCAGAGGTGCTGATGGCACCCCCAGAGATCAGGGCTTCCTTAAATTCACACTGCACTCCTGATTTTCCCCAGTAATGCATTCCCTGCCACGGAGCTGCAGCCAGCAGGTGTTATTTACCTTTGCAGGCTCACAAAGAAGATATTTCCTTGTCAATTCCATGGCTGCAAACCTATTTATAGAAACATTGTGACCCTTGAACCAGCCTGGGAGGGATGATGCTTTTTCAGCTTTAACCATTCTGTAATTGTGCCTTTTTAAGCTCAGATTCTACAACTTTAAGCTCGGGGCTAACATTAAGAATCTGGCAGGGAGGAGATCATAAAAACTGCAGCACTTGAGGTGGAAGTTTCTGGGCAGGATCTCCCACCAAAATCCTTCTGCACCAGCCCATGGAAACACAGAACTTGGAATTCCACAGATAATTAATCCAAGGAATATTTCCCTGGCAAGCACTTCTTCTAGTTTATATCTATTATGTTGGTAAAACCTGACTATCCCCAAATTCAGTGAGTTTCAGGAAGCTCAGTGATGCTTTTTTCACACCTGAACACCAATAAATTCCCAAATTCAGTTTTAGGAAGCTCAGTGATTGATGGCTGTTTCATACCTGAACACCAACAAATTGAAATTCCAGCCTGTGAATTCCAGCCAGAGCTCTCCAGCTAATCCCACCCCAGTGATGTCACCGAGTTCTTTGAGATGTCTGTCACTGCCTGGATCCCAAAAACCCACGGTGAGAAAAGTCCCAAAACTCAGTGACGAGTGACAGGATATTGGAAAAGCAAACAGAGGCAGCTCCAGCTCCCTGAACTGCTGCTGGGCAAAGGCAGAATTTGGAATTTTTAACATAATCCCCACCTTTAACAGTTGTCCTCTGCTTTTGGCAGACGCCTGTGGGATTTTGCTGTGCTCTGGGAGATGGGAAATACCTAAACCTGGCACTTTAGTGCCCTTCTAGACCCCAAATCCAGCCCTTTTCCTACCATTTTTTCCTCTGAGAGGGCGATCCAGCCAAAGTGGGTGACCACACACCCCAAATTCAGAGTTTGCCCACTGAACCCTGTGGGGTTTTTGTTTGGTGACAACAAGGACACACCAACCACGCTGGGCAGAGCTGCTGGGGCAGGGATTTGCTCCAGCTGTGAGAGAGATTTGTTAGGAGCAGCCTGCCAAGACTTAAGTCATGTCTAAAGCAGGTTTGATTTAAAGCAAGCCCCGTTTTATCTTAATCCGTAACGAAAGTTTTACCAGGCCCAGGAGAATTTCCCTGCTAGGTGAAGGATATTATTACTTTTGGTATTAAATAAGGTTGCTGACACAGTGGTAATCTCCATTTTCTTGGAGACTCCAGGTTCTTTTCAGCCACGCTTAAACTTAATTGTCCCTGGTGTTTTTTTCTCTTAGCAGCTGGGAATGATTTCCACGCCAGGCAAAGGCAGAAATTCAAGTTTAGGAATTCCTGGATCTGACACAGGAACCTCTCTGCAAACACACCTGAGGCTAAGGGTGAAGACAATTATTTGGGAGAGGGTCACTGCCAGACAAATTGACTTTTTATGAAGAATATTCTTCACCAGAGCCTCGCTGGCTGACAGAAGAGCCAGCTCCTACGGGATGAGGTGCAGGGGAGCCCCAGGCAGATGCAGACAGATGTGCAAAGAGCTTCCTAAACCCAGCGTCCTCTCAGGATCACAGCTTCTAATCAAAATAAAACAACTGTCAGAGCACTCAGGAGCAATCTGAAATGCTGTTTGTTTGTGCAAAAAACAAGACAGGACCAAGAAGCCACATGGGAGGTCACAAATTCGCATTGATTTCCCCTCCCTCGGTGGTCTAAAACAATAAAATATCCACTTTAGAATCTTCAATTAACACAAAAGAAATGGTCCCACCAACTCTTGGAGTGATTTGGGATTTCCAGACAGGATTTTCCTGTCAGACTCCCTTCCAGCCATCCTTTCCCAAGCAGATACAAGCTCTGCTCACTTCCTAAATATCTCAAATACCTGCATGAAGCACAGGGAGCTTTTGTAAGTCAATTTGGAGGGAAAGCTGGAGAAGAATGCACCTGGAATTCCATGAATGTACTCCAGGAGCAGCTCCCAGAGCCTCTCAGCAGCAGACACACTCACCAAGATCAACATTCCCACATCCAGGGGGTGATGTTTGCTTGTAAAACTCTGTAAATCTCTGCTGCACCAACAGCCAGCATTGCTGGGCTTGTGTTTGTCAACTCCAACTCGATTAAAATAAATTATTGACATAAGAGATGCAGATTTTCCTCCAAGATTTGAAAATATAATCTTATTTCTGTACCTTGCAAAGTGATTTATTCCCCATGTGGCCTAACTGAAAAATTAGTTATCCACTAAAACTTTGCTATTAATTAGCTCCAAATGAGCTAACACTTCAAGAGATGAGATGATGCACTCAAATCCATCCAAACTATCCCCTTTTTTCTCCTCTTTTGTCCCATTTTCTAGGATGCAGCACAGGAGACAGACGACATCATCCCTGACTATTATTGTGGTATCTCAAGAAGGTTTAATTAAGAATCATATTAAATTTGGATACTGAATTGCAAAGTGCTGAACAGCAGGGTGAAGGCAGTACATAATTGAATCTCATTTCCCTGAAAAGTAACCAATGGCTCTGCTAATGCCCCAAGAGAGGCAAAACTGCAAAACTGGAGTGATCAGCTCACAATTCATGCTGGAAAAGGGAAAAAATCATGAAAGCCCAACTGGAACATGACAAAATTCATGTTTTCTTTTGGAATTTTAGCCAAAATTCCCTTCAAGAAATGAATTCCCAAGGTGGGAGCTCAGGCTTTGTCAGTGGGTACCAAGGAGCAGGATCACCCAGGTCACACCCATCCCACAGGAGGTTTGTTGGGATTTTCTCTGGAACACAGAAAAGCCTCCACTAACAGCTCCAAAACAGCTTAAAATGGGGGAGGAAAGAAAGGGGGAAAAAGGGAAAAAGGACTATGACATAAGGTAAAACATCAGGTATGAGAAATTATAATTTATCACTAAAAGAGTCCCCTTCCCAAAGGAAATAAATCTGCTGACAAGAAATCCCTCTGAAATCCCCATGCCAAACAGCCTGTGCCCCTCTAACAGCACTGAAATAATAATTGATTACTACCACCAGTTAACCTGAATGTGATCACAGAAATGAGCCCTGGAGTTCCCACTGCAAAAACCGGCTGAGAGCAAGGATTCCACCAAGCAACCACCCTGGCACCTGCACGGAAAAAGGCAAATTTCCAAGAAAATTCCACATTTCTTTATTTCCTAAGGTCTTCAAAGCCACGGATTTCTTTATTGCAATTTATTTATTCTATGGCATAGAATTTGTATTTACATCCCATACTGACACAGATTAAGTGCTAAAATGTATTTTATTATTAAAGAAATCAGAAAAAAAAAAAAATTCTGTGATGTGAATTCAAGCCCAGGTGAAAATCCTGGCAGGGAGAAGTTCAGCTCCCATTGAAAACCTTCTGTCCTGACAGAACTGCAATTTACTGATTTATTATAAATAAATAATAAGAAAATATAATAACTACATTCTATATTTATAGTATAGAATTTATATTTACATCACATATTGACACGGATTAAAGTGCTAAAATGTATTTTATAATTAGAGAAATCAGCAAAAGAAGTTCTATAATGTGAATCCAAGCCCAGGTGAAAATCCTGGCAGGGAGAAGTGCAGCTCCTATTAAAAACCTCCTGTCCTCACAGAATTTCAACTTACTGATTTATTATAAATAGATAAATAAATAGATATAATAAATTGAATAAATAAAATAAATAAATTCTGCATGGCAGCAGCACGTGCCAAGGCCTGAATGCAGATCCCAGGGCTGCAGCTCAAAGAGCCCCAGGCACACAGAAAGGGAAAGGGGGAGCAGGAAATTCAGTTTTTCCTATCAGCCCAAGGCAGGGCTTCTCCCCACTGTGCAAAATGCACAGAGATGGCAGAGGAAAGGCAGAGGCAGCAGATCTTCCTGCTTTTCTTCAGCCCTCAGCGAGGAGAAAGAAAATGGTTTGAATGAACACACAGCCACAGATGCATCTCAGGCAAGGCCTGAGCTGCTGGCAAAGCTGATCCCAACCCCACGATCCTATTTCAGCCCTCAAAATCTGGGATATTCTGTCCTTCCAGCTTGCAGAGCTGTCCATGCCAGAAAACTGCATTTTTATGTGTATTACCAGAGTGTTACCTATAGGCTCAAGCACGCAGCGAGTTAGGAAATTCTATATATTCTGTATGCAATATTTTCCTGGCCCACACAGAGCTCAGCAGGGCCTTTAGGAACATTTTCCCAGCACTCTGGCACATGCTAAGGACATTGCTTGGTGGGAAGAGGGAGATTTCACTCCCCAAACCCACCACCTCATCCTCCAGACACTTTTCCTTACAATCAGACTAAACCAAATTAATTTATTCCCACAAGAACCCCCACCCTGTACAGAAACAAACCCCTTGATGGAATGAGGGGATTTTTAGAAGCCAAGTTTCAGCCACACCTAGGATTTCAAATCCATGAAAACCACGGCAAGTAAACTCCAACAGGATCCTGCACTCACTGGGAATAAACCAGGATCCAAAGAGAAAACTCTGATAGCAAAATGATCAAAATCCCCACCAAGTGAGAGAGGCAGAGCTGCATTTTCTGGTTCAAACATTCCCTCACTTTTCCAAGCCTTCCTCCCCCCATTCCCAGCTTTCTGATCCAAACATTCCCTCACTTTTCCAAGCTTCAGCCACGGGAATAAACCAGGATCCAAAGAGCTGCCTCTGATAGCAAAATTCAAAATCCCAATCAAGTGAGAGAAGTGCAGTTTCCGATTCAACATTCCCTCACTTTTCCAAGCCTTCCTCCCCCCATTCCCATCCCACTCTGGGGGCAGGATGTTCCACCACTGCTCCTTTTCATCCTGGCTGACCAAACCTCTGCCCCACCTCATTAACCACCTCATCCAAATCCCACCCTGAATAGGAATTTGCATACAGACAAGGCTTTTGCAGCTCATTAATGGCCTCTGAATAACTCTCACCCGTCCATGAATTTATACCCTGCCTGTCCCTTTTACACACACAGGATTATTTAGGGTCTGGTGACAAAACAAGGCATTTTCTGGGTTTCAGCAGAGATTTTTAATATGAACTGGCTTCACCTTGGAGCCTCCTGATCCACTCACCAGGTAACAACCTGCAGCTTCTGCTTCCAGGTAAGGATGTTTTAATTGCTTCACAACATTGCTCAGCCTCCATGTCAAAAGGAAAAATATAAATAAAGGCATCAAGACATCATCGTGTGGGCCCAAGGAATGGAGTCCATGCCATTAATCAATTATTAATTAGCTCAAGCCTTTTACCAAACTGTGTCAATGTCTAAAAACCAGAGGCACATTCTACCAAACTTTTGGAGCGAACGGAACATGGGAAACAAGTTCTAACACATCTCAGCTTCCCCTCCACACAGCCTGGCACCACCTCCATGTGTTTAAAAACAACAGAACAGCAGAGGTCAAAGGAAACGACGAAAATCCAGTCTGCACACACAAGCTGAGTATTCCTCCAATCATCAATAACTCCTTTAAGAAAAGGAAGGCAGGCCCTGGATGCTCAGCTGCTATTCAAAGTTCTTCTGTTACCATCAGGCTGAGCTGTTCCAGGAGCAAACAATAGGGGAAGGTCATGCATGGAGCCCTGCACTGGCACTCTGGGCTTAACCTGTTCCTGAACACCCAGAAAAGCAGGGCTTGAAGGAGGGAGCATCACTGGCAGAGCCCAGTTTAATGGCCAGAACCTGTGGGAAAAGCAGAGCAGCCAGCCCAGAGCTTTGCAGAGTGACCTTTGCCACTGCTGGGCCCAAGATAAACACAGGTATGAGAACATCAGCTCAGCTGCGAGCACACAAATCACTGGCAGAAATGGTTGGGAGGGAGCAGAGAGGGAAAAAAAAAAAAAATTCTAAATTATGTCAATTCCTGCTTCACCCAAAGGTCCAAGTGTGGGTGGGTTCGGTGGTCTCATCATAAAAAACATATTAAATGATTATATATATATATACACACAGATGAGAAGTGGAAGTGCCAGAGGATGGCAGAAGTCCAGCATGACTTCCCTAATGAAGGAATAATAAAAGCTCAGAGTTTTCAACCTAAAAATAGAGGACCTGGGGACAGCTGTGATCCAATCTAGAAAACCACGAGCAGCACACAGAGATGGACAGCGAGGAGCTCTCTGTCCTCCTCCATCACAACATCCAGGGATGGAGCCACGCTCCAAACAACACAAGCAGGGTCAGAAATCCCTCCCAAAATGCTGAGAACAAAATCAGGTTATAAAGGTTCAAGGAAACCTGGAAAGGCACTTGAAAATAGATTTATTATGGCTCATGCACCCCACTGGAGGCAGAGGGCTGAGCTGGAAGTGGCTGCAGATGGAGGGATATTGCAGGGAGGGGATTTCTCCCACTTTGCCCTGTTGCTGCTTTTCCTCACTCACACCATCCAGGGTGGATGGACCCTTGGTCTGAACCACCACAGCCACTTTTCCATCCCTAAGAACCAGCTTCTAACACGTTTATTTTCAGCCATTTCCTCTAAAAGCCAAGTGACATTGTCGAGAGCCTCAAATAAAAATGTCACTGCAGAAAAGAAAGAGACACATTTTACCAGCAAAGAGGCAAAAGTAGGAATTAACTGAATGAAAACCTGGGTGGACACCCTTTAGAAAAATATTATTTCAAATCCTTGTGATTCAAACCAACAACAGTTCTGATACTTGAAATAAAAAAAAAGAAAATCTGAAGCCCTGCCATGGAGTGGCCTCAGCAGATTCACAGATGAGAGGCTGTTAAATCAACACAGAACCCACCAAAAAGAACAGCTTTGTTTGTGTCCCACGTTCCTGGTGCTGTGCATTTCTAGGTGCACTCACAGCTCCATCCAGAGCCTGAGCAGAGCTACCTCCAACAGCTTTTCCAAGAAGCTGAAAATCTCCACAAATACTTGGACTGCTTCAAAGGCTCTTATTTTGCACCAGGGAAACGAGCTACAACATCTGCACAGAAGTGAGATCATTTTGTCAAGGGAGTCTCGAGAAACAAGATGAGGAATGAATGTATCAAAAACATTCTCATCCACACAACTCTTCACAGGACTCTCCTGCAGCTCAGATCACAGATTTTACCTGAACCAAATTATCCCTACTGCATTTGGCTTCTGCTTTTTGCAAAAAAATAAAGACTAGGGAGCTGCCCCTAAGCTAAATTGCCAATGCAAACTCACTTTGCTGCTATTTTCATCCTATATTCTATTTAGCACACTACCTAACCACTTCTTAGTTGAATATCTTGTATAAACCATCCTGTATAACCCATTTTACAGTTAAAAATCTTGTATAAACCCAGCTTAGAAAAGCCAGGCCTCTAAGTTCTGCCCAGCACAAATTTCTGAGAACACTTCTCACGTGTTTGCACACTCCACTGACCGTGGCCGCAAAAGATGCCACTTCAGTGCTGCAGCCAAGCAAGGAGGAGACTGAGCTCAGTTTTCCACGTGCTTAGAACTAAGGATTTTATGGAGAAGGGGAAGGAGTGGGAGAGCTTTAAAATGGACAATAATTTCATGGAGCCTCCTGGTGAAGATCTGGGTGTCGCCTTCTCCCCTCTGAAGATTCACTGTTTATGAAATTTTAATTTTTGGGAGCAATTCCCACCTTTTCCACTGGTATCAGTGGACAGTCTCAGGAACTACTTTTGCACACTGCTGAGGATGTGCACAAACAGAAATCCTCAGGAGTAAAAACTCCTCGAGAACGCCATCATGGCATGGAATCACCTGCCCAAATCCCATTCCCAGAAATTCTTTGTCAAAGATGTGAGGTCCAGCAGGATGGTCTGGCAGGAGGTTTGGGAACAGGGCTCGTTCAGCCTGGTGGAGAGGAGGCTTTGGAGCAACCTCCTGGCAACCTTCCAGCGTGTCCAGGAGGTCACCACGGAAACAGGCCTGATCCTCCCACTGGAACACAGCTCAAGCTGAAGGAGGAGGTTCAGGATGGAGATCAGGAAAAGGCAAACCAACCCTGTTTTCACCATGAAAGCAGCTAAGCCAGGGAAGAGGCTGTCCACAGAAGTGGTGCCACCTCCACCCCTGGAGGTTTCACAGAGCAGACTGGACCAAGCCCTGAGTGACCTGTTCTGACCCCACAGCTGATCCTGCCTGGGCTGGAGATGCCCCAAGTCCCTCCCAACCAGAGTCACGGAACGATCTGTGGTCAGGATCAAGGAGCAAGGTGTCAAATGGAAAGAAACACCACGAAAAGCCAACGGGAGAGCCCTGCTGAACTCTGGTTTAAAGAATTCAGCATGATAATTTATGTCAGGGCTGGAAACTGGGAAAAAGCACTCAGAATACACCATAAACAGATAAGGGACAGGGAAGGAAGTCTCTAGAGAGATAAAGGGATGCTTCACCATTTGTGCAGGAGGAGTTCCTGGCTGGGTGAGCCCCGAAGCAGGGCAGAGATAGGAGCTGTCCCTTGCTCCCTGTCCTGCTGTCAGGCCTCATTCCCGGATGGAAAGTGGCCACTGGAGCATTTCCTGCAGCCCAGGCAGAGCAGGCAGGGCCCATCCATGTTTACTCCCATGTGTCCAGCCAGCTCATTCCCATCTCCTAACCCAAACACGGGAAGTTCACTGCGGAGCATCTGCAGTGCAGCCCATGAGGTGACAGCACTTATCTCTGTCCCCTAAATAAACTTCCACATGGCCACAGAGTCCCTGCTCTGCTGCAGAGCCCAGAGCTCCCCTCTCCCCAAGCACAGCCTTTAGGAGGCTCCTCTTCCTTCCCATTAATTATCCTGCCACTTCCCATATAAATCTCTTGTATATCATCTCCCATAGACGTGAAGGTCAAGCTCAGGCTGACCTCTGGTCTAATTGTACCCTGGCTTTTCATTTCTTTGTTTCCCATATTCCAGACAAGCCCATAATACCCTCCCACTCCTCCCTAGCCTTGGAATCCAATCTGCAGAGCGCTCTGAAGGGACACAACAGACCAGCAGGGACATCCACAGCCAGCCCCCAATCCCAAAGGGAAAACAAGATGAAGCAAATTGCTGAGCAGCTCCTGGATCAATGCAGCTGCACCAGCCACGGGAGCCTCAGCCAAAGAGGGAGAAGAAAAGGTTTGAATGGACAATAATATCCTGTTCACCTGGCTCCACGGAATTCTGCCTGAAAACCTGCAAGATCAGAGCAAAACTATCATCTCCTGGCCCCATCCTCAGCTCCATATATTCTCAAAGCTTTAATACCTTCCAGTTTGTCTTGTAGCCCCCAAGCTTTTAATTTGCTTTGAAATAGCCACATTTTATGGCAGTGACTACGTTTGAAATGGCTTTGATAGTGTTGAGTAAAATTACAGAAATAAGCAGTCTTTTGTAAGCTCCTTTCTCCTCCTCATCCCCCTCCCTAGCAGAAGATTTTTGAATATCTGCTCTCTCTACTCAGTCTACCTTTAAGAAAGGCATTTGTTTCTGTGAACAGACTGCTATTGAAGGTACTATGTGCAATTTCTGCATCATAAAATCCAATCATCTCCACTTTTAAAAGCCCAAACCAACACTCTCAGCACTTACTGGTCTGCACAGAGCTGGAGCAGTGACAGTGCACAATCAATACCTGAGCTTCAGCAAGAGGATCCCAAAATCCAGCTGCCCCAGCAGTCACTCCTGATGGGCATTTCCCCTTTTCTCCTGCTCAAGAACAACACAAACATTTATTTGTGATTCCTGCAGGCACAATTCTGTTAATCAGAGGTGAAGGGGGGGCAGCACAGGCTGAGGCACACAAGGTATTTACAGAGAGGTTTTTCACGTAAAAGCCGTGTTTGCATTCTTCCCTGAAATCTGGGGTTTTCAAATGGCTTTTACTACTTTTTATGGAGGGTGATAAAGCCAAGTTTTCCATTAGAAGGGCACCTGTAAAGCAAGTTTCTACACTGGAAGCACAGCAGCAAAAGCAAAGAGACATTTCTGACACAGCTTCAGCTCTGGAGGTGAAATTCTCTACTCGTGGAGCCGAGAACCAAACACCAACGCCCCATGTAAGAGAAAAGCCCCAAGAGAAAAAATCCATTCTCCAGCCACAAATCCTCTGGGACACTGAGAGATCCAAAAATTAACCTCTCAAAATGCTGATTCCCAAGCAACCAAGGGACTATGGCTCCAAATTCCATCATTTCAGCAGAGCCCAATGCCATAGAGATGGAAAGCACAACTCACCCTAAGCTTTAGGACAAACAAGAATTCCAGGAGATGATCCAAAGGGTCAGCCCCTAACTCACCCTAAGCTTTAGGACAAACAAGAATTCCAGGAGATCTCTAAAGGATCAGCCCCCAACTCACCCTAAGCTTTAGGACAAACAAGGTTTCCAGGAGATCTCTAAAGGGTCAGCCCCTAACTCACACTAAGCTTTAGGACAAACAAGAATTCCAGGAGATCTCTAAAGGTTCAGACCCCATCTCACCCTAAGCTTTAGGACAAACAAGAATTCCAGGAGATGCTCTAAAGGGTCAGACCCCATCTCACCCCAAGCTTTAGGACAAACAAGAATTCCAGGAGATGCTCTAAAGGGTCAGACCCCACCTCACCCCAAGCTTTAGGACAAACAAGAATTCCAGGAGATCTCTAAAGGGTCAGCCCCTAACTCACCCTAAGCTTTAGGACAAACAAGGTTTCCAGGAGATGCTCCAGAGAAAGGACAGGGCTGGGGCTATCTCAGAACAATTACAGGGAGCACTCCAGCCTCAAGTGCCTGAAGCTCTGGTTTGGTTTTCACTCTAATGGCACTGAAGAGAGAACTGACGAGAGGCTGATTTCCCCGAGAAGAGATTCCAGGAACTCCATCCCACCGTGCCAAACGCATTAGGGACAAGCCTGCCCTCGCTGGGCTCTGCTGGATGCAGGGCAGGGTATAAACCACAGCACTCAGAGGCTCCATCCCTATAAATAACTTCAATATCAGAGGTATCCGAGCTCCCCACACCCTGCTCCATGGGATGTTGTTAACTGTTTCTCTTGTGTGCCTGACCCATGAATATTCTTACCGATGGCCAGGCAGTCCTGAGCACTTCTCCTCCCTGCAGGAACGTTTTTCTCGTGCAATAAAGCTGAATAAGGTGCACCTCCTACCTGCTTCTAACTGGGATTTCAAAGTACCTTTATAACCAAAAGAAAAATCATCTGTAAATCCATTAAAAGTAACTACTACGAAGGGCTGGTGCTTCCTCCTGAAGTGAATTTGACTTGCAGAGACCCACAGATCCTCCCAGGACGGGGAAGGTTTACCCAAAGTTCTCTGGCACTGTATTTATGTGCACGCAACAATCTGGGGTTTCTTGGCAATAAAAAAGGGTTATGGATTGAGGCTTGGACAGTTCAGCTGCCAATTTTATCCCTCTGATACCTGCAACCCCAGTGCTGATGACCTAAAGCTCAAAAAAAAGATACCCAGCCCAAAAATCAGTGCAAAATACAATTCTGCTGGCACACACCAAATTAGAGCACGAACAAACGTAATCCACGGGCTCAGATAACAATGAAAAGTAGATTATATTTACTTTAATCTCAGCAACACACAGCCACAGCAACTTATAAAAGGATTAAACAGGAAGAGCTCGTAATGCAGAAGTGTAAAATTCTAATTGAACACCGAAACAGGTAGATGATGTTTATTAAAATTAGGGATGCAATGCCACAGGTCACTGTTTTTTGTCACTGTTATCCCAAAAGTGCCTCCCTGGATTTCAGGGAGGGGTATTTCCCAACTGAGAATATTTCTAAGAGGTTTGTGTTCCTCACCATTGTGTGGAAATGCTGTGATGAATTTTCATTCAAACTCTTGGCTCACTTTTTTTTAAAGTATAAATTATGTCTAACAAGAAACACACCAGGGATCTCTTCAATCCCCAAAGGCACTTTCTTAAAAGGAGAGAGAACAAAGGAGAAAACCTCCCAGCATGTGCTTTCCAAACCAGCTTCTTAGGACAGTATCAAGAATGACAATACTTGAACATAAGCTTTTCTTTTTCATTCTTTGATCCGTGGTTAATTGAATTGATTATTGCAAACTGTGTAATGATTTCCAAAATGCTGGAGTGGAAGGCAAAGATCACAACAATCTAATAACCAATTTAAAGAGATGTAAGAAATATTGAAGGAAAGATTTAATCACTCAAGTATACTCCTTCCAATTAGAAAGAGCTTTAAATAGCTTACCTTGAGATAAATTAGAGTCTGGGTGCAATTAGACAGGAATAGTAATTAAGATCAGGAAAATTCACATATGCCTCAGCCTATGGAGTGAGGGAGGAGTCTGCAGAAGAACAAACTTTGCAGTTACCTTATTTCAGCAGCAGAAAGGGAAACATACTGCTTCAATTTATCCCAACCTTCCCGAGTACCCAGGAATTCAGGAACCTCACCAGGCTGGGATCTGCAAAGTTGTGTTTCATCTTATCTGATTATTTTTTTCCCCCCACAGAACAAACAATCCCAAATGGGGGCAAAAAATGCTGAAAGGCTCTCGCTTGTGGGAAAAAAATACATTACGGGAAAGGCAATTTCATGATTAAAACTCCATGAAAAATTGTGGCAAGTCAGACTGACCACTGCTTTTCTGGAGAGAGCAAGAACTTTAATTTTCCTTTGGCAATAGCACCCATCATATCACATTCCCCAATTTCCACATGTGGCACTCCCCACACATAGCCCCAGGGTTCTTTGCACGGGAAGGCAACAAAGTTTTAGAAACTTGAGTAAGTTTTTCTGACAAGCTTCTTCTGGCCAGGCAAGAGTCCCTGCCCAAGTATTACAGTTGATTTTAGTTTTTAAAGGTCACTAAATCTGAAATCAATCCCATTTGCTAATTAATCAGAGGTTTATAAACCTTAAGAACTTTAATTTTCCTTTGGCAATAGCACCCATCATATCACATTCCCCAATTTCCACATGTGGCACTCCCCACACATAGCCCCAGGGTTCTTTGCACGGGAAGGCAACAAAGTTTTAGAAACTTGAGTAAGTTTTTCTGACAAGCTTCTTCTGGCCAGGCAAGAGTCCCTGCCCAAGTATTACAGTTGATTTTAGTTTTTAAAGGTCACTAAATCTGAAATCAATCCCATTTGCTAATTAATCAGAGGAGAACCATACAAGGTTTTACCTAAGAAAATAATTAAAGGAATTCAGGAATTCACTGGTCATTCTTCAAAGAGCAGAGTCTTAATCACAAACCCTCCCTCAGCTACCTTTCAACTCCCAAAAAAAAGAACTTAAAAGCACGTTTTCTGGGGATTTACTCCTGCTTAAAAAATAGCCAGTGTCCCCAGCCACGATGCCAGAGCTTTCCACATTTTTCTGAGGAGCACTCAGCTCCTGCAGCACCTGAGAGCCTGGAGAGCTGCAGGGTGACAGCTCCAAGCCCAAGCAGGAGATTTTGTGCCCCCTCTCCTTCTTGACAGAGCAGGACCCACCCATGCACCTTCTTAATTCTGTACTGTCTAAAGACAAAAAAAAAAAAAAAAATTAAAAAAATCAGAACGTCCTGAGGTCTTCCAGAATTTATGAAGTAATTACTTTTTTGTTAAGCAAACTGCCAAGCTCCCATCGGTACAGAAAAAAGCCCAACTTTTCACAGAGTGCCATCCTCCAGTCCCTGCCTGCAAGCACCACTCAGTCATAACCTGAACAGAAAACTGAAATTGAGAATAAAACAGTAACTTTGGCATTTACCCTCCACATCACTGAGGCAGCACGGGCACTTTAGGAAATACAAATTTAAAAAACTCTGATTTTTCTCTACTGGTTCTCAAGAAGGAGATTTCTAACAGTGATCAGTGAAGGGTTTGGAATGACTTTATTCCCTGTCTCCCATCTCTCTGAACTCCTTTTGAGTCCCTCTTGCTAATAAAGGCATCACATAAAGCCAAGCTGGCTGCTGTGCACCACGAAACTCTGGCAGTTACTTACCAAAACACACTATTCCATTTGCCACGCTAAAATTAACAAAAAGTTGAGCACCGAAATCACATCTTAACCCTTTGATCTCGTTATGTGGGAAGCAGAGCTTGAAAAGAAAAAAGGCTTAAGGACTACACAGCTCAAGCAACACAATGTGGTCTGAAGACACCCAGAAAAACGAAGGCCAGAGGAGGATTTAAAGGAGGATCTGAAGGCTCCTGACCCACACAAGCCAGAACACACCCAAGATTTGATATTTCTTCACCTGCTGACAGCTCCTTAAGCATCTAAAAATGAAAGCGCACGGTACCTTTGATACACAGAAAACCGAGATCTACCAAACCTCAGGGGAAAGACAGAATATTTCCTTAGTCATACTTGACATATTCCGTAGTTTATCTTACACATTTCAGGCGCCCGTGCCCGTACACATTTCACATCCACCTGATCCGTGCCCGCTCGCTCTGCGAACTTTAAGAGGCAGGAGCCCTCCTGGTGAATAACGACCCTGTGACAACTGCGAGGAAACTCTGGAACTTTTAACACCCTGCAGGGTGTGCAGGGCACAGTCCGCACCCACACACGGCCTCAAAGCGCCCGCAAAGTTTCGGGGGGGGGGTCTTTTCCTGGGATTTTTGGGCGGATGCTTACCACCCTCTATCCTGCGGCTGCTCTTCCTCAAAACTGCTGATTCTTCTGCGCCTTAGGAAACCCGAAGTTCCGCGTTCGGCAGAGCTCCTCCCGCTCCTGCCCCCCGGGTGAGCGCCCAAATCGCCCCCCCCCCCAAAATCCTCCAAAAACGCCCCAAACGCAGCGACCCCCGCCCGGGCAGCGCCGGCCCGGCTGCGGGGCGGCTCGGAGCGCCCCGTTTCCATGCGTTCCGCAGGATGACAGGGACCGCCGCCAGCTCAACACCGCGGAACTCCTCCACATCTGCTTGTGACGTTCTTTATTTACCGGAGGGGCGGCGAGCCGGCCTCCCCGGCGCGCTCCCCCCGCTGTCACCGCCGCTGCCGGGGGTCGCTCCCGCCGGACTCCCCTGCAAACTTCGCGGGGCGCCCGGGGCTCCGTCCCCCGCCCCGGCAGCGGCCGCGCCGCCCCCCGCGGGGGCTCCCCCGGCCGCCGCCCTCAGCCCGCGGCGGCGCACCCCCGCCGGCCCCCCCCCCCCCCCCCCGCCGCCCCGCCCGCCCGCAGCGCGCAGCGTTTGAATCGCGGCGCCATTTTGTGCCTCCTCGGCCGGGCCGTCCCCGCCGCTCCGAGCCCTCGGCCCGGGGCCGCCGCGCCCACCGGGCTCTCGCTGCGGTTCCCGAGCCGCCTCGGGGACGCCGTGTGGCCGCCGCCCTGCCCGTAAAGTTTCGCCGTGCGCGGCGCGGCCCCCGCGGTGCTGCCGGCCCCGCTGCGCGCTCCGTGAGGGGCGCGGGTCCCTCCGGGCGCCCCGGCTCCCCTCAGCGCCGCGGATCGCCACAGGGCAGCGGTGGATGTGCCTTCCTGCAGTAATAAATAAATTGATTAAAATGGGATTTTGCAGCTCCGCGTCCTGCTAGTTAATCCGCGGGTTTAAGATCTTTAAGAGTGGAACGGGATGGGGCCGTGGTACCTCAGCGGGCGCCGGCGGAACCTCCGGCTTCTGGTCTGCACCAAGCGGGAAATGATGAGTTTTATTTTGGGGAATTGTGAGTTTTGTTTCCCTGGGCTAGTGCGGAGAAGTTCAGCAATCACCGTGAGCTCCCCCGGGTTTTCCTGTTACCGATGAGCAGCAGTACAGGTGTTTTAGGAGTCCCAAAGAGCAGAGAGTTGGGATCCAAATACGCTCATTTCGTGTCAATTTTGAGCGAAATTTGTGTTCTTCAACAGCAAGCCAGGTAGTACAGACGGGGAAATATCTACCAAAATTCTGCCTGGCGAGATGATGGCATCAGTTGTGAATTTGGTGTGTAGGTCACTGTAGCTTCATTCAGCTTTTTTCTACCTGTGTGTTATTCCGTAAATATAGATCACCATGACAATTTCTCTCCTTGGCCTTCACCTTAATGCACAGAACAGAACAAAGAAGACAAAATTTCCCGGTTTTCCACAGCTGCCATAAAATCCATCATCCTACATTCAGAAAGCACTTTGATTACGGGCACTGAAAATAAAATAAAGCTTTAATGTCTCAACTCTGCAGATTCAAACAAGGCGTGCAGGGAACCTGGGGTAAGATAACCACGAGTGGCAGTTACAGAATTTAAAGTTAAAACATTTGACTCAGAGGGTTATCCATTGTTTAAAATTAATAGTTTGTGTTAAGGGAAGAATGGGAGAGAGGTGTTAAATGTGGTTAAGGACCTTTTGATACAACACTGTTTATTGGTAAGATTATTTATATGAAGTCCTAGAAAAACAGCTCCTAGTGAGTAGGGATGACAATGGAATGGTATCAGGATGTGTCACATTCCATCAATCCTGGACAAAATTGTATGGATTTTAACCAAGGTGGTCACACATACTTAACCTAGAAAAGGAACATATATCAATTATATGAACATATATAAATATGTGAACATATATATAAATTATGTGTTTAATAAGCAGATTTTTGATGGCATCCTGTTTGTGGTAAGGATATAATGAAGTCTGATGCGCTGAGCAAAGCACAGCACTCACATCTCTTTCCAAACTTTTCATTTCCCACCGTTTCACCCAGAAATCTTCTCCAGCCTGGCAGGAAACTCCTGGCTGACACCCCTCTTCCTTCACCCCTCATCCCAATTCCAATGCCCGCTCTTCTCCTGGAGCTCTGCCGCGTTCAAACGAAGCGCTCGGAAAATGAGCAGCAATTAGAGGAGGCTGATGAGCAGCACTGCGTGTGATGAAGATTTCTCTCGCTGTCTGAAAGGCTGGTTTGGGGAGGGGGCAGGGTGAGATAGCTAAAAAAAAAATAAAAGTCAGATGACTCCAGCACGCCCACGGCTCCCAGAATTAGCCCGTCTATTTCAGTGGTCTGAGGCAGCCCAGTGCAGAACCCTTTCGTTTGAAATTATTAAACACGTGTCATAATCCTGAGCTGATATGATCAATGAGTTCACAGCCAGCTGAAAGAATTTGGCCTCAAAGCTCTGTAATTGTGCGGAGACAAATCCTCGGTTTATTCCAATTACTTTTGTATTTTTTCCCCCCGAATGAGGCTGCTGCACAGCCAAACTAGCTTTTCCTCTGCTTCTTCACTTCCTACCAAATTCAGTGGGATGTGGACATGTGCTTCAAGTGTTTTGCTAAATCATGGCACAACACTATCAAACTTGACACGTGGCCATAAACCACAGCGTCCTCTCTCAAAACTTGCTTTAAATAAAACAGCCCCAGAATGGCTTCGGCTGCATTAAAATAAGGAAGCAAACTAAAAAAGGGGATACAGAAAATCAGGTTTAAAATGGTCCTGCCAGTGTTTTTTTTCCAGCCAAACCTCACCCAGGCTCTTCATTTTTTTTTTTTTTTTTCAGTTTGGGCTTTTTGATAGTCACTCCCTTTTCAGTGCAGAATATACTGGAGGTTGGAGAAGAAACTTAATGAGAAAAACAATCTGCAGTTCTATTTTTAGGCTATTATTTACATGTAGTGAAATTTTGTTCCTCTCTGCTCCCGAGGCTCAGATGATGGTTTATCGCCAAAAAAAGCCTTTGTCAACACGCAGTCATTTCCAGAGGTGCTCTCAGTGGCTCCAGCTGTGGCAGTGATGGCAGCGCTCAGATTGTCCAAAAATTAAATCTTTCATTCTCTCTCCATTTCCAAAAGAAAATACTGGGATGCAACTGGAGTAGGGGAGAACAGCCCCAAAACAATCCTCCAGTTGTCCTCCTTCTGAGCTAAAGCTATGGTGTTTTATGATTTTTAATCTCTGTGGGGAGGGAAAACGAAAGATCAAGATTTCCCTCAACCTTCCAAAATTTTGATATTTTCAATTCCCAGTTTTGCAAAGTTGCATTTCCCCCTTTTGGCCATATCACAGTAAAATAAATTATTTGAGAATCTGTCTCCTACCCCCCATTTCTTTTCTTTTCCTCTTCTGTAACTTCCCAAAAAAATGTATCGTGTCACATAACTCACATGCTCAAAGCCATGTTCAGACACAATAATATTTTTTAAAGATATGCATTTTTTCTGTGAACATATTGTTTTCATTAGTCTGAGTATCCACGAATTCCCTCTTTGCCTAATAATGCAAATTTACTCTTTGCTTAAAAGTAATACAAGAGCATTTCTGAGCCTGAATAAAACTGATTTAATGAGAGACTCTCAGTTACTATTTCTTGATAGAAAACACAACCAAGCCCTTAAAATCCCTTTATTGCTGAGGTTGAAGTGTGTGAAATACCCTTTTCTGAGGGACAGAAAGAGGAATATTTTAGTGAAAACTACTTGGCTGCACGAGAAGACAATGGAATAGCCAATATCTGATAAAATAAACCCATTTTTAACTTTATAACAACACATGTGGCTCCTTGTGCTGAGCAGGAACTTGATGTGGAGCGGGCTGGCACGAACATCTCCCCAAAATCCACATCCAAGAGCAATATCAGACCAAATTATATCATATTGTGTTTCCATCCTCTCCCAGGCTGGGCCCAAACCAGGGCTGCTGCTGAGAAAAGAAACTGTGCAATGAAAACTGCCAGAGGGGGAGTTCAAATCTGAATTTAGGGAGCGATCCTGGAGCATTTGGGGAGCGTCACCCCAGCAGTGGCACTATGGAAAGCGCATGCAAATGAGTTTCTGGAATTGTTAATGAGGTGGCGGTGTGACACATCCCTCATGTCCCGGTTCTTTCTTTCCCTCCTCTGACATCCAGGCTGTGCTCACACGCTGGAGTTCACAGCCCGCCCTGCCTTTGCGCAAACTCTGCCTCGCTGCCATGTCTGCAAACCTCTACAGCAATTCACATTTCTCACCTCGCTCTGGGACTGCCCTGCAGACCCAGGCTGTACTCCTGGCCTGGAGTGACAGAATTCCCAGCCGTATTCCCAGCCTGGAATCACAGAATTCCCTGTCTGGAGTGACAGAATTCCCAGCTGTATTCCCAGCCTGGAGTGACAGAATTCCCAGTTTGGAGTGACAGAATTCCCAGCTGTATTCCCAGCCTGGAATGACAGAATTCCCTGTCTGGAGTGACAGAATTCCCAGCTGTATTCCCAGCCTGGAATGACAGAATTCCCATCTGTATTCCCAGCCTGGAATGACAGAATTCCCAGTTTGGAGTGACAGAATTCCAAGCCCTTATTCCCAGCCTGGAATGACAGAATTCCCAGCCTGGAATGACAGAATTCCCAGCTGTATTGCCAGCCTGGAATGACAGAATTCCCAGCTGTATTGCCAGCCTGGAATGACAGAATTCTCAGCTGTATTCCCAGCCCAGAATGACAAAATTCCCAGCCTGGAATGACAGAATTCTCATCTGTATTCCCAGCCTGGAATGACAGAATTCCCAGTTTGGAGTGACAGAATTCCAAGCCCTTATTCCCAGCCTGGAATCACAGAATTCCCAGCCCTTATTCCCAGGCTGTACTCCCAGCCCAGAGTGACAGAATTCCCAGCGGTATTCCCAGCCCAGAGTGACAGAATTCCCATCGCGGCCCCTGTCACTCCCCAGCCCCACAAGGCCCTGCAGCTGCAGGACAATGGCCATGGCCACCACAACCAGCCCCTTCTTGCCCAGGATTTGCATTCTCGGGATGATCCTGGGGTGGGAGGGGCTCCCAGTATCCCCCAGTCCCCCGTCCATGTCTGTACTGGTGTGGGCCACCTGCCCGCAGATGGGGGGGGGACACCTGGGGACAGGGTTGGGGACACCTGGACAGGATTTGGGGACACCTGGGGATATTTGAGACAGCACTGGGGACACCTGGGGACATCGGGAACAGGGTGAGGGACACCTGGGAATGTTGGGGACAGGGTTGGGGACACCCAGAGACACCGGGACCAGGGCTGGGGACACCTGGGGACAGGTTGGGGGCACCTGGACAGGGTTGGGGACATTGTAGACAGCAGTGGGGACACCTGGGGACATTGGGGACAGGGTTAGGGACACCAGGACCAGGGTTGAGGACACCTGGGGACATTGAGGATGGGGTTGAGGGGGTCTAAGGGACACCAAGACCTGGGGCACGTGAGGACACTCTGGGGACAGGACTGGGGACACCTGGACTATCAAAACCAGCCCTGGGGAAACCTGGGGACACCAGGACCAGGGCTGGGGACACCTGGGGACATTGCGGATGGGGTTGAGGGGATCTAAGGGACACCTAGACAGGGTTTGGGGACACCTGGGGACATTGGGGATGGGGTTGAGGGGTTCTAAGGGACACCTAGGCAGGGTTTGGGGACACCTGGGGACCTCGGGAGCAGATCTGGGGACAGCTGGGATGACGAGGAGGAGGAGGAGAGCTCTGAGGTGCCTCCCAGGCCGAAGCATCCCAGGATTCTGGGAGCTGCTGGTCCGTACTGGGACGAGGTGTGGCCAGCCCAGGGGAGGTGACAGCGTTTCCTGCCCCAGCATCCTCTCACCTTCCTTTTACTCACCTCAAATTCACTCCTGGGACTTCTTTCCCTGGAAAAACTGCCCCTGTTGGGTGGATCTGCTTGCTTTTCTCCAGGCTTTTATTTGAATTATTCTATTTATTTCATTTTTTCTGAAATTAAAACTGGAATGGTTCTGTCTCTGAGAAGAAATGGTCATTCCTGAGATATTCATCTCCAGTTGGAAAAGCATTTCCTTTGGCCGAGTTAAATCCCCTTTTTTTTGTCAACAAAATTCCATTTCCATGAATCACAATTGGGATTTTTTTTTTTTTTTTTTTTGGTCATTAGCACCCATTTTCATAATTTGTGGATGCAGCACGAGAAGAAAGAATAAAAAGCAACCACAGCAGGTCCGGGGGAGCTGAGAAATTCAAAGCCAGGCAAGACTTAAAACATCAGATCCTCCAGAAGCTTCAAGTTGGCCAAAAACTATTCAAACCTGAGGAGAAAAACTCCAGAAAGCTGCATTTATTTCCAAAATGTCATCACAGAGGTGAGGGAGGCTTTTAATTGCACTCTCCACACTTCCAGCATCAACAAACCCAGGGTTTCACTGGGAGGAACTCTCTCATTCCAATTAAAAGTGATTTTTTAAGGCCCCAGTGCTTAAGTCAGAAGTTGTTTCCACAGATAGTAAATGATTCTTAATAAGCAAAGCCTGTGGCAATAAAACAAAGAATAAAAATAATTCACATTTTCCAGAACTTGGAGAGTGAGTCCTTCGGATGTTCCCCCATCCCTCCACTCACAGAGTGCATGTAAAATACTGATATTTCCATATAATCTGAATTTATAATCATTTTTCCCAGAGAGTGATCTAGAAAAAGGCCTGTTCCAATTTGAGTCTCTTTCCTGTCCTATAATTCCCACTGTGGACCACACATGGAATTCCTACAGAGTAGATTTTGCTCCAAATTTCTTTTTTTTTTTTTTTTTTTTTTTCCTAAAAAGCAGCAGCAGCCAGGCTGTGCCCCGAGATGGGCTCAGCTAGGAAAAAAAAAAAAAAAAAAAAAAAGAAAAAATCTTCATTTTTCACCCAATCCCTCTTCTTCCAGCATCCCCTGAGTCATGGGAATGCTGCAAATAAAGCTGAGCTCCAGCAGCAAGCAGAGTTCATTTCAGATGGCTCATGTGAAAACAACCCAGCTAATTATGCTGCAGTAATTACCTGAAAATTATATGTATGTTGTTTTTCCAGCAGTCAATAGTGCTATTTTTGAACTTCTCATTGTTCTCATGGCCTGCTGGAGTCACGTTGTCTCGAAATCCTCTTTTTTTGGCTCATCACTCACTCACCTCTGGACTGGGGAGGGTTTTTCAGGAGAAGTTTCACCTGCAGCATTTTCTCTGCAGCTCAGATCCTCGCCTGTGCTGCATTTCAGAAAATATTTCCATTTTAATGGTCCTTCAAATAAGAATTACGAGGTCCTGACTCGACATCCCATCAAGATTTCCTCCTGAAAAATCAAAAAATGAAACATTAAAATCCTGGAAATTGGTGGATCCCTTACTGGGATCATCCTGATTTGGAAGAGTTCCATTTCCTTCAGCTCAGATCTTCACCTGAGAAAATATTTCCATTTTAATGGCCTTTCAAATAAGAATTACAAGATCCTGACTCAACATCCCACCAAGATTTCATCCGGCAGATAAAAAATCCTGAAAATTCATGGATTCCTGGCTGTGAGCATCCTGATTTGGAAGAGTTTCATTTCCTTCAGCTCAGATCTTCCCCTGTGCTGCATTTCAGAAAACATTTCCATTATAATGGTCTTTGAAATAAGAACTACGAGGTTCTGACTCAAGATCCCATTGTTTCCTCCCTCCCATCAAAAATCCTGAAGAATTCCTGGATTCCTGATTGGGATCATCCTGATCTGGAAGAGTTTCATTTCCTCCCCTGCCCTGGGTGGGGTTTGTGATCCTTGTCTGGTTTTTTTTCCTTTCAAGAGCCACCAATAAAAGCAGCTGAGTGTCACACCCCACTCCCAGGAAGGGAATGCTGTCAGGCAGCAGGGCTGGGAAAACGGGAGGCTGGAATTCTTGGATCAATCCCAAAAATCTCCTGCCACATTCCCTGTGTTTGCCCAAATCCGTGGGGTAAAACGCACTCGGAACAACTCCTCGGGGAAAGGGAGATGCTGCTGATAAAAGGTGTCTCCCTGGACTGCTGAGAGGAAATTAATTAACATTTGGAAAAGCACTTTGAGATTCTTGGATGAAAGATGTTGGAGCTGGAATGCTGGCAACATTCAAATAAGTTGGAATAACGTTAATATTTATTGCACACAGCGCTTTCATCTTCAAAGCTCTTTACCAACATCAATGAGTTAACAAAGAAAATATTAATAAAGATTGTATTTACCCATTAAATTACTCTCCCAAAGCATGGATAAATAGAGCTGCCTCCAGTTTAAAAAATAGTATTTAAAAAAAAGCTGAACCCCATCTCCAGTATCAGGCACTAAATCCCTGGTGGGGCTGTCCATGGAAAACCAACTTGGAACAAGGAATTATTAATTTATATTGTGAATGAGGAACTATTTGTTTGTACTTTTAATGAGGAATTGTTAGCTTATACTTTTAAACGAATTAATTGGACCTATTTTAAACTAGTTAATTGGATCCTAAACCTAATCCACCACAACCAGGGTGAAAAACCAGGATGGCAAAGGGGGAAGGAAGAGCAGTGCTTGGAAAAAGGATCTGGTTGGTGAGCAGGAATTCCAGAATCCCTGAGGTTCGAAAAACCCTCCAAGGTCATTGAGTCCCAAAAATTGCCCTCCCAAATCACACAAATACAGCTGCCTCCAGCTAAAAAACAGCTTTAAAAGAAAAGCTGAGCCCCCACTCCAGTACCATGCACTAAATCCCTGGCAGGGCTGTCCATGGCAAACCAGCTTGGAACGAGGAATTATTAGTTTATATTTTTAATGATGAATTATTATTTTATACTTTTAATGAGGCCAATTGGAAGCTAGGCCTAATCCAGCTTTTCTGGGAATGTATCACCCACTACCAGGGTGGAAAATCAGGATGGCAAAGGGGGAGGGAAGAGCAGTGCTTGGAAAAAGGCTCTGGTTGGTGAGCAGGAATTCCAGAATCCCTGGGGTTGGAAAAGCCCTCCGAGGTCATGGGGTCCAGGCTGTGCCCCATCCCCACCTTGTCACCTGAGTGCCACATCCAGAATTCCTTGGACAGCTGGGACGATGTGGAGGATGAGGAGAGCTTTGAGGTGCCTTCCAAGCCAAACCATTCCAGGATTCTGGAAGCTCAGCATCCAGGGCTGGGGACTCCAGACCTCCCTGAGCTGGCACTTCCAGGAGGAGGAGGAGGAGGAGGATGTTTGGGTTCGTTGTGTCTTTGGGATAAACTCCAGGGAAGGGAGGAACGCTCTGTTCCACGGGAAGAGGTGGAACCCCGGGGGAGCTCCCAGACTAAACCATCCCAAGGAGCTGCACTCTCCTTTTTCATTTGGAAGTCAATCCTTGCTGGCACAGGCACAGCTCTGCCATTATCCCTGGGAAGCTGTGCCCAGCAATTTACGGAAAACCAGTAAAGGAGAGAGCACTTCCAAGTGCATTATCTGCATTGATTGCAAACGCTCACGGGGCAGCCGGGGCCCTCCCCCAGCTGGAAAGATAAAGAGCACTTCCAGGAGAAACCAAGATAAATAAACCAAGATAAAGAAATAAAACAGGGGGAAGCATTCTGTTGTGATTTATCCCAAATCCCCCCCGCAACAACCCTGATTTATCCCCAATCCCACCCGTTTCCATCGGTCTCCCTGAGCAGAGTCTCCGGGCACTGGTGCACTCGGATGCATTCCAGCACATCATGGGCTGGGATAGATTTTTTAGAAGCCCTCGGTGCTCTGCACAGGCTCTGGAGGTTGTTTTGGGCAGCCCATCGATGCTCACACAAATATTCCTGCTCAGCGTGCCCTGCGCTCGCCGCTCCGGGCTCCGGCTCGCCAGATGTGCGTGCCACAAACACAAAGCCCTTCCCTGGATTTTTCCAGGCTTGCTGTCGAAAACACCACATTATCTGGGAAGTGTTTTTGGGTCTTGTCAGGACCGGGGCAGCTCCTCCAGAGCTGGCTGAAGGCTTTACAAACTCAGGCACACATTAAAGCACCCCAGTTAATCTCCTATACAACCCCAGCCAGGCAGAGCTTCAAATACGTCTCGTTTTGGAGGGAAATCAAACGTTACCTTTGGGAAATACGCTTATTATTAGCATTAGACACGGCTTTTGGGCTCCTTCCAGCGACTTTGCTGCGTTACAGGCGTTGTGTTACCGGCCTTGCTTTGTGTCCTGGATTTCCGGGCAGGCGGCGGGGCTGAGCCCTGCTGCTGCCTTCAGAGGGGTTTGCAAACATTGATTCTGGTCCTGACGCCTCCCGGCTGGCTGGGCCCGGGCAGCAGAGCACTCTGCTGGGGAAAACAGCACGGGAGCTCCAGCTGCGTGTTGGAGGCTACGTTTTGAGGTTGTATTTATGTTATAGTCCAAGGTTTTTTACTTATGTTATATAAATTTATTGTATTTTAATTCATTATATATATATATATATTTACTTATATTTATATTATTATATATGTAATTATATAAGTATATCATATAAATAAACTATATCTATTTTTTATATTTTAATACATATATAAATTATATCCATAAATTATATAAATATAATATATATTTACTTATATCTATATAATTACATAATATTTCACATTACTATTATTACAATTACATTATTATTGCATATTATTTACATATATTAATATAATATTTCTATACATAATTTTATACTATATCATATTTATATATCATCGTATTTTAATTTTTATTTTTGTAGTTATTTTATTTTTTATATTTTAAGATTTAATTTTTTAAAATTTAGCGTAACATGGTTTTATTTTAAATTATAAATGTATATATTTTTTTAATATTTAAGTTTAGAAGGTGTTTTTATGGTTTGATATTAAATTTTGTGTTTAAGTTTTAGTTTCTAGGTTTAAAGTTTTAAGAGTTTATTGTATATTAATTTTTTTTTTAATTTAATTTAAGTGAAGCACTTTAGTGATGGCCCAGACTGACAGCCAAACAAACAGCCAAGGTCTTTTCCTCCCCACGTGGTCTCTCCATAATCCTCCATTTCTCTCCTAGATCAACAGGTTCCTCTTTATTTGTCCCTGTCAGCTCTGGGCACAAAGAGCCTTTTGTGCGCAGCTCTGCCCCAAACCCTCCGCAGCTTTTCCTGCCCCTTCCCTCACATCACAGCCTCGGCCCCACCAGGGGAGACAACATCCCTTGTCCTGACATCAGCACGGACCCTGCTGCAGCACCAGCCAGCGAAAAATAAACACCTGAGCCTGATCTGCTCCAGATCTGCTCCAGAGCTCCTGCCTGGATCCTGCCTGGAGGCACCAGCAGCTCCCAGCACCTGAGCCAGGCAGGAGCTGCCTCTGCCTCTCCTCCTGATGCCTCAGGTTTAATTTTGTATTTTTCAGGTTCTGGGCTGCTTTAGTGGGTGGGTCTGGGCTTCACATTGGGGATGGTGAGCTCTGCACAGAGCAGGGAGACAAAACAATTCCTGCTCCAGCTGGGCACCAAGGACAAATGATCCCAATCTCAGCCCAAGAGCACAAACAGCGTGGAATGAAGAGAGGAAAACGATGCCTCGCTGAGGGACAAGCACCAGGCAAGGAGCAGAAGTCATTGATTTGCCCCGAAATTCTCCCAGTTTTCTGGGATTTGTCACCAGCTTGCACTCAAGCAAGGGGAAGGGTGGGAAAAGCTGCTGCTGGCTTGGAGGGACCTTGTGAGGAACATCCTGCACTTACCACGGGCTGGAGAGAGTTCATAGCCTGGAGCTGGCACTTGCTCTGCACTGTCACAGAAACCCTTTTGTTTTCCCAAGAAAAACAGCTCCGGAGCCAAATTCCAACCTGTCTCCTGCAGGGTGTGTCTTTGCCACATCACAGAAGTGGGTTTTGCTCCAGGTAACCCTACCCTGGAACCTCAAGGGTGGCTCAGGGCTGAGAGGAGAAGGGAACCAACTTTTTTTTTTTGTTATTATTTCACTTCTCTCACCAAGGATTTGCGTTGACAAATGTTTTTCCCAGAGCCTGGCAGGGGGTGGGACTGGTTTCACTTTCCTGGGTGTTTAAGGGCTGTGAAAGCTCAGCCTCGCCGTTTGCTGCTGCTCCAGAAGAGGGAGGAGAAGAACTTCTTATCTGCCCCCGGAGCCCTTATCTGAGCCGGCCAGCTGGGCGGAGCTGGGACAGCAGGAGGGAGAGGACAGACAGCATCTGCAAAGAAATAAAACTGAGAGAAAAGGGGGTTTTCTGCACCCAAAATGCCTCTTGTGACACCTAAAACGCCTCTTGTACACCCAAAATGCCCCTTGGGACACCCAAAATGCCCCTTGGGACACCCAAAACTCCTCTTGTGCCACACAAAACGCCTCTCGTGCCACCCAAAATGCACCCTGTGATGCCCAAAACGCTTCTTGGGATGCCCCAAACCCCTCTTGGGACACCCCAGACCCCTCTTGGGACACCCAAAATGCCCCTTGTACACCCAAAATGCCCCTTGGGACACCCCAAACCCTTCTTGGGACACCCCAAATGCCCCTTGGGACACCCCAAATGCCTCTCGTGCCACCCGAAATGCGCCCTGTGATGCCCCAAACCCCTCTTGGGACACCCAAAATGCCTCTCGTGCCACCCAAAATGCGCCCTGTGATGCCCAAAACGCTTCTTGTGCCACCCCAAACCCCTCTTGGGATACCCCAAACCCCCTAGTGCCACCCAAAATGCCCCTTGGGACACCCAAAACCCTTCTTGGGACACCCCAGACCCCTCTTGGGACACCCCTGCTGCAGCCCTGGGGTCAGAGGCAGAAGGGAGCAGCTCTCCCCGGCCTGGCTGTGCCCTCAGCAGGACAGGGTGGCACCTGTGATGTCTCCACGGGCTCGTGGCCCTCGGGCTCTGCAGCAGCACAGGAATATCTCCAAAAAAACCTCACCCTGGATTTCCTTCACACGGCGTTTGTGCCCCAAAAATTCAGCCTGGAGAAGAGAAGGAGGCTCCTGGTAGAGCCCAAAGCTGCTCCAGGAGAGGGACTTGGAGGGACAGGACACAGGGAATGGCTTCCCAGCGCCAGGGGGCAGGGAGGGATGGGATTTTGGGAAGGAATTGTGCCCTGGGAGGGTGGGGAGGGCTGGGTTGGAATTCCCAGAGCAGCTGTGGCTGCCCCTGGATCCCTGGAAGAGCCCAAGGCCAGGCTGGAGCCCCCTGGGACAGTGGAAGCTGTCCCTGCCATGGGCCTGGATGGGATTTAAGGTCCCTCCAGCCCAAATCCTTCCAGAATTCCATGATAATTCTGGCTTCAACCTGCTCAGCAATACTTTGGAGCAGCACAATTTAAAGCTGGACACCTCAGACAGAGCCACCACCCAAGTTCCAAAAACAAACCATCCCTCACTGGTAACACATTTAAAAAAGAAAATAGAAAATAAAACAAAACCCAGGCAGAAATGTGATGACAGAATTTCCTCCAGAACCTCTGCTACATGAAAATGAACACCAAAGCTTTTAATTTAGCTGAGATTTCACTGCGAAGAGAAAGACGTACAATTTGTTCAGGATGAGTTGACAGATGGGAAAATTAAGTCCTCTGTTATTGTTCCATGTGCTGGATGCAAAAAAATACTTAACACTTGCAGAGGACTTGGAGGGTGGGAAGAGCTCGGGAATATCAGCTGTCTGGACAAAAATGAGAGACAGCAGTGGCTGGGGCCGATCCTGGGAGATGCCACATGCTTCCAGCCTCTCCAAAAATCAGCTTTTTCCTGAGCATTCCTCCCTGTGGGAAAGCCAAGGAATAAAGGGGTGAATTTAACATTAGACCAAAAAAGCAGAATTACACAAGATCCTTTCTGTTTGATGTCTCCACCCAGTGAATTCTTTCAAAACAGTAACTTCTCTCTTCCAGTTGAATTTTCTTTTTTTTTTTTCCTTTTTCTTTTTTCAAGTTGGAAGCCTTTAGCTAAAATATCTTTCTTTTCTCTGCTAGTAAAGACAGACTGTTAGCACTGTTTTTTCCCTTCCCATTGAAGATGTCCTGCAGTTTTCTCCCATCTGGGGATCCAAAATTCTTTCAAATGGTACCAAGAAATAATTGGCACCTCTTGGCCAAAATTGCTGTGGAGTGGCTGCTCCTGTGTTCACATCTGGGCTCTCCCAAACAATAAATTATGGATTAATGGCACATCCTGGAGCAGACTGGAGGCCAAATTCCCCTCTGGGAAGCAGGGTTATGATGGACCTGCTGTACCAGGGATGTTCCCATATCTCCAAGTAAAAATCAGGTGTAAAATGATGGCAGGAAAGGGGTTTAAAAAAAAAAAAAAGGGTTTAAAACAACAAAAAAATGGGATTAAAGCAAAAAAACCCACCCAACCCCCAGCAATATCCCATTACTGTCGTGGTTTAAAGGGCTGGGTGTGGTTTGAGGCGCTCAGGACGCCGTGTCCCACGGCAAGCAGAGGGCTTTGGTGGTGTTTAATTGAGTTTGTTCCTCGTTATCAGCCAGGCAGGCACAGCCCGTCCCTTCTGCTCTGCTGCCCCGGCAGGGCCGGGGGGAAAATCCACACTGCTGCTTCCAGCAGCTGCCAGGAGCCAGCCCAGCCTGGAAAACCCCGGGAAAACATGGACACAGCCACAGCTCTCCCCTGCTGTATCCCAGCTCATCCCAAACCTGCAGGTTTTGCAGAAGGGACCAGCAGGGAATCATCAAGCTGGAAAATCCCTCCAAGAACGGTCCAAGCCCTGTCCCCAGGTGCTGTCCTGGTTTGAAAGGACAGGTGGCTGCTGAGGAAGGCAGGAGCCTCCCCTGAAATGGAAAATGTAACCCACCTCCCTCTGAATTATTGTAATTTGGAAATTAAGGGGCTCTCAGGCAAAGGTATGGGAGCAGGAATTGCAGTTCTTCGTTAGGAAAAATTAAAATAAATAAAAATAAAAATGCAGTAATACAAACTAACACTGCCAGAGCCAGAGCAGGAGCTGAGCCCTGTGGGTCAGGGTGGTGGCACAGTCCCCCAGCCACATCCTGCATTTCCAACCTCAGGCAGTGCCACATTTCCACAGGGATGTCCCAGGAGGACAGTTGTTCGTGGGACACTGGATTACCTCATTCCCTTGGGATCCCTCCCAGGAACTCAGAAGGAAAATCTCCCTGCAGGTACCAAGGGGCTCTCCAAGGCTCAACCCTCCTCCCCATCTCAGCTCCCTTTAGGCAAATCCCCATCTGTGCTTTTAGCCTTTTTCCCCTTCTTTCAATCATTTCTTTGCCCATGGAGATTTTCTTGGAGAAAAAAAAAAAAAGCCAAAAACCCAAAGCAATTTAAACCCAGCCTCTTGTTTTCACAAAACCGAGCTGCGGCGAGCTCTCAGAGCGAGGTTCTGATTTGCCACATCTGTTATTTTTACACCTTGTTCTCCTGCCCAGAGCTCCATGAAAGGTGTTCTGGAACCCCCTGGTGCCACAGAATCCAGCGTGCTGCCACAGCTGGGAGCCCACCTGAGCACTTCAGCCCCAGCCTCACCCTGGGTTTTTGTCTCTGAACATCTTCAGACACAAAGATCCAGCGTGGTGTGGATCCTCCTCTCACAGACACACAGAATGGACAAGTTCATGGAATCATGGAATTCTGCAACTGGCCAGTTCCATGGGCAGAGACTCCTTCCACCATCCCAGGCTGCTCCGAGCCCCAGTGTCCAGCCTGGTCTTGGGAACATCCAGGGGCAGCCCCAGCTCCTCTGAGAATTCCATCCCAGCCCCTCCCAGGGAACAATTCCTTCCCAAATTTCCCATTTTCCAATCTGAAGCCATTCCCTGTGTCCTGTCCCTCCATCCCTCATCCCCAGTCCCTCTCCAGCTCTCCTGAAGCCCGTCAGGCCCTGGAAGGGCTCTGAGATATTCCAGAACCTTCTCTTCTCCTCCAGGCTGGACAATCCCAGCTCTCCCTGAAGAGCCCTGCAGAGGAGCCTCACCCACCTGGCAGCAGGAATTTGGTTGTGGCAGAGCTTTGCTGTGCCTGGAGCAGATTTCCTGGGACACTCCACAGCTCTGCCACGGGTGAGACACCGAGAACTCTGGAAATTTCCAGCCTGGCACAGCTTGAAATGCAAGGCTCCATCTCCTTCTCCCGGGTCGGAGATTCTGCGTGCAGTTTCTCATTTGGACCGCGGCTCTGGAAAACTTGATTAGAGCTGTGAAAACGGAATTTTTATTGGGGAGAACGGAGCTCTTGCCAAGGTTTATTTTTCAAGGGAGTAAGACCTAATCCTGGAAGTGGTTCCAGGGCTGTGCTAGTCTGGATGCCCTTGCAGTGGTTTATGGCAATCACGCAGCCAAAGCTGGACGGGCTGGTGGTGTTTGCTTTGGCCACGTGCTGCAGGTGGTAACCAGCTCCAAATGTGCTCCTCAGTCTGGTGCAGGCATTGCTAAAATCCATTTTCTCCCACGTTTCTCTTTTCTTTCCCCCCCTTCTCTTTCATTATTACACAATTAGCACGTTCCCAAATCAATCCTACCTGAAAACAGGGAAGCCTTCAAAGCAGGCAGCAGAGTAACAACCCGAACTTCAGGCAGAATCACCAGAGACACATCTCCTGCCAGCTTCCAAAGCCCAAATTCCCACAAAATCCAGCCTAAACCCCCTGTTCAGGTGGAAATCTTCCAGGGAATCGCACATCAGCTTCCTCCAGGGAGCCCACAAAGGTTATGGCGTGGAGTGACCCTCTGGAGGGAGCTTTCCGTGCAGGCTGAGCGGAGCCATAAATCCAGGAATGCCTGGGAAAGGAGCAAATTAAAACGTGCCAGACTTGGCAGGGCCCCTGCGAGGCAGGGCTGGGCAAGGTGACATTAATGGCCCTTCCAGCCCAAGGCTGAGCTCCATTCCAGGGCCAGGGCAGCTCCAAAGCTTTCCGCAGGAGCAAAAAGTGCTCCTGGCCTCTTCCAAAGGGTTTTTCCTCCTGGGCAGGAGTTCTGCAGCATTTCCCACCCGTGCCAGGGGGTCAGGGAGGGGATCCTGCCCCCACTCAGCCCTGACCTGCAGGGACTGGGAGCCCCTGGAGCCAGCCCCGGGGGGACTGCGAGGGTGGGGGGACTGAAACACCCCCTTGTGAGGGCAGGAGGAGGAGATGGAGCTGCTCAGCCTGGAGACCTCCAAAATAACATCAAGTAAGATGCAAAATCTTATGATTGCATCTAAGGTGCAAGATCTCCAAAACAATCCCTCTAAAAGGAGCAGATCCCACAATTTTTTTTATGAGTCAGAAAGGAGATCAAAGGGAGGGATTGTCAGCTTTTGAGGGGCAAAAAAAAACCCCTGGAAAATGTGGTTTCAATTTCCAGGAGAATCACGGGGTTCGCTTTGCTCTGTGAAAATAAAAGTGATTCTGTAAGCAAGGCAGGGCTGCTCTGCTCCCTCCCTTCCCACAGCAGAGCAACACACAAAAAGTCATGTTAGCACCCAGAATTCAATCAATTTAATTAAACCCACCTCTCCTCACACGTGGACACCTCTGTTCATGCACAGCTCCTCGATGTCCTGCTCACACTCACCCCTAAAATGCCAGATTTCAACCCAAACGACACCAGCTACAGGCATCGTCACTCAAATGTGTTTTCCAAAAACAATGAAGAGAAGGCAGGAGGAACCTCCAGCCAGGCAAGGACTAAACATCACCTTGTCCTCAGCCAGACCCTGAGACAGCTGGGATTTTCCCTAAGAAAAAAACTTTTTGCATTTGCAGGCAGCCAACAGCTCACGGCACATTTTGGTCATAGCTGAACCCTTCAGATCCTGGACAATTCAGGATGGGCAGGATCCTGCCAGCATCCCTGTGGGACCACGGGATCATTTTGGTCACACTTGAACCCTCCAGGTTCTCCTCAGATCCTGGACAAACACATCCAGGATCCTGCCAGCATCCCTGTGGGACCACAGGAACATCTCCAAAGGGTCACAGCAGCGCTGGGGTGGGAAAAAGCCCCTGGTGTGGGAGAGGAGGAGGATGCCCAGAGGAGGCCCTGGGAAGGTGATGGAGCAGATCCTGCTGGAATGCATTCCCAAGGGACCGGTGCTGGGGACAGCCAGTGCCGCCCCCCGGGCACGGATCGCTCCTGAGGCGCTCGGGGGTGGCAGAAGGGACATCGGCCTTTATTTACCTTGGCGCTGGCAGGGCTTGGGCACAGCGCCCGCAGGATCCTCGTGGCCAAAGCGCTGATTTGGGGACTCGATAGAGGAACGAGCAGCAGAAGTGGCCGGGGCACAAAGTCCAGCTGGCAGCGGGATCGCTGCTGTCCTTCTCTGCCACCCTGGTGCGGGGACAGCGAGCAGCGGGCAGTGCTGGGACATCCGAGGGACGGGGACAGGCACCTCGGGAGGGCAGATGTCGCGTTCTGCCCGGGCTGGGAGCAGCCTGTGCCCCCCCAGGGACAGCCCGGGCACTTCCCGGGGCAGGAGCGCAGAAGCTCCGCTGGAAGCGGCTCCGGAGGGCAGCGCGGGGCTGAGCGGCGCTGCGGCCGCCACCTCCTGGCGCCTGCCTGGAATCGGGGATTGGGCTGGGAAGGAGCTTAGAGCCCTTCCAGTGCCACCCCTGCCACGGGCACGGACACCTGCCACCGTCCCAGGGTGCTCCATCCTGCCTTGGGCACTGCCAGGGATCCAGGGGCAGCCACAGCTGCCGTGGGAATTCCTTCCCAGCCCTCCCCACCCTCCCAGGGAACAATTCCGTCCTAATATCCCATCTAAAACTCATCCACACGGGGAGCAGCAGAGATCTGGGACACGCTCGGTGCCCAGTGGCACATTCCCATCCAATCCCATCCATTCCCATCCCCTGTTTAAAGCTGGCACTTGGCATCGCTGCTGGAGACGCTCCTGAGGGCATCCCCGGCCCCGGGAAAAACCCCCGGAATTCAACCCCAGCACCCGCGCGGTGGCTCCGAGAGCTTCCCAAAGGGGAAAATCCCTGCTGGGGTTTTCCGGGGGGGTCTCCGGTGTCCGCACCCCCGAGGCGGGAGCTGCTCTGCGCGGGGCGCTGCCAGCTCCGCTCTGTCCCCAGAGCCACCGCGCTGCGGCCGGCGGGGCACGGGGAGCGGCGGGGCACCGGGGGGCGGCACCGGCGGGGCACCGGGGGAGCGGCACCGGGGGAGCGGCACCGGCGGGGCACGGGGAGCGGCCGGCGGGGCACCGGGGGAGCGGCACCGGGGGAGCGGCATATGGACCAGCCCGGGCCAGGCTCGGGGCTGCCAGCAGCTCCTCGGCTCTGCTCCGCCACCGGCCCGAAAGAGCAGCTCCATCCGCTGCGGCCAGCAGACCTTCTGCTTCCCTCCATTCCTAATTCCTCACACACAGGCACTCCAGGCTCCTTCCTGCTTTAATTATTTAAAAATCCTGGCTCCGGCTGTTTATTTTCAGGGGCTGTTATCACGTTCAACTATTTTGAGACTAAACAACTACAAAAAATAATTTAAAAAAAACTATAAAAAATTTGAAGCCTTTCCCTCATTCTGCCAGTGAAGTTTAATTCACTCTAATTATTTCATATTACTTAGACTGTAATAGTTTCATAATTTCTAGTATATTAAGCACTTAATACGTTGTGTCATTTCAAGCCGCATATTAAATTCCGCAAAGCACATTTTAATGAGCACTAAGTAGTGGGGCAATATTAATACAACCTAATGGCTCATTTCTGTGCCCGTGGTGGGAGGCACCGCTGGGACAGGTGGGCACAGCGGGGCCTGGATGAAATTATGGGCTGGAGAGACACCCAGGGCACCTCCTCTGCGGGGTCACCCAGTGCCACTTCTGTGAGGTGGCACCAGCGACCCGGAGAGGCACAAGATGCAAAGGGAAAGGTTCTGGTGCCCCTCTACAAACCCCAAACTGGTCCGAATGTTTCATTCCCTCAAGCGAGGGTCTCTCAGCTGAACTCAGACCCTCAATTCACCTCCCTGGGTCACACGTGCCCTCCGTGCCCTGCACGGTGACCCCCCCTGCACTCACCTGCCTGGGGGTGCCACCAGCCCCCTGCTCTGCCCAGGGTCTCCTTGTCACACTCGGCATGTCCTGTGCAGGGTGGCTGTGACCAAAGGAAGAATCCCAGAACCCCAGAACGGCTGGGAAGAGACCTGGAAGCTCATCCCGTTCCAGCCCCTGCCATGAGCTGGGAGCCTCCCGCTGCCCCAGGCTGCTCCAAGCCCCGTCCAGCCTGGCCTGGGGCACTCCAGGGATGGGGCACTGAAGCCTTGAGAGCGTTCTCTGAAACCCAGACACCCAAAAACCTCATCTGCGCTCTGCCCCCGAGGGTTTTCAACCTTCATCCCACCCAACCCTGGCTGGGAAGGGCCTCCTCCTCCTCCTCAGGGCTGGGTGGGCGATGCTGCTCCCGCTCAGCTGCTCCCGAGGTCGGAATCAGGGGGAGAAGTGGGAGCTGCACCTCCGGCTGCGCCCACGCGATGGCGGCCCAGGCCGCGGAACGGCCTAATGAGCCCGGCAACTAATTAACAGCAGCTCCTTCTCCACCGAGCTGCCGGGGCCGGCTGGCAGCGCAGCGACCCCGCGGTGGGCAGCGCAGCCCCGGCACCTCCGCTGCCCCCCGAGCCCCGGGATGCTCCGGGCCCGCATCCCTTCCGCCGCTCCCGGTCCCGCGGTGCTCGCTGCATCCCCCGGCGAGCCCCGGCGCTCCCCCGGTGCCGTCTTACCCCACCCCGCCCCTCTGCCGGTCCCGTTCCCCATCCCGGCCCCGCTGCGGTGCCCGGTTATTTCTGGGCTAAAAAGCGGCTATTTCGGGCTAATAGGTGTGCGCGCACCTCCGCGCCCGCTCTCCGAGCTCATTAATGCGATACCTTCATGTGTGAAACGAGCATATAAATGGGCATTAATGAGCTCCGGCTGCGCGGGGAGGAGCGGGGAGCCTGGCGGGGGAGCGGGCACCGGGCACCGGGCACCGGCACCGGCACCGGCACGCCCCTCCCGCCGCCTGCCCGGCCGGGGACCCCCGAGCCCCGGGCCAGCCCCACGCACCAGGCGGCTTCTTCAAGTGTGTTTTTATTAAAGAACCGAAATCACGTACAGAGGGGGCTGTCCCCAGAGCGGGCGAGCGTTGTTGTGCCTCGGGAGTCGCGGGCCGCCCGTTAAAGTGCCGTTACATCCAGAATTTACAGGGATGGGGGGAAGGAAGGGAGGGGGAGATAAATATACATCATAAATAAATAAAAATCCGACAAATACTGTACCAAGAGAATCACAGTACATTTATATCCATTGCACATAGCCACTTTTGTTTCCAGTCTGGACGAGGGTGGAAGAAGCGGACACACAGGGAGGGAGGAGGAGGCGGAGCGGGGGCCGCCCCCCGCCCTAGCGCCAGTCCGAGCAAAGCCGGGCTCCGAGTCCTCTATGTACAGGTGGCTCCTCGTGGGAATGGCTTGTGTGGGCTCTGCCCGCATGGCTTCGGGGTGGGGGCCCGGGGGGGCTCACTGGGGCAGCAGCGGCGGCTTGAAGGAGCAGTTCCCGCTGCAGTGCCGCGGGGTCAGCATCTTGCAGGAGAAGTGGTGCAGCGCGTCGTGAGCCTCTGCAAGGGACCGAGCCGTCACCCCCGGAGCCCCCCCGGGCTGGGAGGGCCCCCCTGGGACCTCCGAGACCCCCCCCTCCCCCGGTACCTTTCAACTTCTGCTGGATGGCGTAGCGCGCTTTCCGCTCCTGGTCCAGCTCGTTGCACAGCGTGTCTGCGGTGGGGGAGCGGCGCTGACGGGGCTGAGCCCGCCCCGAGGGCAGCCCAGGGCAGGGGGACGGGGGCAGAGGGGCGCAAAGCCGGGCACGGCTTTCCCGGCTCGCCAGGGAAGTCGTTTTACGGCTCGGATTTTTAATTTAGCCCGAGTGGAAGTGATTGCGGGAGGGAAGGTTCGTTCGCTGCCGTGTAAAAGATGCCTCGCAGCCGTTTGCGGGGCAGCTCGGAATCGCGAGAGGAGTTGGAGGGCAAGAAAAGGTACAGAATGAAACAAAAGCAAAAACAAATCAAAACAAAAAACCCCAAACGAAACCAACAACAAACAGGGGAAAAAAAAAACGCAAACAAAAAAACTCCAAAGAAACAAAACCACAAACAAACAAACAAGCCCCAAAAATAAACTGAAAACCCCTCGGCCAAACAAACAAAAAAAATCAGAAATAAACAAAATGAAATTAATTTTTAAGGAAATAAAATAAATAAAAACAAAACCAAATGTACTAATGGGCTCGGATTTACCTCGCACGATCTGCAGCTGCTGCACCATCTCCTCCCGGTACGCCAGCTCCCGCTTCATCTGGTCCTGGAAGTTATCTGTGGGGCCGGGGGTCAGCGCCGCGCCCGGGCCGGGGGCGCTGCCCGGCCGGGCCGTGGGCAGGGGATGGGGCACCGCTACCTTTCAGGCTCTGGAAGTCCCTCTCCAGCTTTTTCCTCAGCTCCATTTGCTCCAGGACCAGTTTTTGTAACTCATCTGTTTAAAAATACACGGCGGGGTTGAGGGGAGCCCGCACTTTTCCATCTGGAGGCGGCTCAGCGCGGCGCTAATCGCATTACGTTACATTAATCACAGGAGTTAATCACTCCTGCACAAAACACAAATACCCAGGCACAGCCGCTCCTGCCCGTCGATGACCAGGGACACGATGGGCACGCCGTACAGGGAGGTCTCACCCACTTGGTTGGGCTTGAGGGTATTGGAGCCCTGGTACGGCTGCAGCTCTTGCTTTGAATTTGGGGAGGAGCTTGCATCTCTCCCATTTCCCATCTGACTGGCGATCGCCTCCATTCCCCCCCAAAACGCCCCTGCAAAACGAAATCGGGGAAAGGCGCAGGTTAGAGGCGCTCCCGGACAAATACCTCGAGCCGCGGGGAGAGGCCGGGGGGTGCCGCGACCCCCGCCCCGCACCCCGAGCCCCGCTCCCGCCTCACCTCGGGCCAAGTTCTCGATGTCCTTCTCCAGCAGCTGCGTCCCGGTGACTTCCATGGCCAGCCCTTCCTCGCCTGCGGAGCCACAGCGGCGTCAGCCCGGCCGGGGGGGCCCCGCGGAGGGGTCGCGCATCGCCCCGCGGAGCGGTGCTTACCTCTGTCGGTATTTACAGGGCTGGGATGAGAGACATTCCTTTGGTCCTGATAGGATTTTCTGCTCTCTAAATCCTCCGCCGCGGAGTGATTGTCTTCTTTATCTTGCTCTTAAATTTAATAAACCGATTTTCAACCGTAAGCAATGAAAGTATGGTCCTGATATATCCTTAATTACATAATTACGGACAAAGCCCTCGTTAAAACCTTCTTAGCGGACATCCTAATCGCTTTGCCGTTCGAAAGTAGCTTGTGGGCAGGAGCTTGGCCCCGCCGGCCCATCCCCGCCGCACCGGCCGCGGCCCCGGCGGCATCCCCGGGCCCGGGGGGGCCCCGGCCCCGTTCCCCGCCCGGATCCCGTTTGTTTCGCTTCTCTCCCGAAAGCCCCAAACGAAAGCGGCCCTGCGGGGGCCCCCCCGGGGCTGAGCCCTCGCTGCGCAGCCCGGCCCGCGTTACCCTTCGCCTCGGGGGTGCAGAGGAAGGCGGCGGGGGCTCCCAGGGAGGCTGCGGGCTTCAGCGGCTGCAGGAGCTCCCCCCTCTCGGGCGCGAACACCTACAAAAGAGCGAGTCAGGAGCGCGGGCCGGCCCCGCGGGACCCCCGAGGGCAGATCCCCCTCCCCGGCCCCGCACCTCGTAGGCGCCGCTGCTGCCGCTGCGCTCGGGGCTGCCGTCGGGGCCCTGGCCGCCCTCCTGCGCCCCCGCCTCGCCCGTCTTCTCCTCGGGCGCGTCGGCCCCGGCGGGCGGCGGCGGCTCCTCGGGCCCGGCCAGCAGCCGCGGCGCCGCGCACACGGGCCGAGCCGCCGCCGCCGCCGCTGCCGCCGCCGCCACCACCACGGCGGTGGCGGCCGCCTTGGCCGGGCTCTGCGCGGGGTAGGGCGGCACGGGCAGGCTGCCGGCGGCCGGCCAGAACACGGGGAACGAGGGGTACACGCCGGTGTCCTTGGCGGCGCCGGGCTGGTGCGGCGGCTGGGCCGGCTGGTGCGGGTGCGGGTGCGGGGGTCCCCAGAACATGCCGGGGGGCAGCGCGCCGCCCTTGCCCGCCTCGCCGCCCCCCGCGCCGCCCAGCGCCTCCTCCTGCTTCTTGGGGCACAGTCCGAACGCGGCGGCGGGGAAGCCGTAGGGGTGCGGGAAGAGCGGCGGCGGCAGCTTCTGCAGCATCCCGAAGCCCTTGCTGGGCACCGGGATCACCGGGTA
>NW_024522539.1:570494-571382 GCF_017590135.1 Pyrgilauda ruficollis
CGGCGGCGGGTGCAGGGCGGCCTTGGCGGCGGGGGAGCCGGCCCCGGGCCCGCCGGCGGCCGCCCCTTGCAGGGAGAAGGTCCGCTTGCGGGTGCCGCCGTTGAACATGGCCTTGACATCCTCCCAGGCGTGCGACAGCTCCTCCGTGGCCGTCTTGTCGCTGAGCTTGAGGTGGCGGCGCCAGGAGTTGAAGTTGGCGGCGTCGGGCTGGGTGTACTTGGAGTCCGGGGTGCGGTGGGAGTGGAAGATGAACTTGTTGGGGGAGAAGTACATGCTGCAGTAGCTGCACTTGATGCACTTGGCGCGGGAGCTGTTGTAGCGCGCCGGGATGAAGCTGCCCCGGGAGCCCCAGGCGCACTCGTGCACCACGTCGAAGGCGAAGTTCTCGGGCAGCTTGGGCGGCTTGTGCTCGCCCAGGAAGGACTTGCAGAGCCGCTCCGCCTCCCTCTTGGTGATCATGCCGCAGCGGCGGGAGGAGATGGGCATGGCTCCGGCCCGCCGCAGGATCTCCAGCTGCACCGGCGTGCACTGCACGCAGGTGATGCCCAGGGCCACGCGCCGGTTGTGGATCTCATTGTAGCTGTAGTTCTTGAGCAGCGTGTTGGAGATCTGCGCCAGGCACAGCCGCTCCTGCCCGTCGATGACCAGGGACACGATGGGCACGCCGTACAGGGAGGTCTCACCCACTTGGTTGGGCTTGAGGGTATTGGAGCCCTGGTACGGCTGCAGCTCTTGCTTTGAATTTGGGGAGGAGCTTGCATCTCTCCCATTTCCCATCTGACTGGCGATCGCCTCCATTCCCCCCCAAAACGCCCCTGCAAAACGAAATCGGGGAAAGGCGCAGGTTAGAGGCGCTCCCGGGGCCCCGCCGCCGCTCCCGGCCCGCCG
>NW_024522539.1:571538-616538 GCF_017590135.1 Pyrgilauda ruficollis
CGCGGCCGCCGGTACCGAGCGCCGCCGCATCCGCCCGCCGGGCGCGGCCCCGCGGCTGAGCGGCCTCGGGAGCCCGGGGCAAGGGCACCCCGGGGGGGGTCACCACCTCCGCTTCCTCCTTCGCCGAGTCCCCGGGAGGTGCCGCGTCCCTTTGTGCCGGCTCGCCGGGCCGTGCCGTGCCGTGCCGGTTTGCGGCGGGCTCCGGGCGGGCTCCAACGAAAGGCGCCGGAGGATGCGGCCGGCGCGTCCCGGGGGCCCGAGCCCCGGGCCGGAGCGGGCGGGCCCAAACTTGGCGCTCGGTGCCCGCGGGCGGAGCGGGGCGGCGGGCGCGGTGGCCCGGAGCCCCTTTGTGGTGTCCCCGGCAGGCGATTAGGCGCGGGCGGATTAGGGGCCGGGGCGGGCAGCACCCGCCGCACGTAGCAGAAGGGCAGCAGCGAGCCAGGCAAATTGGCTTAGCGGGGAGGGCTCCCGGTGCTTAAGCCGCTTCCGTGGTAATTACACAAAATTACGGTGAGCGAGTCCCGAAAACGCGCCCCGCTTTGCTCCCCCCCCCCCCCCCCCCCCCCCCCCGCCGCCGTCAATCACCGATGCGCTCCAGTCAATCACGGCGCGGCTTTAAGGCACGGCGGAACGGGGAGGGAGCGGGAGGGGGGGGAGGGCGTGGGGGGCCGCCACCGAGCGGGGACCCGCCCGGGCAGCCCGAGGTAAGAGCGGGGATCAGCCCCGCGCCGCACCTGCGTGGGGCTCCGCGCCCCCGGGTCCCCCCCCCGCGCCCGCCTCCCGCCGTGCCGCCATCCCGGGGGGAGCGATGCTCGTTCAAAGTTTGCGTGGGGAGCGGGCGGTAACGAAAAGAGGAGCCCGGGGAGAGCGGCGGAGGGACCCCATCGAAATCGGGGATGCGCTGCTACCGTGCATCCCTCTCGCAGCCGGGATGCGCGCTGCGGTGCGGGGCGCGGGTGAGGGAGCGGTACCGGGGACGAGGGGGGGACATCGGGCGGCAACGAAATCGCCGGGAGGAGGGGGCAGAGGGGGGCGAGCTCGTGTTTTTCGTTCCCCACGGGGGCTCACGCCACACCGGCAGGACCGGCCGACAGGACCGGCGGAGCGGCTTAGGGGACTCCGCGCTCCGGTGTCCGCCGGTCGTGCCGGCGTGGCGGGGGCCTCTCGCCGCATCCCTGCCCGGGTTGGGTTCCCGCATGCGGCGCTCGTCATGGCCACGTTAATTAAACTGTAATTAATCATCGCGTCCGGCCGCGATCGGCGCAATTACAGCGATCAAACAGAAGTTAATAACGGCGCGGATCGCCCCCAGCTATCACTTTTGTGTGTGCCCCCGCGCCTTCCTTCCCCGCCATCACCAGCGGCACCGGGAGGATGCGGCGGAGCCGCCGCGGAGCCAAACGCGGGTGCGGAGCCACCCTTCTCCTCCGCGGCCGAGCCGAGCTCCGGCCGCGCTCCCACGCGGGACAGCGGCCGCGCTCCCCCCGGGACGCGCCGTCGGGGGGGACGCGGACCGGGCGCTGCCGGCCGGGCCTTGCGGCGCGGCCTTCCCGCAATGATCGCAACCCGAGCCGGTAATTATTCCTCGCCTTTTAATTATTTATCCTCTCCAGCCCCCCCTCCTCCAGCCGTACGGAGGCAGGAGCGCGGTGAGACGCTCCCGCGCTGGGTCGAGCCCCGCCGCCCCGCTCGGTACCGCGTTCCGGGTGATCCCGACCCGCTCGGCACCGCGTTCCGGGTGATCCCGACCCGCTCGGCACCGCGTTCCGGGTGATCCCGCGGCGCTCGACACCCGCGGAGCCGCGGGAGCCACGCCGGGCTGCGAGGCACCGGGAGCGGGCGGCGGCGCGGACCGAGCCGGTACCGCCGGGGCCGCTCCGGCGGTGCCGGGAGGAGAAGGGGGGCTCCGGCAAGACGCGGTTCTGCCCCGGTTCCATCCGCCGTGCCCTTGCCCGGGCCGTGCCTCTGCCCGGTGCCCGCGGAGCTCGGCCGGAGCCCGGAGCGGCGGAGGCGGCCCCGGTTCGCCCCGACGGCGGCGCGGAGCCCCGGGGACGGGAGCGACCCCAGGCCCGACCCCGGCCCCGCCGCCCCGGCCGCGCTCCCCGCTCCTCGCAACCGCCGTATCTTTTAACAGTTGAATTGACTGCAGTTTTTGTCAGTTAATTAGGTTTAATTTACATAATTAGTACAGTATAAAGAGTATTGGGGATAATCAGGAGGTACGTCTCGCTTACTGTGTAAACACGGATTCGGAATTAAAAATCAGATGTAATTAAGGCGTGTGCGCGCGGCTTTTAATTGTAATGAATTTCTAATTAACGCTCAACGATCGCCGCACGCGAGAGCCGGGACGTTTGCGGGCTCCGCCGCCCCCCAAACCGGGGACACCCCCGGGGACACCCCCGGGGCCGGGGGGCGCGGAGGGGCCGCGGCCGGCGGGGTGGGCGCTGCGCCCCGACGGGACCCCCCATCCTTCCCCGTTCCCCGGGCCGGTGCCGCTGGCAGACGAAGCCGGTGGATAATTTAGGTTAAAACTTAGGGAGCCGTGTCACGGGTGTATAAATAAATAATCACGCGTGGCGGGCGCGGAAGGCCCCGCGCTCCTGGAGGGCTGAGCCGAGATTGCCACATAAATCACGGCGGTCTAATTCAGTGGAAGTTTAATAAACGCCTCCTATTGGAAATGAATGTTCCCCATTTAACAGTTGTATCAGCACCATATAAAACCATGACCCCAATAAATTTAATTTTAGAGGCCGATCAATCCGGGCTTCTCTCCATCGATCCGCGGCGGCTCTGCACCTCCGCAGCCTCTTCCGCGGCCCTTCCCGCCGAGGCGGGGGAAGGAGCGTTTCGATTAGACTCTTTATTAGGAAAAGATTGCTCCGAGAGGCCTGAAAATTAAACGGTGACATTTTAATTACTGGACATTGACAAAGGGAGCGGGCGGCTGCTCTCTGCAGGCCGGGCACACTCGGCCTGACCCGGCTGCTGAGCCCCGCGGGCCGGGGGGAGCAGCGGGAGCCGTGCGGGGCTCCGGGGAGCCTGGGACTTCCTCTCGGTGCGCCCCGGGATCCCTTCCCGGGGCTGGGCACACCTGACCCCCATCCCGCTGCGCCTTCTCCGTGCATCCCGGCTCTCCCAGCGCGCATCCCTCAGTCTGTGCACCCCGTTTTTTATGGCCCCCACCATTCCCCCCTCCGTGACACCCCACACACCGTCCATCCCCACAGCACAGCCCCCGGCTCTCCCCAGTGCGCCCAAGTCCCGCCCCGCAGCTGCTGTCACCTTGTCGCCCTCCCCTCACCTCTGTGTTCACCCAAACCCTCCCTGCGCCTCTGAACCTCCCCGGTTTTCCTGGGCCGGAGCGGCTGCGGGATCGATGGGCACGGCTTTATTGATCAGGCGGACCGAGCAGCCGGGCGGGGATGGAGCGGGACGAGGGAGGGCAGCGCCTCAGCCCCTCCCGAGCCGGGACGGAGCCGCACTCACCTGCGCGGGCCTGGCAGCTCTGCTCGGCCGCGGGGAAGTTTTCCTCCTCCTGCTGCCCATAAAAGCCCCAGACATCCATTTGCCATTAAACACCCCCGGGCTCTCCGGCTCTGACAAACCTTGAACTTGCGCCGCGGGCCCGGCGCCGGGAGCAGCCGCGGCGGGGAGCGGAGGCAGCAGCCGGGAAGGCTCAATCCATAAATCCTGTCCTGGGCGCGCACGGTGCTTTATGGACAGAGCCCGTGCTGAAGGTAACGCGGCCCGGGGTCAGCGCAGCTCCTCGGCAGCCGCGCCGCAGCTCCGGCTGCGGCTTCCCGACGGGAAAGGCGCAGGATCACAGGCTCGCTGTGGCTGCTTTGAGTTAGGAGAGACCTTAAAGCTCCTCTCGTTCCAACCCCACCTCCATGGGCAGGGACACCTTCCTCTAGAGCAGCTTGCACAACCTTTTTTTTTTTACTTATTTATTTATTTTTTTTTTTCGGTGTGACCAAATACTGCAATAGGAGATTTTTAAATTTCTCTTTTCCCCCGTTAGGTTTTCCCAGCCCAGGCTGGTCGGTGCTGGTGAGCCGGGGGAGCAGGAGGAGGCCAGAAAGTTTAGAGGACACCCCCCTGAGCCCTCCAAATTTCTGGTGCCTGTGAGGCCCCCCGGGAATGCCGAAGATGAGTTATCCTAAGACACCGGTTACAGCTCAGGACCTCAGCATCATTCAGTGGGCTCAGCTCCTCCCTGGAGAGCCCCTGTGCCCCCCAGGCCTGGCTGTCCCCGCGGGGACATCGCTGCCACCCAGCTGCAGCATTTGGGCTCGGGCTGCTCCTTACCTGGTTCCCCGGGCAGAGGCACCATAAATACCCTGCCCTGGGTGCAGAGGGGCACCTCGGGAGGGGCTCAGGGGGCACAGCTGGATCCTCTGAGGCTCTCGGGGGGCCGGGGGCACCTGGGATGTGTTTGTTCCCTGATGGGCCGGCCCGTGGCAGCTGGGCAAGGACCGCTGCCCGGGGGTGTCCCCGCGTTTCTCTGCGTTTATCTCTGCGGTGTCACATCCCAACGGGAGTGTGAGGAGTGCGGAGATGTGTCCGAGAAGCTGAGCAGCCCGGGGGGCCCTGGAGCATCCTGGAGACGGGATTTGCCGCTCCTGTTCCCTGCCCCAGAGGGCCGAAGGAGCTCCGTGTGTGTGCCCTGCCCCCGGAGCAGCCCCCGCAGAGCGGTGCCGCGACCTGGGACAGTCCCTGTCCCTCCTGCCCCTGCCCCTCCTGTCCCTGCCCCTCCTGCCCCTGCCCAGCCCAGGCTGCCGGGGCTTCCCGGAGCAGCTCCGTGGGATGTGGTGGCTCCCGGCTTGTCCTGCCCAGGGCAGCGCTGGGCACGGCGGGGCCCCGGAGCCGAGCGGGGCCGGTGCCCGCTGCGGTGGCATCGCCCCCTCCTCGCCCCTCCGCCACCGCCGAGCCGCTGCTCCCGCTGCTCTCCAGGGGATTTGGCTCCCTGCAGGAGTTTTTCTTTCCCAACAAAGCCCCAAATTCCCAGGTGTTGCCCGCGGTCCATCCCTGGCCCATGGATGCCTCCAGGTGAACTTTCCTTGCAGGACCGGGAGGCAGGAAAGCATCCACGCCACCCCCAGCTCCAGCCCTGCCTTTGGCTTTTCCTCTCGGGTATCCAGGGATCAAATGAAGCTCCCGAGAGCTGTTCCCGGCGATTGCTCAGTTATTAACGCCACCACACTGCCGGCGTGGAGCCCAGGGACAGCGACAGGTACGGGACCCCTCCCGGCTCTTCAGGCTGTTCGGATAACAAAGACGGGCGCTTTGCCTTTGGAATGCTGACAGCGGGCTGGATTTTGGCCGTGGGATACGAGAAACAAAATATTTTCTAATTCTGTGCTGATTTAAAGGCAAACTTCCAAGGGTTCTTCTCACGGGAGCTTTGCCGGGCAACGGGAAAGGGAAATGTGGAAAATATTGGAAGTTTTGGCACAGATGGGACATATTCCGTTTTTCCCACATCCACTCCCATGGGAATCAGCATCACTGAGGTTATAGGAGGGGAGACAGAGAGGTGAGAGTGGTGTGGGGCTGCCGGGGGAGCCCTAAAGGAGCAGCTGGGGTGAGGAGGGGGATCGGGGGGTCACTCTGCAGTTGTGGGATCCTCCCTGAACTCATTACACACCCTGAGGCCATCCTCCGGGCAGGACTCAGCTGCAGGGTGTGACATTGCTGCATTTCCTGCAACCTTTCCAGCCAAGAAATGCCACAATTCAGACCCCAAAAAATTGCAGCAGGGAAGAGGAGAGAGGGAAAAGCCATCCCCGGGCAGCCCCAGGTTTGGGTCAGCTCCTGCCTGCGGGGAGAGCAGCACTGCTGAGCCCCTCCCCAGCACCCAGCACTTCCAGGAAAATCTCCCTGGAGCTTCATTCCCATCCCTGGACATTTTGGGAACAGGGTGACTTCACACCTGGGCCATGTTTTGTGTCCTGGCCATCTCAAAGTCATTTTTGAGTGCCCTGAGGCAGGATTTGCTCAGCCCGGTGGTGCTGCATCCCTGGGGGATCCCTTGGGGCGGGTTTGGGGGTTCCTGCACTGCTGGGGTGCCCCATGCCAGGCTCACCTGCATCCCACAAGGCACAGACACGGACTGGGATGCTCTTGGTGCAGGGAGAGGAGCTGGGCTGGGTTCAGGACTTGGGTGAGCTCAATTCTGGCCAAATTTCCTGCATTCCCCCTCAGCTGTGCCCCTCGGTGCTGACGGGTGTGGCAGGAATTGGGGTCCATGTGGGGACAAACCACCCCCAGACCCCGTATCCAGGCAGGAGGGGGAGCTTCGGGAAGACCCAGCCTCGCTGCTGCTCAGCTGGGAACGCCAGCAAGGCTGAGAGGAGCTGCTCAATCCCAAACTTCCCTCCTCTGCCCTCTCCTCCAGCCCCATCCCTCCAGATTCTGCTGGGAAGGGGCAGATGAGCAGATCCCTGGCTGCACAGAATCCCAGGATTTGGGTGAGGAAAGGAGATGGAGGCCCCAGATTCCCCTGGACTCATCCCACTGATGAACCACATGAATTACAATCCTGCCCTGCTTTAACCAGGAGGCTTTTCCCAGCTCCATCCCACACGGGTTTTCAGGGTGAGTCCTCCCCTCCCAACCTCCCTGGCAGGAAAAGCAGCAGGAAAAACCCTGGGATTGCTGAGTTTTAAACTACATCTGAGAGAGAGAGGGGGAGAGAGAGACCTTTTATCCAGGGAAAGCTGCTGCGAACTGTTAGGGATAAATAAATGGCAGCGCTGCCGACGCCCTGCCTGGCTCACAGGGAGGGAATTTGTCTCACTTTAGCAGAAGGACCTGGAGGAACGGGGCTGCTGGCTCATTCATCGCCTGTTATCTGCCAGCGAGGTTGTGACATCAGAGCAATTAAGACAAACTTTAGTCTGTAAGTTCAAGCCTGCAACCTCTACACTTCAAAAGAAGACAAACGATCCCTCCAAGGAAGGAAAGCAAGTCTTTTCCAGGCTGCTTCCAGAATAACATTTAGGATTTGCAGTGGTTTGGGAGGGATAATTCACTGAATTGTGGGGGGGTTGAAGCCCTGGTAGAAAATAAACCACCTGAGTATTTTTTTTTTTTTTTTATTTTTTAGCAAAAGTTTATTTCTAATGCAAAGACAAGCAAACAAATCCCAACCTCCTCCCACCCAACTCACTCACCCCAAACCTGCCTCTCACATCCATGGTTTATTTTTTTTTTCCTTTTAATAAGCATTTTTACACAAGGACTGATTCAACTTGTGTTGGTCTGTTGTGGAAACGTCCCCAGGAATTGCAGGAGCCAGGAGCACCCAGCAGAGACATTGCAGCCATTCCTTTTTCCTGGAACACCAAACCTGGAGCCTGTGCTTCACCTGGCTGAACCCACAGCTGTGCCAGGGCCTCCCCACCCTCCCAATCTCCCATCCATCCCTGCCCTCTGGCACTGGGATCCATTCCCTGTGTCCTGTCCCTCCATCCCTTGTCCCCAGTCCCTCTCCAGCTCTCCTGGAGCCCCTTCAGGCCCTGGCAGGGCTCTGAGAATTCCTGGATCCTTCCCTTCTCCAGGGCAACATTCCCAGCTCTCCCAGGCTGGCTGCAGAGCAGAGCCCTGTCCTCTTTCTCCTCCCCTTTTCCACCTCAGCACACCCTCTCTTGTTCAGGGATCAGCCTGCAGAGCCTGACCATGGATGCTCCTCATGTCCCAGCAGCTGGCACTGGGAGCAGAGAGGGCATTCCCAGTCACTCACTGGTGTGATGCTGACCCTCCTGGCACCCCTCACCTCCTCACAGGGTGGGCAAGCCCAGATATTTCTCTTTTTTTGTCTGTTTGCTTTTGTTTTACACTTAAACCCAGTATTCAGTGGCTGCCTGCACTCAGAGACAGCCACCAACTCGTCAGGAAATCTTCTGGACACTTGGACAGGAGCAACAGTTAAAAAATACTCTGGAGTCAGGAAACAGAACATTCAGTAACCCAAAAATAGAGATATAAAATACTTGCTTTAAGGCTGTGTACAGTATAACTGAAGATAAACCTGGAAATTGCTCAGCAACAAAAGAAACAATTAAGAAAATTCCTTAATGTGGCGGTGAGGAAAAGGCAGCCAACAAACACCCTGATTTTGTTGATGCTTCTAGGAAATAGTTGGAGTAAAATACGATCTGGATAAACTGAGAGTCCAAAGGTGGAGATCCTGGTGTGGGCAGAGCTCTTGGGGTGCTGCAGAGCTCACTGGGGTCCCTGGGCTCGCCGCTCCTCCAGCATCCTGCACACCCACATGGACACCACCTCGGCATTGCCGTCGTTGTACTGCACCACAAAGGGGTGGCCCTGCAAGGGGACAGGCAGGGTCAGCCAGGAGAAACACACACAGCCCTTCTGGAGCACAAACCCCACAGGAGAAACACACACAGCCCTTGTGGAGCACAAACCCCACAGGAGAAACACACACAGCCCTTGTGGAGCAAAACCCCAGTGCAGCATCCCATGGCTGCACCACAGCAGTGCCATAAAGCACTGACTCAGAGCAGTGAGAGGCAGCCCAGACTCCTTGGAAATGCTCTTTTTTTTTTTGGTTGATATTCCATTTGCTCGTTGTGTTCTGAGCCAGCCCCTTTCCAGGACAGCTGAGCAGTTGCTGAATGGTGTTTGGCTAAAATGATAACCCAAAAAACCCCATTAATCTGCTTGTAAATTTGTGTGATGTCCTAAAATTCCTTCTTTAACAACCCCCCACCGTGCATCCTCCACGTGCACTGACTCTCCAGAGCCTAAAGGGCATCCAGGAGAGCTGGAGGGGGCCCTGGACAAGGCAGGGAGTGACAGGATGAGGTGTTTTGCCCAGCACTGGGGTGTTTTTGGGTGGAAAAGTGCAGGAATAAGATAAATGCTTTTATCTCCAACACAGCCTAGAAGCAGCTATTTCACCTCTTCAACAGAACAGCCAAGGACACCAGAGAGAAGCAGGAGAGAACAATCAGGAGGCACAGACAGGGCAGAGCAGATGAACTGAGGCAATCAAACCCAAATATTCCAGCCAGTCCTTTCTCCTTTAGCATGGAGAGACCCCACAGCCAAAGCCCCCTCACCCCCAGGATATCCCTGCATTTAGGCTGCTCCAAATGAAAATTCAGCTCTGAAACCTCAGCTCTGCACACTGCTCACCCTGTTTGCTTTGGTTTCTGAGGATAGTCCACCAAAACCTGGGGGTTTCCACACTTTTCTCCTTAGGAATGAGTTTAACTTGAAATTACTCTTCAGATTTCTCATGTTTTTACTGTCTTGCTCCAGTGAGGATTCTTCTCAGGCTGAAGGGATGTTTTTACTAGAAACTGTCTTTTCAGAATCTGGTGGCTAATTTTTTTTGAGTTGTTTGTTTTGAAACTGGGAATGGGAGAACAGAGATTTCCACCAAAACTCAGCAGGATCCATCTTTGCAAATCTTGGTGAACAGCTTGCAGCATTTTCAGGTCAGGCACCAAAAACCAAGGAGGACACAAGTGGCCCAAAGATGTCCAGTGCTCAGGGATGTGCCAAAATCTACTTCCAAACCCCTCTGCTGCTTTTAATACCTGACCTCACTCAGCAGCACCTGCAACTGCAATAAAACCATTTATGCAAGAACCCCACAGAGCTGGGGGTAATGCAGGAGTGCACCAAACCTGGCCTTGGCCCTTTGCAGTGAGATTTGGAGTGAAAATCAGCACAAATTCCAAGAGAGGGACCTGCAGTTGGCTCAGCACCCAAATATGTCTCAGGGAATTATTGGAGTTTTCCTCCAAGGTCTCCAGCACTGCAGCTGCAGTGGTTTTCTGTCCCTTCACAAATCTCTCCATAAACTCATGCCTGCCCTCCATAATTCTGTCATTATTCAGCACCCAATCCCACATTCCCCCCTTTTCAGGCATCCTGAGCATTGCAATCCTTACCCAGAGCACACAGACCTCAGAAAGCAGTGCCTGAAACTGGAAATTCCTCTGCAAAGGATGGGGGAGAGAAGGGGCAGGGAGCTGAGACAGGGAGGGAAGGAAGAACAAGGGAAAAACCCAAATAAAAAGCCAAAGCACCAAGGGAGAAATGCAGCAGGACAGAGCTGTCACCTCAGAGAGGAGACAATGACAGCCCCAACAGTTTGGACACTGCCAATAAATCCTGGTGCCTGCCTCAGCCACAAATAAAGTCCCAGCCCTGACTCCAGGAGTGAGCAATATGTTCTCGCCCAAAGCCAGCAACCTGCTGGGCTTAAATATTCCTGCAGGGATTTACTGCAAGGGAACACTGAGAAAAGGTAAATGTGTGGGAGCTTGAAATGCATTTTCTGTTGCAGGGACCAGTTCCACTTCTGGAGAGGTTTCCCTGCCTGCTGTGGCATGCACAGCTTTATGTTTGGGGGCACATGATCCCATCCCTGTGTATTTCACCTCTCCTCAGATTCCTATGCACATTCCCAGCAAAACAATAACCACCTCCTTCCCAATTGCTCAGCCTTAAAAATACCTGGAAATAGCACTGGCAGAGGGAAATAGATTTTTAAATATTCAGCCTTAAAAAATACCTGGAACTCAGCACAGCCAGCAGGAGAGAGGTTAAAAATCCAGCACCAAAGTGGCTTTCCTTACTGGCCTGGTACTGCTGTGCCATGCCCTGGCTCAGTGGGATGCACTGGGAATCCTGCAGGGAATGGGAAGTGGCTGCTGCAGAGGCTGGAGCTGGAAAGGTCAGGCAGGACAGGGCCAGGGCTGGCCCTGAGTGAGTGTCAGGCAGCCTAATTTTGTGTGTCAACCCTGAAAATGAGATAAACAATGACAAACCAGGCTTTTTAAATGAACTTGTCTCTTCTGGTTCTCTTGATAAAGGGTACATTTCTCGAGTTGCAGTGTCCCACCAGACAGGTTTAACTCTTTCACAGGGGAGCTCCTGGCAGAGGGGGAGGTGAAGGATTTAAATACCTGACAGGAAATTAAAAGGGCAGTGCCCCCCTGAACACAGGGCCCTGGTAATTCCAACTCAGTGCTCACCAACCATCCATCATTCAGCCCAGTCAATTAAATCCCCATTATTCAAGGGTAAAAGTTCCATCATTTTATCTACCCCTAAAATTCAGCAATTTGCTTTCATGGCCTTGTCCTCTGGCCTAAAAAGAATCTTTGTTTCTGATAATAACCCACCCTGAGCTTATTGCCACAGACCTTGCATGGCATGCTGGGCAGGACTGCAGGTCCAGGGGCATTTTCCAGCTCCAAGTGCCCACCTGGAGAGTGCAGCTCTGCTCCAGGGGGATGAAATTCCCTCTGGGATACAAAATCATTACCCACAGCCCCAAATCCCTTCAGTCTAAAGCACAGGTAACAACTTCCACTGCCCCTCACACACAAATCCAGGGAAGAGGAGAGCTTCAGGAGAGCCTCTCCCACAAACAGGATCCTCTGGCCATGAAATGTTGTGTTTGGAAGCACCAGGGAGGTTCAGACCAATGCCAAGGGACAGGCAGACCATAAACAATGCCCCTCATGCAGTGCCTGGGATTTCAGGCACAAAAGGAGGCAGTGTTTATGTGAGACTGCTCTAAAGGTCCATGAACAGGCAGCCACCAGCCTGGAATGGTGACAAAGCACATTCCCAGTGTGAAACGCCAGTCAGCCACAGATTTCCTTGGAAATCACCGAAAATGAGAGATTTCCTCCCCAGGGTGGTGCTCCCTGGGGCACAGAAGATGGCAGGAACCTGAATCCCAAATGGTGGGAGAACATGAGATCTAACCCACTCCAGCACCTCCTTTTATTTTTTTTCCCCTGGCATAGTGAGAGGCTGACTGGGGAGGGCAGCCAATTAAAAATGATAATAAAATTCCTCATGCTTATGCAAGGAAGGTTGGGAAATGAGTGGCACTGCACTGGTTGCAGTGGTGTCACCCTTTTAACATTTCTTTTTCCAGGAACCCTCCCAGCCTGAACTCCATTTATCACCAAGCAGCACAGACAAATCACGCCTTCCATTAAAAAAATTCTGAACTCAACACAACAAAAAAACCACAATAAAAAAGATCCCAACTGTTGCAGCCACAGCCTATCAAGACAATGGCCGTGCCCTCAGACAGCATTTCAAATACAGTTTATTAGTGTGTGATATGAAAAGGGTATTTTTATTGCATGATATAATGCAATGGGACCTTGGGCGCTCTGCAGAAGGACCTTGCACTCAGAAGTGTAATGAACCCATAGTCCAAAAAACATTATACTGTACATTAACCTATCATTAATGGCACATTAGGGCTGGGGGCATTGCACGCTCGCTGGGCAGGGCTCCATCAGGACAGTGTGCAGGAAACCACAGTCTTCCCAGGCTTAAAACAAATAGAGAAAATAAATATTACTGCTGGCTGCAGGCTGCTCTGAGGGAAGCTCACTCGCTGCTTAACTTGCAGGTTTTTAAAGGGGGGATGAGGAAGATGCAGCAGTTTATTGGGTGGTGTTGGCATGCTCTGAATGCATCAGGTGCAGCTTTTCCTGCACAAAACACAGCCCCTGATAAGAACAGAGTGGAAGCTGGAAGCCTGCTCCCCTCCCCTGCCATTCCCTAATTCCTCCCTGGCAGCAGGAGTTGGGAATGGGAAGAGCATCCTCCGACCCAGCTCTCTGTTGGACACCTGGGATCTCTTTTGCCCCTGCACTCGTTACACCTGAGCAGAATTCCAGCCCTGCCAGCACCAACTCCATGTGAAATGTGAGCAAAACACCAAATCCCTGCTGCTCCCAGAGCAGGTGGGATGTTCCAGGCCTTCCCCCACTCCAGGTGCTCTGTTCAAAGGAAAGCCACAGAGCAAATGTTAAATCAGGAAAGCCTGGCTGGCAGCTCATCCCTCCAACTCCAAAAAATCCCAACTTGGCTGTCCAACAGCACATCCCACTTGGTTCTCCCATTGCTCCTGAGGTGCCTGTGCTGTGCACAGCTCTTGTATGAACTCAGGGCATGGATTCGAGGGGAAATCCCTGCCCATCCTCATGTTTAATGGGGGACAGGTCCCACCTCCAACAGGACAAACACAAAGCTCAGCTCAGGAGCTGCTTCCCAGGACTCCTGGAAACACCAAGTGCTGAGCAACCCAAAGAGCTTCCCAGAATTCCTGGAAACACCAAGTGCTGAGTAACCTAAACCACCCCACACTGACCCCGGTCCCCCTCCAGTGCCCTCAGCACACGTCAGGATTTCATCACTCCAGCCCTGCCTCCAGTGCTGGAGGATTTTCCATCTCGAGCTGCTGCCTCCAAGGACAAGCCACACTAAAAGCTGTTCTAATTATCTGTGCCAGCTACCCACAGTATCCAACTGCGGCTCCCACAGCCAGGAATAGCAGCGAGGAATCCTCAGGCCAATTCTCTCACTGCAGCCTCCCAAAACATGGTTAATTCACAGGCACAGAAGGTGGCAGGGCATCCTCAGGGGATGCTCCACGCAGCTTCTGAGGCTTGAGTGGGGTAAAAACTCTGAAGGCTGAGCACACGTGAATCCACAGAGACACAGAACGTGCCCACGGGAGAAAGGACCCTGCAGGACACTTTAAAGTGTGATCCAGCTGCTCCAACTCTTGTTTTCCTTTTGAAATGTTGGGATTTTTTTAAGTCCTTTTAAGGGAAGTGTGAGCACCTGAAGTGCTTGGAACAGCAGGGACTGGGAGGCTCAGCCTGTGAAGAGTGCCAAGAGTGTCCCCAGTGTCCCAAAGCTGCAGCAAGGTCAGCTGCAGCCTCCTTGTCTCTTCCAAATGGAATTGCAGATCACAGATTGAGCTTAACCCTAAAACTGCAGCTCCTCCTTGGGACTGTGCCTGATCTGGGAGCGAGGTTTGCTGGCCCAGTTCTCTCTCAGTGTTCTGTCCTCAGACTATTGAGGGCAAGGACTGCGCTCGCTGCGCCGGAGAGGCTCCAGCACCCCCAGAGCTGCGCTCAGCTTTGAGCTGGGCTCAAAGCCCCAGAGCAGGGGCTGAAACCATGGCATCACAGAATCATGGCATCCCCCAATCATGGCTGGAAGGACCACAAAACCCACCCAGTCCTCCCCTGCCCTGGGCAACACCTCCCACCACCCCAGGTTGCTCCAATCCAACCTCGAGCACTCCCAGCATGGACCAGTGGCGTTTCTGGCTGGAGATGGGGCAGGAACAGGAACACATCCACAGGGCAAAACAAGTCTGGTTATTTTCCTGCAAGTTTCTGCTCCCTGCTCGCTCCTCAGCTGAGAGCAGAGCCCAGCCTGCTGAGCAGCTCCACTCGGGAAGTGGGGAGTTTTGTTTGTTGCATGGCCTCCCTAACATACGCTGTAATTAAAATGTTGATTACTAAACAGTTTAAATATATGACAGACAATGCAGTTAAAGCCTACAGTTAGGTCAATATGTGATTTAGATTTGCCATTTTAAAAACTCTCATTTAAATTTTGCATACATTAATCACTACCATACTTCAATGTTCTGATATCCACCTGACTACACTATTAAAATAAAACTTGCTGCCCCAGGGAAATCCTACTTATTCTTAATTGTTTCGAGGCTTTGATGGGCTTTTAATCTAAGATTAATTTATGCAATTTTAAATAACTCTTCTTATGATTAATAAGCTTGAAAATTAAAAGGAGTCTAAAGCAATTATAATGAGCATTTGGTCATAACCTCATTAGGAGAAGGAGTGAAGGATACAGCTCTGGAATTCTTACAAGACTACAATTTAAGGTTACTTTCAGAGGAGTCAAACATAGTTCTTGAAATTGCAAAGGCAGATTAGCCTAGGTCAGCCTTAGAACTATGGCTACCTAGATTAGCACACTAATGATTTTATCCCTCTGATGATATGTGAGACAGTGAAAAGATGATGCAAAACAAAGATAACACAACTAAGCACTGAAGCCTTGGGGTTATATTTCTTCCTTTTTTTTTTTTTTGAGAAGTACTTTTGTCTCCTATTATTTATCTTTTTCTAGACTGGCTTTCACCAACGCATTTATCCTTTTTATAGGAGAAAGTTAATTGCAAGCGATTTTCAGCTGGTTTAGTTTTGTTGAGGCACCAAAATTCTCCTGCAATTTACAGAATTTGTCTTCAATTCACAACAGTGCCCAGGCCTGATGGATGGACTAAGAGGAAGAACACCTTAACCTGAACAGCAGCTGTCTACACACCTCACCCAAATTTCCATTTCTAAACAGCAATATGGATTCTTCATTATGATTAAAGTATTATTTTCCCAAGCTCTGGACAGGTGGTGACCCCACAAGAGACCTCAGAGACCCCCTGTGCACTTGACTGATGTGTCCAAGCTGGCAACTCATCACCAGACAAAGGGTCAGGAGGGAATTTTTCAGGTGAGAACAGCAGGAATTGGAGCAGCTCCACTCCCCAGCTGGACCTGACTTCAAACTCCTCAACCCCTCCTCCTGCAGGACCCTGGGTCTGTTATTTGTTCCCTTCCTGTGGCAAAGACTGGTCTGAAATTTACTACAGGGTTTAGGGTTTGGCTGTGGCACAGAGGAATCTATTTGCCCATCTGCAGATCATTCTTTCCACAGCAGCTTTGCTTTTGATATTTGTTGTTAAAGCAGTAACTGTCCCTGGCACTCCTCACGCTGCTCAGCTAAAAACGAGCCAGCTCCCAGCAAAGGTATTTCACTTTTTGTGTTATGACTCTTAAAAACTCTTCAAACAAACTAAAGCAACCGAAATCTAATTGGAGTTTACTTCTGCAAGTGCTGCTGAGGTTAAGGAGAGCTGCAGAGGAGGAATGGGGAGAGTGGCCCAAGGCTGATGGAGTCTGTCAACATTAGCAAGCTGTCGACAACAGAAGCAGCTCTGCTGAGTGAAACACTCGGTGCAACATTTCGGGGATGGAAGAGGTTTGACTTTTGCCCAGCTCTGGTCTGGTTTGTGGCCTCAGTGCCCATTAGTAGCTGGAGCTCATTAGGTGTGTGCCTGGAGCACATCTTCTGGTGGGGCTTCATTTGAAATCTATTCAATCTGTGAGCTTCAAGACCTGGCTGTGATGAGAATGAGAGAGTGGGGGTTCAGAAAGAGCAGAGATTCACACCAGAAAGGCACACCTGACCTGAACTCTGGTGGAGCTGCACCTGCAGAAGTGTCCTCAGCTCCAGCACAGGAATGGTCGTGGTGACACCAAACAGAGCTGGTCAGGGATTCAGAGCTGATGCAGAATTTCCTTCAAACAAGGACTAAGTGTTCCCCTAGACTTGGGGGGAAGGGTGAAGAAAACAACTGTTTTCCCCAAGTTTTTCTACTGGGGAAAAAAAAATTGCTAAGCAAATTACTAAGCTGAAGTAAACTGAAACAATCTCCTAAATGTTTTTCACCCAAACCTTGGAGAAGAAAATGCTGCGTGCACACACGCACAAATAACAACAATTAACAAAAGCAAAAAAACCCTGAAAATGATGTGGCTGGAAGCAAAAAGGGAGAATGGAACAGCTCGTACTTCGTTAGCATTTTTGTGATGAAGTTTCTGCAAATGAACAAGTCGTTTTTAGAAGTACCACTACCATCATCCTGCATTCCATGGCTACACGCTGCCTGCACGGAGTGCAAAATGACATCCCCGTGTTTGTCAGGCTCTGTGGAGGGACTCAGTAAAGTATTAAATGATGGAGGTGAAGGCGCTGCCACATCCCCTCGTCTGAGGAGCAGAGAAAGCTCAGGTATGAAACAACGCTGGAATAAACGCACTGAGCCCTGCTGAAAACACAAAGAGAACAAAATATATCACCACTAGTTGGCTTGGGGAAGAAAATATAAATTCCTTTGAATCTCTCCCAAGGTCGCTGAACAAGGACCGAGGCCACCAGCACCATTTCCACGCTCAGAGCTGTATTTTAATCCAGGGGAGCCTTTCCTGGTGGAAACCTGGCTCTCCCCAGCCCAGCAGGCACAGGCTCATCCCCATTTACACCAGCTGAGTGTTTCCCCAACCTCTCCCATCAAATCCGAGCAGGCAGATGCACACTGACGGGACAATGAACTTTTCCAGGGCTGTATTTTGGGGTTTCAGCCTGAATAAAGCCGCGCGCTCCGAGCTCTGCCCCGGCTGGGAGCGCCAACAGCTGGCTCCGGAGAGGAGGCCGTGCCTTAAAAAAAGGAAAATAAATAAAAAAGAAATCATGTTTAATTTAAAAATTAGAAACTGGAGCAGGCTGTGAGCGCAGAGGTTGATTGAAACAAAATTTAAATTCCTGTCAAGCCCATTTAAACACAGGGGCCCTTCATAGGCAATTAGCTGCTCCCTGTGAAGGCTGAGCGAGGCCGGGCCTGGTCACTGTGAGGAGCCGAGAAAAATTAACTAAAATCAGGCGCTATGAAATATTTAGCCTCCCAGTTTATCACCGGGGTTTGGAAGTGTAAACAAGACAAAAATCGATTCCTCGGTGCCCTCCAATCAATCCCCCAAAATGGCGAGGGCATCTGTTTCTGCTCAATTTTGTTTACTCTGGCAGATTTGCCTTAATTGCGGTTGTTTATCTCCCGTTGTCCCCGGGGCCCTAATCTCCCGATTACTAATACTTAACACTCATTTCACATCTAAAGCTACTTCTAATCCTCAACAGGTTTCTGGAGCTCTTAAAATGATGGAGGCCGGGGAGATTTCTCTTTGTGAGAGGAGCATTTTGCGACCCGCAACCAGCTGGGCCCAATCGTCACCAGGGATGGCGGCAACAAAGGTGCTAAAAGGCTCTTTCACAAACTCTGCCTCTCCGCCGGGAATGCCACCGAGAAAAAAAGGCCTTTGATGGGGAAAAAAGGGAAAAAAACCACCCTGAACAAGGGGGCTCTAACAGTCCAGCCAAATAAAGTTACTGTCATCATCAAGCGCTGTCAATCACAATGAAAATCCAATTAAAAAATCTTTCAGCACGGCCCCTCTTCAGGAGAAAAATGTCCGGTATTTATATGCGGGTTTTTTTTTTTCTTTCTTTCTTTTTTTTTTTCAACTGCACAAATTAGAAAGTCGTATTAATTGATTTTTTACTACTTTAGGCCCTGATCCTCCAGCAGAATTTCTGCGGATGGAAGAATCAAGCGGCACAAATCTGATTAAGGGATTTGAGGCATAATGCACACAGGTCACTAAGAAGCCATATCTCTATCTCCTGCTTTATACTCTGCTTATTCATAGGCAATTATTACTCTTATTTAATACTGCAGGAGTGTCCTGAGGTGCTAATTGGACTAGAGACCCACATGTAGCTGGTACTGCACAAACATCAGCCATTTTAATCTGTGCAGAGTGGCTGAATAGATTTAAAATGCCAATTTCATTACACAAATAAAAATCGTATGTGGATTTCAACAGTTGCCTGTTAGAACAAATTCCTTGATGAATTTGGAATGAATAGAAAGGACAGTACTCGGGATTTAAAGATATGGGTCTTATTTTGGAACTGCTAACAGGTTTTTTTCCCCTCAAATTGTCCAAATAAATACGTAAGGAAGACAGCTGACATAAAACATCAACGAGGCAAATGCACAACTTCTCAATATCCAGTAATTGAAAGATTTGCAATTCTGCTACCAAAATGAGTGAGATGTAAATATTTGTCCCTGTGCCTGGAGAACTACTGAACCACCAGCAGTGCCAAATGAAACATTTGCTCAAATTAAACTGCAAAGCCCAGGAGACTCAAGTAACCAAAAAATATGAACTGTATCCCTCGAAGCTGTTGCCAATTTGTTTTTGTCCAATTTCCTTGGATTTTCAACACCTCTTTGAGCCAACTCGAGTTACTCCTTTTCACATTTCACAGAGAAGTGCTGCTGTTTAGTGCAGTTCTAGGAGAGGAATATTCCCATTTATTCCCAGATATTCCCATTTACTGGATGATGCCATGGCAATGGGTGCAGCAGGCAGGGAATGAAGGCACCACCCCTTAACGTGTCACCATCCTGCTCCTGGGTGGTTGCTGGATTTAGTGACACTGATAGAATGGATGTCTCCATTTCAAGAGCTGATTTCTCAAGTGGCACAGAAGATCTCACACCCCAAGGACAGAGGTGGCATTTCCCCCTTTTTTTTTTTTGAAAGACAGAGGGGGAAATATCCCTGACCCACCTTTCCCAGTTTCAGCTCAGTGAGCAATGCTGCCACCTGAAGAAACACAGATTTTTTTTCCTCTTAAGCTACCTTGAGCAAGGAAGATACTGAACATCCTGAGCCCTGCTATGAAATCCTTGCCTCAATAGAAATTTTGCTTTGTCTTCAGTGTATCCAGGGTTTGATCCAGAACTCCTTGTCCACTGCATGTCTGAAGTGAGAGACCGAAGGCCCAGTTTATTATTAATCACATACATTTTATGACTGAACTGGATGATCCTAAAAAACCTTTCCCATCCTAAACAATTCTATATTTGCAACAGCTAAAATACTTGGCTCTGTACTTTTTTTCCTCGAGAAACCAGGAGAGAGCCCTTTCCTTCACATCTGCTTGTGTTTGGTGTCTGTCAGAACTTCCCCTTGTCATGGAGTGAATAACTGGGATCGTTGTGACAGAGGAGAGGCTGCCCACCTGCAAACAAAGCCATTCATCACAGCTCCAAGCACAGACAATTTTATCAGCCCTGATGGGAGATCCTGCACTGGCCCAGGATAAAACAAAGTAGCCAAAGAGGGAAAATTCTTGGCTGCCTGTGCTTCAGCAGCAGTGCCCAAACATCTGGATCTCTAAAGCTGGTCTCACAGGATCTCTGGGGGGTGTTTGTGCAAAGGGAAGTGCTGAGAGCCCTCTGGTCCATCCCAAAAACCATCATCATCCAAACCCCAGCCATGGCTCCTCAGCCATACCACTGGGGGAAAGCCCTTTATTGACAAACCTAAGCACCAGTGTTTTATTGGCTTTATTCTGGGGGTTTAGATGAAAATCCAGCCAGGATTATGCTGATCCTCCATTTGTTTGTTTAAACCATAAAAGTATTTCCTGAGAGCTGAAACCAGGGGTTTAACACAACAAACTGCAAATACGTTTAGCTACTGTGCAGACCCTCTGAAATAAAGCTACAAAAAACATAGCTACTTAAAATCCAGCTACTTAAAACCTTACATTTTTAATTCCCTTGTTGTACTTGTTGGAGATGTGCAAACAGGCAGCCAGAATGCATTTTTGAGTCTCTAATATCTTGACACGTGTCTTAAGATATTTAAATATACAAACTAACTGTTTATCTGGAAAAAATACCTGTTTATAGCCAGTAAAATCAGGGTGCCTGGTTCAGAGCCATTCCTGGAATGGGGAGGGGGATTGCTGGATGCATAGGAATGGGAAATTTCAAAACTGTATTAGGCATTTAAATAAATAAAATTCCAGAGAACAGGATTTGCAGCATGTCAGTGGCTTTGACACAGATGATGTGCAATTTATCACACAATGTTTAAATTGATACAATTTAAATTGATATCATATTGACATAAGAAGTGTCAGTAATTTAAATTTTAAGAAGGAGAAAAGCTCCTGGTTGTGTTGCCAACTTGAAGAAGAATCATTAGATCTGTGCAAAATTAATGGAGTGCAGGAGGTGACTGCATCCTCTCCCTGCCCAATTTTTCCTTGAGGAATCCTAAAGGCTGTGCTTTGATGCCTCCACAGGAGAGCACAAGGGAATAACTGCTCCATTCCTGACTTTTGGTGTTTCAAACACCATTTTTTACGTGAACGCCTTTCGTTCCAATAACCATCACGGAGGAGTTCAATGCTGCACTAACAACAAAAAAAACCCCTCACCAAGAGACTCCAGCAATTCCAAAAAAAGCACCAACAATCTGCAGCAGCCGAGGCCGAGCTTGCAGCTAAAGAAGAGATTTTAAACAATTACCAAAGCAGGGCAGTGATATCATAAAGGCAATTTCTGCGCTAGCTTGTTTTCTGCAACTCTCCCTGCCTCTGAACAGCTAGAACAGATAATAACTATTAGTAAATCAAACTCCTGCAATATCCAGCTGTGCCTCCCCCATTTACATACAGATAGAATGGGTATATGTTTTTAATATGTATGCCAGGCGTAGTTTTACCACAGCTGAAGTGCACGCTACAAAGGAGGAGGAGAATGGGAATGGAATCAGCATGAGATAATAAAGTGGCCTAGATAAAGTATTAGCCAGCGATTGATCTCAAACAGGGGATGCTGCTTCTCTCTGACCTGATTACTTACTATGCATAGATTCCATTAAATAGAGCTTAGGATGGAAAGCTTTGGGAAAATACCATAAATACAGGCACAGCCCCAGCCTGGCTGCTTCCCTGGACTCTGGGCATGAACAGAGCTTAAACCTCCCTGGCTTTAAACAGGGGTTAAACCTTCCCTGGGTTTATACCAGAATCTAAACCTTCCCTGGGCTTAAATCAGAATCTAAACCTTCCCTGGCTTTAAACAGGGGTTAAACCTTCCCTGGGTTTAAACCAGAATCTAAACCTTCCCTGGGTTTAAATCAGAATCTAAACCTTCCCTGGGTTTAAATCAGAATCTAAACCTTCCCTGGCTTTAAACAGGAGTTAAACCTTCCCTGGGTTTAAATCAGAATCTAAACCTTCCCTGGCTTTAAACCAGAATCTAAACCTTCCCTGGCTTTAAACAGGGGTTAAACCTTCCCTGGGTTTAAACCAGAATCTAAACCTTCCCTGGGTTTAAATCAGAATCTAAACCTTCCCTGGGTTTAAACCAGAATCTAAACCTTCCCTGGGTTTAAACAGGGGTTAAACCTTCCCTGGGTTTAAACCAGAATCTAAACCTTCCCTGAAGTTAAACCTTCCCTGGCTTTAAATCAGAATCTAAACCTTCCCTGGGTTTAAAAAGGTGTTAAACCTTCCCTGGGTTTAAATCAGAATCTAAACCTTCCCTGGAGTTAAACCTTCCTGGTTTAAACAGGTCTTTAAAACTTCACTGGGTTTAAACAGGAGTTAAAAATTTAAATTACTGATGTTTCTTATGTTGATACTTTATTTAAATTCTTATCAATTTTAAAACATATTTTTAATCAATTTAAAATATTACGTTTTAGAAATTTAAATTATTAAAATAATAAATATTAAATGTATCAATTTAAACATTGTGTGATAAATTGCACATCATCTGTGTCAAAGCCACTGACATGCTGCAAAACCTTTTCTCCTTTGGTATTTTATTTATTTAAATGCCTAATACAAATTTGAAATTTCCCATTCCTATGCATCCAGCAATCCCCCTCCCCATTCCAGGAATGGCTCTGAACCAGGCACCCAGATTTTACTGGCTGTAATGGATATTTTTTCCTCAGATAAAACAGTTAGTTTGTATATTTAAATATCTTAAGACACGTGTCAAGATATTAGAGACTCAAAAATGCATTCTGGCTGCCTGTTTGCACATCTCCAACAAGTACAACAAGGGAATTAAAAACAGGAACAGGAGTTCAAACCTTCCCTGGGCTGCCACAGCACAACTCCTGAATAAACACTGCCCTGAGAGCCAGAAAAACTCTGTGTTTCTGGCAAAAAACACAACTGCAAAGGGGAAAAATCTCTTTATACAGAAGAATTGTTGAGATTTTCATGTTAGAAAGGGAGGGGACAGACAGAGAGGAATGTGCTGTGCAGTCTTCCCTGTGATAATATAGGAATATATTCAATTTAATTGGCTCTCTGCCTTTCTCTTAAGAGAGAACAAACTGGAGATAAAGGAGCAGCATTTTAGAGTAAGTTCAGAATGACCACTGGTAATTCTGAGGTTGTTCCTTTCCCTGAATGGACAATTTTTTCCTCATTGCTTGGTGAAATTCCTTATTTCACTGCTGTGGAACAAGTCAGTGGATTTGATTACGCACACCCAGAGAAACCAATGGGATATCTTGTTTTGGGCATGGCTGCATGGAAGAAAGGGCAGTGAGTAAATAAATAATAAAATAAATAAATACAGGAGCCTGATCCACCTGCACATGGACACCTGTGGTAATGAGAAACCTGACTTTGAACAGGAATTTCCTCCAGCCTCGGCTTTGGCCCTGTTTCCTGACAAAATGGACATTTTGGGTTTTATAAAAAGAAGCTTTTTGCATGACAGGCAGAGGAAATCCATCCCAGGACTCTGGTGCAGGTGCCAACCTGGCACTCCAGGTATTGGCACTCAGCTCCTCAAATCCACCTAAAACCCACTGATTTTCAGCAGAGGAGGAAAAGATTCATCTTCTGCTCCCTTCAACTTGTTTTCAGTCCTTAATTATCCTAAACTGGGCACAAACTAGTGACTTCCAGCACAGCTGTGTCTGCAGGGGAGGAGGAGATGCTCTGGTTTGTCTGCAGGTGAGGATGGCAGTGTGTGACACCTCCCATCATTGCTGGAACACTGCTTTTAATTAAAATAAACCAACCCAAAATGCAGTGAACAAGGTGAATCCCTGCTCTGGTTTAAATCAGTGAGAAGGTGACCTTGAAGATCCAGGGTTTCGCTGCATCCCTCTGTGCATTCCTTCCATCCACCAGAGCCACGTGGCAATTTCAGCAAGATGGAATTAAAGGATGCACTGGTGAGAAATTCCAGAATTCACAAGGATTTTTGTGCCCAGGGAATGTGGCACTCAGTGCTCTGCTCAAGGTGGGGCTCAAATGGACTCCATGACCTTGGAGGGCTTTTCCAACCTCATTAATTCCACGATATTTAAAGTTTTGGTTTCTTTCTGGCCCTGTTTTCCAGCAATTAGAAATTAATTTTTTCACACATATTTAGGCACAGATATGCTGTGTGTATATCTGTGTACACAGACACATAATGTTAATGCATATATTCATATTAATTTTATAAATAAAGTGCTCCTTGAGAAGACTGGGGAAAAGCAAAAATATAAAGGGTTAGACTCTATAAGTATATAATATATAAAAATAAGTACATAAACATTATATAAAGATTAAGTATAGACAAATATATTATTAATAATATAATACAATTAGATAACATATACTTATTAATTATAAATATATATTTATATATAATGTGAAATAAAAATATAAATATATACTATATATAATATTACATATATCCTCTATAAAATAAAGGAGTGAGCAGCTCCTGTTCTACTACTCGTTGTTGCAAGCTCACTTCTAACTGACTAAAAAGGAGGTGGAAAAAAAATGCATTAAATTGTTTAAAAAGTAGGAACGCTTCTTTTTTATTTATTTATTTTTTTTTTTACCCAGAGGCGCCGGAATTTCCAAATAATTTCACAAAACACCTCCTTGAAAGGGGCCCAGCACACTCCAGGGCATGTAGTTGTAAAGATAAATCTGTGCACTTCCCTGCTACTGCAGGCACTCACCCTTTGGCCTCATTTTTATGGCTCTACACCCTGGAGTGGTGTTATTGCTCACAACCATCCCCACGCACACTTCTGGGGGGCGCTGGGATCTGCAGATGTTTTATTTATAAGTGGCAGGCCTATTGCATCACCAAAATGTGCATTTGCAAGCAGAGAGAGAGGTTTTCTGAAAGCCCATTCCATTGTTTTAATAGCTGAGGCACCCAGCCATGGCAGAACAGTGCACGAGGTAAATGTGGCTGCAGCTCCAGAACCTGCTCCAAGTTTTCTCAGATGTGACTAACTGCAAGAATTTCCCAGCCATCAAAAGTTCATAAAAAAGACAAAAATCAGCCTTTGGTGGGAGAAAACCCCAAGTGGAGGGGCTCTGATAAACTTTAAGGTTTCATTTCAGCGAGGTGTTTAAGCAGGTGCCCAACTCCAAGTGCAGATTTGGTGGAGTAAATATCCCTAAAATGAGATTCACAGTTAAATACTTTCCTAAGCAGGAAAGAGACTGGTCTGGATTGTGAGATACCTGCCCCTGGGCATCTTCACAGATTAGCCTTTAACTAGAGAATTGCTGCAGTAGAAAAACTTGTTTATTCTCACAGAAGCCATGAGAATATTCTCTTTCTTGGAAACAAGAAATGAGAGGATGCACCAGTGTCTTGATCCTGTTAAAATCCTTTACAATTATTCCTGTATTCCAATTATCTCAGTCTATTCCATGCCCATATGTATATTCATTTCAAATAAACATGTATATTAAAATGTATATTTAATTTCAAATAAATAATGATGATTCTAGAGAATCTTTCAAGTTACAGCAAGCAGAGTATAAAGGAAAGTAAGGAAATTTAAAAATTAAAGGTGTTTGACATGAGCCAGAGGGGGACTGGGAGTCTACATAAATTGCTGTAAATAGCAATAATTAATAATTGAAAAATGACAATTGTACAAGAAGTGGGCTCTGAGCTCAGATTCCAATCCTGAGAGCCCTTCCATGGACACACCTCACCAAATATTCTCATTCTCCTGCAGCCAATCTGCTCTCATTTTACATGACCATCACTGAAAACAGTGGCTCTTGCATTTCATTAAAATACATATTTGAACCCCACTCTCTGTTTCCAGTCTTCACTTTTGGGAAGGTTCAGGCTGGCAAATGCTGACAAGGAGTGACCTACATTAAGCTGTAATCCCTGGACATCCAGACTGGAAGAAAATGTGTATCAAGCATCAAAATGGTTTTGATTGAAACTCGATAGTGGCTGTGAAAGTTCTGAACTAACTCCCCAAATCACAAGTGAAGGTAAGAGCAAAACAACTTTAGAAGCACAATTCCACCTCTGGTTTGGGTGCAAATATGGAATTGCTGCACAAGCAGGAAGAGTTTAGAGAGAAATACACTCAGCACACTGAAAAACACAGGAAAAAAGAGAGAAATTTCCATGTAAATGACCAAAAAATATTCACTGACAAATCCAAACTGAGGTTTCACTCACCATTAAATCTTCTGGTGCCGGCCTTTCCTTTGGCTGCTTCTTCATGCTGTGTCATAAAACAAAATGTTTGTATCAAAACAACTGCTTGTTGATTTGAAATGTTGAAATGTTGAATTGTTTTATTTTAAATGCTGAAATATCAAATTGTATTTTATCTCTTTTATCACAGAGTAAAGAATTTCAGGCTATTTCTTAAATTTATCAGGTGCTGATGGGAGACAGGGCTCCCAACAGTAACCAAAATATTAATTGTGGGTTTTTCCTCCCCCCAGGCTTTCCTTAGGGGGTGTAGGGCTCCACACTGTTTAGAACCATGAAAAGTGTGTAAATACAGAGATCCCCAAAACCCAGGAGCTACAGAGAGCTGATTCTCGTTTTTCCAATTGCATTTTATCCCTTTTATCACAGAATGAAGAATTTCAGTGTATGGGACACAGGGCTCCTAACATTCCCCAAATATTAATGGATTTGTTTTGTCCCTCCCAGCCTTCCCTTATGGGATGTGGGGCTCCACACTGTTTGTAACCATGAAAGGTGTATAAATACAGAAACCCCTGAAAAACAGCAGGTACAGAGACCTGATTCCCATTTTTTTCAGCTGTATTTTATCTCTTACCACAGAGTGAAGAATTTCAGTGTATGGAACACAGATTCCTAACATAACCAAAATATTAATGGGATTTTCCTCCCTCCCAGCTCTCCCTGATGGGATGTAGGGCTCCACACTGTGTGGATTTCTGTATTTACACCCTGTGAAAGGCAGGGATTATGTATTTGTACATCTGATTTGTATTTGATATGTATTTTTAAACCCATTTGTGTAGATTTCTCTATTTACACACCATGTAAACACAGAAACCCCTAAAAACCAGCAGGTACGGAGAGCTGATTCCCATTTTTTCTGGGGATTATGACACAGCTCAACACAAAGAATCATCCAAACAGGTGGGAAATCCAACTCCACCTCCGAACACGCAATACCTTGGGGTTCCTACCTTCACTTTCCCCCATTTATTTCCATTACCCTGCAGGGTGATAGTTCATTACACAGCATTAACCTGCTTACAGGATCATGTTTCCCATGCAAACAGTCCTGCTTTTCCCTGCAACAGGTGCAATTAGCTCTGGAGGCCGTGCTTAGCTGCGTGAGGGAACACAATAACGCGGCACAGAGGTGACCACCAGGAGCTGCCTGTGGACTAATTGGATTCTATCCAAGCAGCCAGGCTTTATGGAGGGCCTGGCACAAAGTCTGGGATGCTGCTCACTTGACATCTCTCAGGGTTGTTCCAAATTGATTGCTTAAATAAGATATAGTTGCTCCTTATTTGGTTTTTTTTTTGTTTTTTTTTTTTTTTTTTTTTAAGCAGTAATTCCCCCCATGGCAAAGCACAGCTAATAAAGCACCGGGTATAAAATACCAAATGAGCTGTGCTGTAAATCGGAGATATTAAGGACACAATTTACCTTCCCCTACAAATAACTCCGAGCCCCTCAGATATTGAAGTCCCACGAGCTGTGTGAGGCAGCAGCTCTAATCTGACAGCCCAAAGTAGCCCTGTCCCCAGGGAGAGCCAGCCTATTAGCCACCATCACTCCTGCTGCAGGTTGACATCTGGGGGGATTTCAGCACAGGCTGTCCCTCCCTCTGCCTCATTCTGGCTTTTTGAGAGCAGCCTGTCATCGCTATTTTGGGAGGATAAAAGGAGCTGGAGCTCCACAGCCCGGCTTGTGCTGCAGAACCCTCCAAATACCCTCGGTCTTTGTAAGCTGAAACCACTGAAAACCGAGGCCTCTGTTACACAAACTTTAATTATTTAGTTACTTTAATTAACTGCTCATCAGCCTGCTTTTTGTGGCTGTATTTGTTACAGGCCGTGGCAGGCCTCAGAGATACTTTCTGCTCTGTGAGCTGTCCAGAATTCAGTTTTATGGGGTCACTTTTGCTGCAGCGGCCCTGGCGTGTGGCAGAAAACCCCAAAATGTGCAAAGCCCAACCTGTGTGGGGCTGGGGGCTTGGGAGAGGACAAGGACCCATCCCTGGAGCAGGACAAATCCCTGGGTAAAGACACATCCCTGGATTCCTGCTCCCGCTCTGGTGGCTCCCTCTGATCTCACCCAGCCCTGCAAGGGGGGATGTTTCTCCCTCCAACACTTCCTATTTTTACAAAATTCAAGCTTATTTCTCCTGCTGTGCATAAACAGCTCCCCTTTTAAAATTATTTTTGGATTTTGAGGCATGTGGGGCATTAAAAAGAGATTTTTCCCTTAGCTTTGCTTTAGGATCTCTTACCTGCCAGATTTGTATCCTCTACTCGCTCAAGAACCGTATTCTTTATTCTACAACCTCCTCTTCTCCCCAGTTCTCCTTTAATTTAAAAGGTTTCCAATGAACTATTCCGTTTTAAGGACAGCAAATATACCCAGTGGTGTGTTTTAAACCACGGCTCTCAGTAAAAATTACTTACTGAGAAACAGAATCCATGGGATGGACCCAAAAGGGACAGGTAGGAAACGCTCCAGGCACAAAATCCACTGAGATGAACCCAAAAGGGACAGGCAGGAAAGGCTCTGGGCATAAAATCTGCAGGGATGGACCAAAAAGACACAGGTAGGAAATGCTCTGGGAACAGAATCCATGAGATGGACCCAAAAGGGACAGGTAGGAAATGCTCTGGGCACAAAATCTACAGGCATGGACCCAAAAGGGACAGGTAGGAAATGCTCTGGGAACAGAATCCATGGGATGGACCCAAAAGGGACAGGTAGGAAATGCTCCAGGCACAGAATCCAAGGGACACCATGCCCTGGGGAACTGGCTGTGCCCAGCATGCCACCCCTGCTGTTTATTTTAACTAAAATGCCAGTGAGGAGCTTTTTCCAACCCATCCATCCCTCCCAGGGGCTGCCAGCTCAGCTCAGTCCATGCTGCAGGATCAGGATGGGCATCCAGCACTTCACACTCATTTGGGAGGTGATAATTTCTGCATTCACAAGAGATGACGGGCCCATAATGGAGAGAAAGCTCATTAGGAGAGGGGAGGAGAAGCTGATGAGCTGCTCTGGAGCCACCAGCGTCCCACTCTGGTTATTCCAAACTCTCTGGGCTCAACCAGGCGAGGGGAGAAGTTGTTCCAAGATCAGCATAAAAACCTGGACTGTGCAGCTCCTGTCCTGCAGCACAGCCATGGGACAAGGGGCTTTTGCCTAGGAAAATGTTACCTGGATGGAAGTAAAGGTTAAATCCTATTTTTCCCCCATTTTTTAGGGCATATTTTTCTGTTTAATTCAGGTATTTGATCTGCTGGCCATGGCCACACCTGGGCTGGTTTGCTCTGAGGAGGTGAGGAGGAGATTTGGTGTGGAAGGGTGGAGATAAACACACTCTGGATCTCAGGATGGAAAGGAGATGGAGCATCCCAAGGATTTTAGTGGACACAGATTTATCAGACATTTGCCTGAAAAACGCAAAGCCTTTTGGGAGGCTCAAGGAAACCAAGGTTGAATCTTGAGGATACCTTCCACTAGACCATGCTGCTCAAGCCCAGCATGTGCAGACAAAGCTTATTTGGTATCCTGAGGTTTCCCAGATGTTGTCTGACACTCCAAGAGATGGGAATAAAGGGAAATAAAGCAAAGCTACACATCTGTACCCAGCCTGAGTGATGGAATATGGTCACATTTGCTGCACCCCAGTGATCTGCCTGATTTCCCCACCCACAAAATGAATTCACACTATAGAGGGAAAGACAGCAGAAATCCAAGATTTTAAAGGAGTGAGGAACAGATCTTTTCAATTCTGACTGGGAGAAGGTTCTTTCCTTTTCCTGAACTGCCAAACCTTTTGACCAGTGTCATAAAGACCTTGATACTAGGGATGATGCCAAAACAGCAGTGAAGACACAAAGGGATCTAAGGACCCATGGAAAATTATTCCCAGGACTAGCTGCTTTCCTAAAATCCAAGGAATAATTCCACAGCTGGGATGTGCTGCAGGAGAAGACCCAAGCAGTATTTCCATGACTGGGATCTGCTGCAGAAGACAAGAGCAGCCTCTGATTTCTCCAAGCCAGCTGTGCACACCGAGCGAGGGAAGGGCAAGAGGAAAAAAGTTTGAGTGATGCCTTTGCCTTGTGAATAATGAACAGTTCAAGGAGGTCAACCCATTACAACTGCAACCGTTTAATTATTAATTATGCACAATCTATGAGCAAAAGGACAAGTTCAGAATGTTTAATGGGTGGTAACTCCGACTGGACCCTCTCTTGGCATTTTGTTATTAGCACTTGTCAGCAAGGTGCTCAGGCAGAAAGACAAAAGCACAGCGGCAGAAAATCCGAGCTGGAGGAGGAGGGAGGGCTTTAAACTTCAAACACTGCTCCTAATATTTAATTTATAGAGTGCCAGAGCTCTGGTATAAACCTTATTGACTTCCCTGGAGTCAGGGGAAGCCACATTATCCAAATGAAGACCTGAGAATGAGCGTGCTGAACAATCCCTCCCGAAATCTCTCTTTCAAAGGCAGCAATAACATCAGGATCTGGATCTTCCTTTTTTCCCCTCAGAGGTCTGAACAAAGGAAGAAAGAACATCCTAAGAGCATGTCCAGAAGCCAATCCTCTGGAACCTTTGCAGTATGAGCTTGAATTACAGATCCCAGCATTATCCTCACTCACTCCTCCAACTGATTATTTGGAACTTCTCCTGCTCTGTTTGCTCTCCCTAAGCAGAACAGTGGCACAGATGCTACTGAGGCTCAGGAAATAAACAATGCTCAACAAATCCACAAATAAACATGAATAAGGTACCTTCCTCCTTTTCCTGTCCAATTTTCAGGTTTACATGGATAACCTCAAGAAGAAAATTCAACAGATACAGTCTGGAGCTGCTTATTTTGTTTTGGAAACACTCTCAGGCCCGTGAAATTTGGGAGTCATTCCTGACTGGCAACAAACACCAAAAACCTTCAGGCTTTCCACACCTTCAGAGGTCTTACCCAACACACAATTCCTTGAGAGTGAAATATTTCTCAGAACATATTTAAATGCCTGAGATTTATCACATCCTTCCGCAGGAGAAATCCCACAAGCTCCCTAAGTGGAAAACCAGGAATCACAGCTTTCCCTAAGCATCCAAGGAACATTTCCACCACTGGGATCTGCTGCAGGAGGAGACAAGAGCAGCCTCTGATTTCTCCAAACCAGCTGTGCACAGTGAGTGAGGAAACAGGAGAAAAGTTGGAGTGATGCCATCAGGGTGGTGATGGAAAACTTGGGATCAAACCCACGTTCCTCATCCCTTGGGGCCAGCCCCACAGATGGAACGACGGACAACTGCCACCAGCACGTCCTGCAAGAACCTGCCACCAACAGAGGCTGCCCAAAACCGAGCAGGCTTCGTTCCTGCTGCTCTGGGAAGGGTTAAATGTTCCTGTTCAATCTTTCCCCTCAGCTCTGCTTGTGCAGAAGGAGCTGCCATGGTCCTGTGGCTCCACGGCCACAGGAGGGAAGTTACCAGAACCCAGCAAAGCAAACCCCAGCTCCTCCGTGCTCGGGGTCCCCCGGCGCTCCCTGCCTGTGGAACGAGCATCTCCTCTGGGCTCCTGTCCTGGCTCCTGCACGGATGCTGAAATGGCAGCATCTCATAAATAATGCCTGGGCTCTGCAAAGCCTTCCTGCCTTATCACTTCAGCCTCCAAAACCTCTAGAATTACAGAATTTTTAGGCTTCTCTCGTACTAAAGCTTTCAAAAAATGTATTTACTTTTCTACAGTAGTTGCATTTAATTTTGTGGCCATATAGTGATTTTTAATTTTTTTTTTTTTTTTTTTAGAAAGATAAGTTTTAGATGCACCATACATGCTGCCAGGTGCAATTACAGGTAATAAATGCACTGTAGTTCCCAGAAAATGGTGAGTTGGAGGGAACCATAAGGATCACCAAGTCCAACTCTTAAATGAATGGTCTTTGGCTACAATGAGAGTGAATGACATTATTGTACAAACTCAGATTTACTCTTACAAGGACACTTTTCTTCCACAAAAAAAAAAAAAAAAAAAATCTATACATATATAAACAAAATCCATTTCCCAAATTAGACTTACTCCTTCCAGACCAACTTTCTTCCACAACATTCCTAAAAAAACCTCACTCTCTATATAAAAAACAAAATCAAAGCCCGACTTTTGATTTACTCTTACAACTTTCTTCCACAGCATCCCTAAAACAATATCTCTATATAAAACAACAACAAAAAAAATCTATTTCTGCCTTTCCAGCCAATCTACTTCAAAAGGCCTGAAGAGCCCTAATGCAGAGGATTTCTGACAAGTAACAAGTTGGCAGCAGCCAGCGGTGGCTGGAGGTGGCTCCGAGGCCTGGACTTGAAAGAATTCCTGGATTGTTCCTGCTCGGCTCCCACCCCGGGCAGGAAGGTGAAGGATGATTACATCTCTGCACCTCTTGCTCTTTTCTCAGTAGCAGGTGCCAAAAGTGACAAATGATCCGTGGGGGCATCTCGGTGTGAAGTTCTGTGTGCACAGGAAACTCGTTTATCTGCAGAGCTGGAGCTGGGCACGGGCAAGGAGCAAAGGCCAATGTTTCATCCCCAAGGCACAGCCTACCTCAAAACCTCAAAACCTCCTGAGGACCAGCTCCTCTTCCAGCTGGCTGCTCCTCCAATTCCTGGGAAGAGCAGAATTCCTCTGCTGGGAACGTGGGTGGGTGCTCTGGTTAAATAAGCCAGTGGGTATTGGGGTTATTTGGTTGTAGCTACTGGGGGATATTTTTCAGAGCCCAGAAAAAGGGAGGAGAGAAGTGATTAAGAGCAGGAATAATTCAGAGTATGGGAGACATGGCACTTTCTCCCCTTGCCACGATGGCTTAGATTTTTAGCTCTTTTATACATATATATATATATGCTTTTAAGATTTTTAGCTTTTTATATTTAAAATTTTTAGGGTTTCAGCTTTTATATTTTTCATGTATTTATAATCCTGCAATTCTTCAGTGTATAACTCAAAACTCCATGTACAGTGTGCTGCTTTCCCACTTTGGGCAGACACAACAATTCCTCTCTAGGCCAGGCAATCAAGGACACCTCACTGCCTCGGGCTCTGAGAGATGGAAACAAAAGGGAGCTGGGGAGAGCAAACTTGGGGTAAATTCCTTCATTACCTGAAGCTGTAATTGGAAGATTAACCCCCAATATGCAAATGGACCAAACTTAGGAAAGTGTGAAAACCTGCGGTCCATTTTTTTGGGTGTAGGAAGGGACCAAACTTAGAAAAGTGTGAAAACCTGTGGTCCATTTTTTTGGGTGTAGGAACGTCCTAAATGTACCTGAAGGCCCTTCAATAAACACCACTGATTTTTATTCCCTTACTTTTGTCTGACCTCTGTTTTTAGGTAGTCCCAAAAAGGCACCAGCCAGGCTCTGTGCCTCTGAAGGGCCTGCAAAAACAGGTTAATCCTTCCGCCAGAAGTGTAATTGCTTTTTCTCTCCAACAACCCAAGAATTCCTCCCTCTCCTGGCTGCTCTCCTGTCGCTCATCAGGCAGCAGAGCACGGCAGGTTTGGGCAGCCAGACACACACAGCCACACACCGAGGGGACCTGGCAAAAAACTCAACCCATTTGTTGTTCCCTTCCCTCCCCTGCACCCTCCCGATGCATTTTTATTGCTTTTTCATAAAACACCGCTGCAAATAATCAAGCATGACCATTGACATCCACAAGATTGAGTTTTAGGAACCATTAAATGAGCTTGTTCTCCTGGGAAGGTTCTTGCTCAGGTTGGTCTAAAGGTAATTATTCAGCAATTCCTACCTGTGGTTTTACCTTGTTCCTGTAGAAGTCTCTGAATCTCATACACTGGTAAGGTCACAGTTTCTGTCTCCATAAAACTATTCCTTAAACCAGCTTATCCACAAAACAAATTATTGTAGGTTTGGGTAAACATACACACATGTGTATAACCTATGGAAATCTCCAAAACGCCAGAAATTTCCAGGTTTCCTACATTTAAATCAGTATCTGAGAACCTAAAGAGAAATTCCTAAAGAAAAGAAATTAAATCAAACCTTGCTTCATTCTGAGCTTTTTGGAGGTTTTTTTTTTTTTTACTGCATTTACAGCAGGAGCAAAATGCAGCATGGATTTATTAAGGTGGAGGAATTCAGGAACCCTCCTCATGTTATTTGGTCAAGCTGAACATCCTGGGAATTTTTAAGGCTATTCCAATAAGTAGAGAGGAATATTTAACCCCATTCAAAAAAAAAAAAAAAAAGATAATAGGAACAACTATACAGAAAACATGGATTAAGTGCAAGTTAGTTTTTTTCCACAGGAAAATCTGAAAACATATTGACACTGAAATGCTTCACAGCTCAGCGTTAACACCCCACCAGCTCTTAAATGTTTCTGGAGTAAGGATTTAAAAAGAGACAAAAAAAAAAAAAAAGGAAAAAAAAAAAAAGAGGTCTTTGATTTGTGGAGTTTGGAAAGTCCTTGAGCTAGATTAAACTGCAGTCTTGTGAGACCAAGTATCTCTGTGGGGGCACTTCACAGAAATGCTCAAGAAACTCATGGAAAGCTTCTCTCTGCTTACTCATGAAGCTATCAGGCTAAGGAATCATGAGGACAACTAATTAATTTTTCTTCTCAATTTCTGCCTGGCTTGTTCAACCAGGCAGGTTTTGCAATGCTGCCTCCTGTTTGTACAAACCAGGATTTGCTCTTGGAAGTCTCCCCTCCCTGAGCTTCTGCTGGAATTGAAATAACACAATCATTTAAAACTGCAAAAATCTAGTCCTTTTCCTCCCTCATCCAATACAATTAAAAACAAATAACCCAAAAGCAACACTTAAATCACAATTACAGTGAGACAAGCCACGGCACCTTTGGAACCAAAATTAATTTCTCTCAGGTGAGGAAGAAGAGAAGGTTGGAAAGCAGAGCTGATGTTTAACTACAGAGCTGGAGCCCAAAGTGCTCCAGGGGCTGGCAGGAATTGTTTTCCTAGAAGGGACACTCCAGCTACATAAAGGTTAAACAAAACAGCCCTGCAGAGCTTAAGGAATATTTAAAGGACCCTACAGGATGTATTCCAGCTTTCTGTCTGTCCAACCTTCACCAGAAGCAGAGCAGACACCTCTAAAGCCACGGGATCCAAAGGATGGGAAGCTGAAATGCTGAAAACCACAAAGCTCCTGGGTTTGGGCTTTTGGGATCTTTGCACCCAATGTGCAACCCTTCAGGGAGTGCTGAGCTGAGCAGAGAGCAGCAAAAATGGCATCTTTAGAAGGTGTCAGGAATTCTGCAGCTGGAATACAGGTTGAATTGGTGACTTTAGAGGTATTTTCCAACCTAAATGATTCTGAACAGTGATTTCCTACTAACATATTCTGACAGCAAGATAACAGTGAAGTAAGTACCTACAGTTGGAAGGGCCTTGAAAATAATGTCAACCTACTTCAAGGGATGCAAAAAAAATACTATGAACAGAGCTCTGATTTTCCTGAAAAACCTAATCCCACATTTTCTGCAGAGGTGCAGAACCCAGTAACCCACCAGTTAGCAAACTGGGAATGCAGACCTGCCTCATTTACCTTTCACACTGAGAATTTCTAAGGCATCAAAAGGAAAATGCAGAATTATGATCAATGTTACAGTTCTTGGAATTTGGAAGTGGAATTTGATTTCCTAAGTGACCCTTGCAGATATCAGAACACTTAAGAGGACAGGTGGGTTTTTTGGGATGTTGCTGGAGATCTGGAGGCTGAGCAAGGACCAGGCAGGATTTCTTCTGTCAGCCCAAGAGAAAATAAAAGGGAAATTGTGAGACTGAGAAGTGAGAATGTTAAAAACCTATGGATTCTACCTATAATATTTAGGTTTCAGAGTCAACACCTACATTTCTCCAGTCACAGAATCATGGAATTATCAAAGGTGGAAAAGACCTTCAAGGTCACAGAGTCCAGCTGCCAACCCAGCACCTCCACACTCACCACTGAACCTTGTCCCCAAGTGCCACATCCACACTTTTTTGAACATTTCCAGGGATGGTGACTCCACCACTGCCTTGGCAGCCTGCTCCAGTGCTTCACAACCTTCTCCACAAAGAAATTTTTCCCAATATCCAAACGAAACCTCCCCTGGCCCAGCCTGAGGCCGTTCCCTCTTGTCTGGAGTTGTGCAGAGCCAGAAGGGCCCCCCTGAGCCTCCTTTTCTCCAGGCTCCCTCAGCTGCTCCTGGGGCTCTGGGGTTTGCATTTCTAATTCCTAGTTCTACTCTTTTTGTGTATCTGGAACAGATTCTGACACCAAAAACTTTTAGGAATCGTTTGAAACCGCACCTATTGCTTTGGAAGCACAGCCATCTTCCATGGCAAGTTTTTTGGCTGTACCACCATGAACAACAGGGGCACATCCAGGACATCTTCCCAGGCAGGCTCCTGCCTCCAGCCCCTCTCCATCCCTCATGTGGAGCGCTCTGGAAGGGCTCACACACCCAGCAAGGCGTGTCCCTCCCAAGGGGAATCATCTGCGCTTCCCACGCCGCATTTCCTGGAGCTGGAGACAAACTCAGCCCAGCGCTGGAACATCCAACATCCCAAATAACAGCAGCCTGCCTTTACTGCTGGCTGTGGCAGGAGGAGCTCCATGAGCAGCCAGACCATCCCATCTTTGGGCCAGGAGCAGGGATCTTGTCATGGTGGGAGACTCTGCTCCAATTAGGATTGGTGCTTAAATGAGCGTGGCTTATTTGGAGCTGGATCAGAGCTCACTCTAAGGCACCACATGGTAAAAAATAAAGGTTCTGGCAGGCATGTTTATCCCATCCCCACAATGCTCCTCACTAATTCTGCCATTAAAAAATAATCCCAGCCCCGATGCCATTAGCAGCCCCATAAGATCATTTCTCAACAAAACCCATCAGGCACGGTTTGCTGTGATTTCAGAGGAACCACTGTGCCTGGCTGGTTTTGGTTCAATTGTCCTGCTTCTCAAATGGCTCATTCATCCTTTCTGTGAGTCCTAGAAAACGAAAAAATACACTTCTCAAACTGCCAAAGTGACCCACTGTGTTTCACGTATGTCACTAAGAGTTTAAAACCAGCTCCAAAAATCTCACTACTGCAGAAAACCTAAAACTTCCCAAGAAATTTTTATTCCACAGTGTCCACTATCCCAGGCTGCCCCAAGCTCCATCCAACCTGGCCTTGGACAGTTCCAGGGATGGGGCAGCCACAGCTTCTCTGGGCAGTCGAATTAATTAATCCTATGAATTAATATTAGCTTGGATTCCTGATGTGTTTTGGTGGAAGTTCTACCAAATCCCACCACCACAAATACAATAAGCAACAAGCAGAGAGAATAAACATCTCAATTTCATCACTTTAAAACATCTCTAGGTTCTCCTGGATCAGGCTCTGAAGTTTTAGCTGGCACCAGGGGAAGGACTGAGGGAATTTTAAGACCTCCTTAGAGCCAAGGGGAAAATCTGACCCAGAATAACCAGTCTTAGAAAACCAGGATTTCTAATTCTGAATATTCCCATTCTGACATCGAGTCTGTTCAGAACAAAGGGATTGAAGCTTAAAGAACTTTCAGCTGAGCTGTCACCTGGAGCTTTAACAGCCCACACTGAGCACCACCTCAGGAGAATGATGATTTCACTTGCTGTGGAACATAAAAAAAAAATCTAAAAAATACCAAAATGCCACTGGTGAAGGTACTCAGATGTTTACAGCCTGCACAAAGCCCCCTGGCTGAAGTTTTTGTGAGAAGGCTGGAGCAGTTCTGATCCTGAGGAGACATGAAAGCTGCCAGAAGGTCACAGAATCCTTTAGGTTGGAAAAGATCTCTAAGATCATCAAGTCCAATAATCCACCCCAACATGAGCTCCTTGGGGCTGTGCTTCAGAACAGTGAGCTCAGATTCAGGCAGCAGCACCCATTTAAAAGGGATTTGTGCAGCAGCAGAGCACATGGTTGTCTTTAACTGACCTCCTTGAGGATGGAGAGGGCCTTTTGCTGGTGGCAATGACACCTCTGGTGCTCTGGAATATCCACAGCTCAACCAAAGGTCTGTGTAAGAGGAATAATGACGGATGGAAGAGGTTAAAGAAACAGAATTCCCTAAAAAGCTCCCAAAGAACCAGATCTCCACCAAGAGCCAGGGCAAGGAGACACTGGGAAAACTTCTCTCGACACAGAGGATCTTTACTCGTTTTAATGTAACTGCACCCCTCAAGGCCCAAATGCCACTTTAGGAAGAAGTTCAGCTCAGCCACCAAGTCATTCCCTACCAGAAGGACAGAAGTGCTCGCTGAGGTGAGCCCAGGCAGCTGGAGACAACAGAAAGGAGGACTTGGCTCATCCCAAGCTCAACAAAAGAGACAGGGACAAGCTGGAAGCAGCTGGATGGCTTCAGACAGGTTTTAGACACATCAGCACCCAGAACTCAACCTGAGGAGCTGGAAATGACCTCCTGCTAGAGGCTGAGGCAAGTCTTTAGAGAGTGGCATCTCCTCTTTTCCTGATGGAACTCCCTAATTAGCAGTACCACCTCATAAACATTAAAAATGAAGCAAACTCCTGTTTTTTAACAGCACACCGTTTGCAGCCTTTAATAAAGGATCCAAGTGGTGATACAGCTATTGAAGAGATTTCAGTCTCTTGGCTTGGATCTGCTTTTTTTTCAGGGAGAAAAAATTTTCCGCGTTCTCAAGGATTCTGGAATAATTTTCAAGCGTCTAGAAGACAGAGGTCTGCCCTCAGCTATCTCCTCATTGTTCAGAGTTGGGTTGGCTCCTGCTACAGCTCAGCTGGGAAGGGATGTGGGAGATACAAGGAGTCTTTCACTCCAGAAACGTGATGTTTTGCCACTGAAATCCAGTCTCCTGCTCACACCTGCATCTCCTGCATCCCAGTATTTTATTGTGGCCTTCTGGTTGAATAAAAATGTTTGGGTGGCATTCAGGTGCTCTCCTGCTTACCCCTCATTTTCTCTCCTTGTTAAAATGCCCTTTTTGCCCATCAAAACCTCCTTAAACATGCCCCCATTGAAGATTTGGTTGTCCCTGTCCCAGCTCATCAGAGGAACAACTCCCACGACGAGGCTGAGGCTCCAGGACCCCGGCAGCTCCGAGCCCTGCCTTGTGAGACACCCAAATCTTGGATAAACTCAATATTTAGAGCAGAAAACCAGCAGAGAGTGGGACCAGGCCAGTTCATGTGTGAGAGCTCCAAGCTGCAACTTGTGCTGGGGAGGATGTTGGGCATTGTGCTTCATTAGGAAACAAAATATAAGCTTTCCACTCCATTAGGAATGACTTTAGGAGTGAAAGCACATAAGACGACGACTCACCTCATCAACAATGCACTGCAATAACTGGAGAGGCTGCAATGGCAAGGAGAGAGGGGGAAAAAAAGTATTAGACTATATGCAATATCTTTACAGTGGAGTGGAAAGAAAAAATCATTAATGCAATAAAATATAGCAAGATTAATCAATGGCAGCAAACTCTTATCAAAACATTGATGCTCAGGATGTTCTATTATTTCTAATGGTACCTAATCTAATACAGGCAGTTAAAGGTTTGCATTTTCTTCAAAATGCAATTTGCTAAGTTTAAAACAAGGCATTCAAGCATGCAGAGGGAGCAGCCATCAGGAAAAAGAAAAGTGAATTTTTTTCTGAACTCATAAAGCTTACCATTAAAGATCCCTGGTTTTTCTGAATCTGAAAAAAGACAATATGTAATTAGCATGTCATAATCAAAATGACTCACTTGGACACATTATGATCACTGAGAGAAAATTATTGCATCGCTGGTGGCAATTTGTGGGCATGTGTTAACACAATTTACATAATGAAAATACACAAATGTTAATAGCTCGCTTCTCATTTATAGGCGAAAGTCAGCAGAATGTTAATTTCACACAACACTTTTTAGTACCCTCCAGGTTGTATTAGAATAGGAAGAAAAACCATAATCCATTTCAAAAGGCTGTTTACGATTCAGATATAAATAATGTTTTATATTGCTAGATTGTGAACACTGGGCTTAATGTTGCAATCATTGCTAATGTTATGAAGCTCACTCTTTTTAAATTAAAAACCGATTTATTTAAAATTGAAATTAAATCATAGTCAGAAATTAGAATTTTGGATTACTGCCAGGCTCTGCTCACAATCCCTTTTTTGTGAAGAAAACTTTAATTATGTGGTTGAAGTATCTACTGCTGCTCAGGAAAGCCTTTAACACTCCACTTTTCCCCAAGTTTTTTATCCAGTTTTCCTTGGACTCTGAGTAGAGCACCACCATCTACGAGATGGGGAAGTTTGGTGAACTTTGCGTTGTTTCAAACTGAAAAGGAAGATTTATCTCCGAGCCTTTCTGAATTTCTGAGCAACCCGGGGGAGAAATCCACCCACAGTTTGCAGTAACAGACCCTCCCACTGCTTCGAGAGCTGCAAAATCTCCTGACCCACATTCCCCTCGATGAAAAAAAAGAAACAAAGGCAGGATCCCGACACAAAGAACGAAACACAAAGCACAGAGCAGGGACTTGGTGTAAAACACTGAATTTTGGGGCGCTGCTCTCCCAGCACTTCGCAATGCACCCCGTTTCTGATGGCTGGGGTAATCCATCACCTGTTTTTCCCCAACACACACAAAGTTGTTGGCAGCCCAACGTAATCGTGATGCAAACAGAACACGAAAATGTTCTTTTCCAACCCCATTCCTTTGCCTTGCCCCTTCCATTCCATACTCTCCCTTGCCAGGATGATGACTTTGGGCTCCCAGCAGCTTTGGGAGCTCTTTCCCCATCCCCAGGCAGGGGCAGGCTCCTCCAGGAACACTTTTCCAGCAGTAAATGCGACAGAGAGGAGGAGGGTGAAGACCAGCACCAAGGAAATAGCTGGTGTTACACACCTCAAGTCTTTTTTACTGAATCAGCAGCACACAAACATAAAGTTCCTGAGTATAATTCTATTTTTTCCAAGGAGGAAAATACAATAGTAAATCGGCAGAAGCAGCCCATTATATTTTTTAATCATCAGTCTTCATCTATTACAATTCAACAGAATAAATCTGCTGGTTTTGCTAATAAGCAAAATATTCCACAGCTATAAAAACCTTTTTTTTTTTTTTTCCCCTACTTCACTTCCAGATGTTAAATGACAAAATAGACTGAGCTTATTCAATAGGGATGATTTGGAGCTTCTTTACATTAGAGCACAGGAACAGTTTTTAGCCAAACAGATCATCAGTCACATTTCCTTCCTGGAAAAATAGCTCTTGTCAGGGAAAGGAATCGAGGTGGGGTCACACGGAGCGGCCCCAACACGGGTATGATTACATCCAATTCCAGAGCAAGATTTAAAATATCATTTCTAATAAAAGCACTCAGCCCTCCTAATGAAAAATCAAGCAACACAAATCCAAGTGTTAGGGAATTCTCCCCGTGACACCGGCGGCTCCGCCGGAGCCCGGCCCAGCCGTGGCCCTGCTCCCACACACGTCGTTACCAGCCTTTATTACACAATTCTGATGGCAACAAATTATTTGGAGATCATCTTCATAAATTTTGCATTGAGGTAGCTGTGCCACTACCTGGAATTGATTCAAAACGCTTAAGACACTCAATTACTTTTTAACACTGTTACCCGGTGTAACGACATCGCCACCGCTTCCCTCGCATCTGATGATGCAACATCATTGTAATTGATTCATTTTCTCAATTAAATAAAGCTCCTGTGCTCTCCTCTCTGCAATGCCACCGAGACTCCCCAGCTAGATGGATTGCCTCTTCTCCCTGCCTTGGATAAATCGCTGGTGAGGCCACGCTCTGCTCCTCCCTTCCCTCCACAAAGCTGCAGCCGTATTTTTCAACTCGGGAGCGGGGCTGAACTTTGCTGTGTTTATATTAGGCAGATTTTTCACTGCTCAGACCACGTTGTTTACCTTTTTCCCAGCTCCCATTACGGGGCAGCTTCAACCACCATAAACCAAAGCCAAGCACAGACAACTTTACGGCCGGGGCTTCTCCTCCTGCCCACAGTTCAGGGAAAGGGAAGCAGCAGCTTTCCTGAGCACTAACAGCTGCTTCAAAAGGGCTCCTCCAAAAATGTTGTCCCGTTTTTGTCTCCTCCCCTAAGCGCCAGGATTTTGTGCATTGCTGGGAGATGAGGGGTTTTGGAGGCAGGTTCACCTTGAGGGATCCCAGGACACCTTGGGAGAGCTGGGAATGTTCCCCTGGAGAAGGGAAGGAGCCAGGGAGAGCTCAGAGCCCCTAAAGAGCTCCAGGAGAGCTGGAGAGGGACTGGGGACAGGGGATGGAGGGACAGGACACAGGGAATGGATCCCACTGCCAGGGGACAGGGGTGGATGGGAGATTGGGAACGAGGAATTCCTGGCTGGGCTGGAATTCCCAGAGCAGCTGTGGCCGCCCCTGGATCCCTGGCAGTGCCCAAGGCCAGGATGGACACTGGGGCTGGGAGCAGCCTGGGATGATGGAAGTGTCCCTGTCATGGCAGGGGTGGAACAAGCTGAACTTCAAGATCCTTTCCCAACTAAAGCATTCCAAGACTCCGCGATCATTCCCCGTCAGAAAAGTCATTTTTAGCCTCTCAGCACCAAGACTCTCTCAGCCATCTCTGAGCCCGGCCCATCACCAACACCTCTTGCCCAGAAGCTTCTCCAACCTTTCCAAAAGCAACTGAAACAGCCTGAACCTGCAGAAATAGCTCTGCTATTTGATATTTTTGAACCTGCCTTGTATTTTCTGTGGATTTACCTACTGCATGTGACAGTTCATGATTTGCAGAAACAGGGAAATAATCAATAAATCTCTCCCATTATCAGAGTATTTCTCAGGCCACGGAACACCAGCAGAACCTGGATAATCCACTCCAGAAAGCACAATCTCCAAAAAGCACTTTTTTTTCCCCCCAAGGTTGGTTAAAAATGCCAAAGTTTGTCTCCTGCTTCATCTCCTATTTAATGAATGCCTCTGGTTATGAAAGGCAACTTCTGACCGACCATCAGGTTATTTTTCTGTCTCCATGGAGATCCTTGGGCTGGGAGGAGGCTGAGAAGACCTCTCCCATCCCCTTCACATTGCAGTCACCAGCACAATCAAGGAAACTCAAATGAATCCACCCCGGGTAACTTGGAGGAGTCACCAGCTACAGCTTTAATTTTCGCTTTTACTCCCTGGAATTAGGACTTGCCCTGGAGCTCTTGTTTGAGAGATTTGCAGGTGACCCAGGGTTAGATCTTCCCATAGCAGTTAACAAATTTTCTCTTTACATATATACTGCTTTTCAAGCTCCTGATAGTGTTTTTTTAATAGAAAAACCCATCTACCAACAAATCATACAGTTATGATTTTTAAGGGAGGCTTCATGCGACAACATTTATTTTCCTGTGGATTTTAAAAGCAGATAGAAGTTATTTTTCATCTGCACAAATGAGGGTTGAGATTTAAGAGCAAAAACTAACATTGTGTCTTACTGACTAAATCCTTATCTCTGCCCTGATATAAAGGTAAAGGAATACCTAAATATTCTGGTTTCCATGAGGGCTTCACCACCATTCCACAATTCCTGTGAAATTAAAGGATGATCTTCAGATATATTTTACAATTTCTTGCAAAATTGCAATTGCTGATACTTCTGCAAGAAGTCAAAGCACCAAATCAATGAGAATGACCCCCCTAATTTGTTCCTGATGTTCTAAACACCCTTCCCCATCCCCATCTGGGGATTTTGCAAATGGCAAACTTCAATCACTGTCACAAAACATTTAAAAAAAAAGAAGAAAATTATTTCAGAATAAAAAAGACAATTCACAACAACCTTAATATTAAATATATTCTTACAATTATATTACGCTGCTTTTCCCCGAGGTCTCCAAACAAATTTATATAAAGAGATTATTTCATCCACCATTGAACTGCAGCCACTTCTCAGAGAAATCTCTTTACCAGAGTTTAGAAACACAATTCAACAAAGTGGGCACGGAAAGCTCCACACTGTTGGAGGGATTGTGGTGACAACAACTCCTCCCAGCAATAATTTCTACACCAGAGTAGGACCAGAACACCCTGACAACACATCCCTTGGTCAACAGGAGTAGGGACAAAGAAATAACCCCAAATTTAGCAAATTGCTGTTGAAAATCTTGGAATGATTTAGGTTGGAAAAGGTCTCCAAGATGTCAGAGTCCAACCATCACTCCAAACCTGTCTGCAGGCCTTGTTCCCAGCACCACAAAAAGTGGGAGAGGAGAACAAAGAAGGGTCCAACAGACACCAAACAAAGAACTGGGTTTTGTCCACCCAGCTCTTGCTTGGTGTCACCCAAATGACAACAGAGAGGAACAGCAGGAGAACTTATTGGACACCGTGGGAGAGGGAAAATGAGCACAACTGAGCAGGAAGAAAATAATGGAATCCTCAGAGGGATCCAACAAAGTCCAAACCCCCCAAAAAACCACAAACACCATGGTGGGATGTCCAGGAAGGACAGGCTGAACCACCCTGGGTGATCCCTCCTCCTTCCCTGTGCCTCAGCCTGGGCATCCCCAGGGAGCTGTGGGAACGTTCAGAGGAGAACCCCGCCAGTCAGAAATCCAGGGAGACCAAAAGAACCTGGAAACAGAGCAAGGACACCATAACCACCACCCCTCCCGCATCCATGCTCCGTGCTCATTCCACTCACAACTGCCCTCAAATCCTGCAGCATGGAAAACCTTTCCAGGAACAAAGCAGAGGAACAAATCTGAGGAGCTGAGAGCCTCCAGCAGCAGCAGGGCTGAAGAGCAGATGAATTTCCATCAGGATTGTCCCTGCTCCTGAGGACACCCCTGCAGGTCCCTTCTGGTTTGGAAATGAACAGGTAAAATGGTGATTGCTGAAATGTCTCACTTTTTGAGCCGTCTAAAAAAATTCAGTTCTTCCTCTGAGGAGCTGCAAAATCAACTGTGATCACTGCAGATGTCACAACTCCAGGGACAGCTGAAAGGGAGTAACCCAGAGCAACAAAAATTTGGGTTCATCAGGGGAGTTCTCTACCCAAGCTGAGGCACCACCATCCTCTCCTGTGACACTGGACTGCCCACAGAGGGTTCTGTTGCGCTCTCAGGAATGAACCCCAAATTTCCATGGGATTGGCAGAAG